>NC_135882.1:49092772-49508012 GCF_964194155.1 Cetorhinus maximus
TCTCCACTATTCCACCCCCAGAATCTCACCTTCCCTAAGGCTCCCCCTCAGTATTTCCCCGACTCCATTCCCACCCCCTCCCCTCTTTCGCTTCTTCCGTGGTCTCTCTCTATCTCTCCCCCAGCCTCTCTCTATTTCTTTAACTCACCTTATTTCGGTGACGCAGTTCTTCACCGAGCTGCGGCCATTAGCAACAATGAGAGGAGAAGCAGGCTACGGCAGATTGGGTTGTCGATGGTGTTTTTTTTAACAGTGGCAGTTTTACCTGATTTTTGCTGCTCGGGTCTTTGGATATTTCCCAGTTTATCTGGAGCGGACCCAATGGGAAAATCCCCCCCTTGGCAAATGGGCTGCTCTAGTTCCCCCTCCCAGAAATGGGCTGGTCCAGTTCACCCCTCTCGCATGCGGAATGAGCTGATCCGCAGGCAGTTCCAAGATGGCGGCACGTTGCTTGGTGGCCTCTCTGAGGAAGGGGCGACTCGGACAGGTCAGCGGGTTAAAGTGTAATCAGCCAGGGCTATCCTGAGGATTGTCAGTACTGTGCAGTGCGGATTTTATTTTAGCTTCTGATCAGTTAATATGATTGTTGTAGGTCACTGCAAGGCCTCAAGGTTATTCTGCTTGTTATATAAGTTATATAAGTGCTGATATTTGTTACTGGCTATATTGGTCATTGTAATCAAATATTAATGCTCTGTTTTACTGGAGGTCTGTCTTATGTTAGTCCTATAATTCTGTTGTAACCAGTGAGAGTATTTTAGTGATGTTCATTACTGGGGATGGGGTGGGTGGCCGCAGATCTCACCTGAGAGTCCATCTAGAAATGGCAGCTGTGGGTAACTCTCCCATCCTGGGTCAGAAGGTGACACTTCAGAGCAGTACTGAGGGAGTGTTGCACTGTTGGAGGTGATATCTTTCACATATGGTGCTGAATTGAGGCCCCTTTTGTTCCCTTTGCTGTGTGTAAATTGGCTGCCACATTTTCTCTACATTACATCAGGCTTTCTTCCTTCATTGGCTGTAAAACACTTTGGGACTTCCTGAGGACATACAAGGCACTATAGAAACATAAGCCTTTCTTTACTGAGGGTGTGTGTTTATACAGATCAGTGTGACCTATCAGTTAAAACACTGACCAATTACAGGGGGGGGTCACTGCTTATGCTGGTCAATTTGACCCATTGAGCTAGTTAGTATAATTTATGAAAAAACAGAAACAGAAGTACCTGGAAAAACTCAACAGGTCTGGCAGCATTGGCGGAGAAGAGCACAGCTGCCAGACCTGCTGAGTTTTTCTAGGTATTTCTGTTTCTGTTTTTGTTTTGGATTTCCAGCATCCGCAGTTTTTTGCTTTTATAATTTATGAAAAATTTGGTTGTGTAACTGGTCATTGTAATGCCTGCAGGGCTGTAATTATTCAAGAAGGTACCAGCTAGCATTTAACTAGTGATTGTAGTTAATGGTTATTGAGTACAGGCCCACTCTGATTAAGCCAGTTAAAATCTCTGTTGTCAGTTATTTATTTAATAGGACCGCTGCAATAGTTATACCAAAAATCCAGTGACTAATTCATGAATTAATACTGTGGAGAGGATGAGTAGCTGTTTGTAACATAAGGAATAGAAAGTAACAGGGGCCATGAGCTCTGAACTTTGGAGTGAATTTGCCTGGGTGAGGTTTAGAAGGAGGAGGATTACAAAATAACATGTTGAGACAAACGGTGGTAGATCAAAATTGCAGTTTGTAAATTCAGGAGGAGTCATAATGTCACTTCACTCGTCATACAGAGGCCCAGTCTAATGCTCTGGGGACATAAATTTGAATTCAGTTAATCTGGAATAATTAATAAATCTGGAATATAAAGCTAGCATCAGTGATGGTGACCATGACAGCTATCTTCAGTTGTTGTAAAAACCTATCTGGTTCACTGATGTTCCTTTAGGGAAGGAAATCTGCTGTCCTTACCTGGTCTGACCTACATATGACCCCAGCCCCAAAACAATGTGATTGACTCTTAACTGCCCTCTGAAATGACCTAGCAATCCACTCATTTAAGGGTAATTTCTTATTGTGTCCACAGACAGGCTATACATGGCCCAGCCAGAACTGGACACATTTTTGCACCTTGTTGTTGAATTCGGCAAGATCTGCAACAGTGCAGGGGTCCTCTAGCGATAGACATTGCAGGAGATGTTGCATAGTCTGTGGCTCAGTTCCACGTTCACAAGTTGTCGGGCAGGTTGTATATCCTCATTTGCTTAGTGACACCTTTGAACGACCTACACCAGTCCTAAGTCTGTTAAGGCACTTCCAGGTTGCCTAGTTGCAATTAGCTCCTCGGGGAAGGCTTTCATTGGGTAGAATTTCCATCGCTAGGGGTTGTTCGAGACTGGCGAGCCGGTCTTTCCACAAGGCGATACGGGCTTCAGATGGGGTTGATTGTAATGGAACAACACCGTTCATAAAGCTCTTCCTTGACTTTAGGCGGCTGGGTGTAGGTGTATGACCATGTAGAGGGTGCCTCTCATCTGATGTTTGACAGAGTCGCTCTTTCTTGCTGGCTACCATTCTTCTTATATCAGGGGGAGTGATACCTGCCAGGATATATAGGCTGTTGGTGTTTGTTGGTTTTAAACAACCTGTGATAAGTCAGCAGCTTGCATTCAGAACGGCATCCATCTTCTTAGCATGAGTAGATCTTTCCCATGCAGGGCAGGCGTATTCGGCATTGGAATAGCAAAGAGCAAGTGCACTGGTTCGCGATGTTTTCGAGCTTGCTCCCCATTTTGTGTTAATGAGCTTATTCAGGATGTTGTTTCATGCACTCACTTTTGCCTTTGTCTTTTCGATGTGGTTTTTGAAGGTGAGGCATCTGTCAAGGGTGACTCCTAAGTAGATAGGGTGCTCGCAATGCGTCAGTGTTGCTCCACACCAGGTTACTTTAAGCTGGCGTTTGGCTTCACGGTTTCTGAGGTGGAATGCAGAAACTTGCGTCTTTGATGGGTTTGCGCAAAGGTGTTTTCTTCATAGTAGGATGTTAGTCCCTCCAAGGCCCCAGAAAGCATTATCTCCATGGTGTTAAAATCAGTGCTTTGGGCAGTGACATCAGCATGTATAAAACGGCGTGTGACACCGTCTATAGGTTGGTCATTCATGTAGATGTTGTACAGCAGCGGTGTAAACACGCTTCCCTGAGGAAGACCATTCTTCTGAATATGCCACCTGCTGCGCTTCCCACCTAGTTCAACATAGAACCGGAGATTCTGAAGCATGCTTTCTAACAGCTCTGTCAAGTGGATATCTTTTGTCATCTCTAGGATCTTGCTGAGGAGACACCTGTGGTTCACTGTATCGTATGCTGCTGACAGGTCTACAAAAACAGCACCTGTTATCATCCCTTGCTTAAGGGTAATTGGGGATGGGTAACAAATGCTGGTCCTGCCACCAACACCCACATCCCATGAAAGAATAAAGAAATAAATAGTTGAGCAGCATATCAGTAGACTTTAAAAAAGGTGATTTTTCAACAAGATGGAGATGTCATATTTTTACCAAAGGCTCTATAGGATATTTGATTCCTGCTCCAATGTCATGTTGGTCAGGGAGAGAATCAATAATTTTATAATAACAATGGCACCCCTCCATCTCGGTAGACGATGGCCTGCTCCCAGGGTACATGTCATTTCTGTGTTGGACATCGCCTGTTGTGGCTGTAGAGGCTGATTTGTGAGTGGCAGTCCGTTCTGCAGCTGGCACAGATGAATAGTGGCAAAATACTGCGGATGCTGAAAATATGAAATGGAAACAAAAAATGCTGGAAAAACCCAGCAGGTCTGATAGCATCTGTGGAGAGAGAGACACAGAGATAATGTTTCGAGTCCGTATGACTCTTCTTGAGATCTGAAGATGCTGTCACATTATAGCGTTGGTCTGAGGTCAACTGATGTTTTTTCCTTTCAGCGCATTAGATTTAGAGCATCATGCGCCTGTTGATTTGTGCTGAACACAGACTGGCAACTGGATTTTTTGTGATTAAGGTGGCGCAGTAACTAGCACACAAGGAGGCGATTTGACCTATCGTGTCTGTGTCTACTCGGCGATTCCTTCTCAGCAGAGAAGGTTAAGGGAAGATTTAATCAAGATGTTCAAAATTATGATAGTGTAAATAAGGAGAAACTTTTCCACTGGCAGGAGAGCTGGTAACCAGCAGACACACATTTAAGATGATTGGGAAAATGACCCAAAATGAAATGAGGTTTTTTTTTTAAATGCACCTAGTTGTTATGACCTGGAATGCACTGCCTTGGAAGCAAGTCAAATAGTAACTTTCAAAAGGGAGTTTGATATATACTTGACAAGGAAAAGGTTCATGGGCTAGAGGGAAAGGGAGGGGGATTGGGCCTAATTGGATAGCTCTATCAAAGAGCTGACATTATACCTTGCATGAATTTGTTTTCAAAGTCTGTACCTCAAATCCTGCAATGTTAAATGGAAAATAAATTACACTTTTAGTGCCAGGATTATCTCAATCCTCCTTTGTTTTTGCATTAAATTTCACCTGTCTATCTCTGTCCTCCTTGCTATTCTCACTATTTACTACATTTCCAACTTTCCAGTCATCTTCAGACTTTGAAATTATGCCCAACATGCCCAAGTCCAGATCATTAATATGTATCAGAGCCAACAATGATCCTTGGGGCCAAATTTGATTCTGTCATTGACCCTACAACTCCATAATTCCTTTCTAACAGTGTAAAAGTATCTTTGATCAATACTGCCACTCTGCCCCCATTCCTTTTTTCCTTCCCTATCTTTCCTGATTAATATATAGCCAGGAATATTTAGTGCCTATTCCTCCCCTTGTTTGACCCAGGTCTCCATTGTCATTATATCATAATCCATTGTGGTTTCTTTTACCTGCAGCTCACCAACTTTATCTATCACACCCAGTGCCTTATGCACATTCGCTCCGAATCTATCTTAGTTTCCTTTGCATTTCCTCCCAGTCGGATACCTCCTATTCCTGAACAAATGTACTGTCAGAAGCAACGCGTTTGACTAAACTGAAGATGGTCTCCCATTTCTATTGGTTCAGATGGGCATTAAAAGATTTGTTGCCACTTTTGGACGAAGAGCAAGGAATTTTCCTGATGCTCTGTTCAGCATTGTTTCCTAAGTTTACCTTTGTCACAGTCACATAAAATGTCATTTGTGACTTTGATAAGTGCCATTCCGGTACTCTGGCAGGAGCGGAAACATAATTGGAGGGATTCAAACATAGCATTCTGGAAAAGATGGGAAGGGATTTGGGAGGCGACAACACGTTCAAGGATTTTGGAGAGGAAGCAATAAATCATTTGGCTTTCTGGATCCAAAATGGTCACTGTCCCTCCCTACAAGAGTGTTACTGCACTTCAAAGTAATTGATTATAATGAAAGCACTTTGAGAGATTCCAGTGTTGATCAGGTCCCCCTCCAAGTCACTCACCATTCTGACTTGGAAATATATCGCCGTTCCTTCACTGTTGCTAGGTCAAAATCCTGGAACTCCCTTCCTAACAACACTGTGGGTGTACCTACACCACATAGACTGCAGCTGTTCAAGAAGGCAGCTCACTACAATCTTCTCAAGGGCAACTAGGGATGGGCAATAAATGCTGGCCCATTCATCCCGTGAATGAATTAAAAAAAGGCACTGCATGAAGGCACGTCTCTTCTGCTCTACTTTTTTTTGGATAAGTTTGTGAGATCACTTTTTTTGGCATCTTGAAATGTGCCTCCACTTGTGACAGCTATATAGACCTATCATTTCTAATTAATTGAGTTTTGTATTTTTACAGGTTCCTGCAGTGTTTCAAACTGCAGCTCACAGATTCCACTTTGCCGTCAATGGGAAATATAACAAAAATGCAACCAAAGTTTCAAATGCAGTAAGTAAAGATCCTTAAAATGCAAACCTCAAGTCTCTTATTGTATCTGTTACTCAGATTTCTGAGATTACTTGCATTACTTGATGCCTAGCACTAAGAGAAAATTCCAACAAGTATCCAAATGCATCTAGTTAATTTTTGTGCTACTGTACCAAATATATGTTGATGTTTTCTTAATTTCAAAACCCATGCACTTTTAAAGTCTGCTGCTTTTCAGTAAGAGCCTTTTCTCAGTTTAATGGTTTCAGTCTTTGCGTATTGGAAAATGGGTCATGCTACAGAGAAAAAAAAAACTTGGTCCCACCAAACAATGATTCTGGGAAATCTTTGGATTCGTAAGGACCAAAATGTTGCCCAATGGAGAAACATTGGGTGTCAACATCCAGGCATTTTGTGGAGACATGAAACTCCCAACTGGACTGAATTAAGACCAGACTCAGGGGTGTGGATGAGGGTTGACGGGAGGATTCTGCTCCATGGACCCCACTGCTGCCATGTGGATAGTGGCAGAGAAGCAGTAGGCTGGATTTTGGGAGTAGCCACAGCTACTAATCAGAGCAGCAATGCAAAAGGTCAGTTATTGGGCCTTTGAACAGAAGCAGCAGATACGAGCAAGAGAAAGATGATATTTCCTGAGAAGTTACCTACTACGGTGATATAAAGGAAATGAAAATGGAGAGAAACGGACCGTCAACTCACTATCACCTGTTCTACACTATCACACAAAGATCTGCCCCATTAATTCATAAAACAAGTGCTTAACTTATACTTTATTTCTAATATTGATGATATTGAACTAACACTTGTACATTATGTTTCACAAATTTGCGCATTTATATAATTTTAAATGGATTTGTTACTGGTATATCTTAAAATATCAACCCCATGTTTTTCTTCCAGTGGCGGCTTCCATACTAATTGCATCCACAATGTTATAACATAAGGGGGGAAGGGAATAAGTAGTCTCTAGTATGCCTTCAGTTCATAATTTTAAGGTTGCAAGCTACCATTCCATCTTTTACCTACCTTTCCTCTCCAAAATCCTTTACCACCTTCCAAATCTCTTCCCAGCTTTCCCAGAACTGTTTGAATTCCTCCAATGAGGTTTCTGTTGGGCCACTGTACTGAAATGGCACTTTTTCACGAATGGCATTTTATATGGCTGTGACAAAGGTAAACTTTCCCTTCACGTCCTTCTCAACCTGTGCAAGCTTTGAAATGGTTGACCAACCATCCTCCTTCAATCCCTCTCTACTGTCGTCCAGCTGGGTGGGACTGCTCTCACATGGTTCCAGTCTTACCTATCTAATTGTAGCCAGAAAATCACTTGCAATGGGTTTTCTTCCTGCACCTGCACCGTTACCTCTGGTATCCCCCAAGGATTTAGCCTTGGTCCCCTCCTAGTTCTCATCTACATGCTGCACACTCGGCAACACTATCCCAAGGCTCAACATTAATTTTCATATGTAAGTTGACAACACCCAGTTCCACATCACCACCACCTCTCCCAGCTCTTCCACTGTTGTTAAATTATCTGACTGCTTATCTGACATCCAGTACTAGACGATAGAAATTTCCTCCAATTAAATATCTGGAAAACTGAAACCATTGTTTCCAGTTTCTCGTCCAAACTGCATTCCAGAACTATTGACTTCACTCATCTCCCTGGCAACAGTCTGAGATTAAAGCCAATCTGTTTGCAACCTTGGTGTTACATTTGATCCTGAGATGAGCTTCCTGCCTCATGTGACCTTAGTGTCAACACTAAGACCACCTATTTCCAGCTCTGTAACATTGCCAGACTTCATGCCTGCCTCGGCTTATTTGCTGAAACTCTCATTGATACCTTCGTTGCCTCTAGACTCGACTATTCCAATGCACTTCTGGCTGGTGTCTCATGTTCTACCCTCTGTAAACTTGGGGCTATTCAAACCCCTGCTGCCAGTGTCCTTTAATTCTCGGCAGGTTCCCTTTCTCCTTCCTTTATCACCATTGTTTTCACTGACCTACATTGGCTCCCCATCAAGCAACATCTTGATTTTAAGATTCTTCACCCTGTTTTCAAATTCCTCCATGGCCTTGTCTCTCCCTATCTTCAATCTCCTCCACCCACACAACTCTCCGTGTTACCTGTACTTAATTAATTTTCCCCTTTGTGCATTTCTCAATTTTAATTGCGCCACCATTAGTGGTTGTGCCTTCAGTGTCTTGGCCCCAAACTCTGGGATACCCTCCCTACACCTCTCTGCCTCGCTTTCCTCTTTCAGACATGCCTTAAAACCTACCCCTTTGACCAAGCTTTTGATCATGTGACCTAATATCACCTATTTGGCTCAGTGTCATAGTTTGTTTTATAATGCTTCTGGACTGTTCATTGTGTTAAAGGTGCTATATAAATATAGGTTCATATAGTTTTGTGCACCAGTGAACATATTTGTTGTGTCTCTGATCCTTTATTTTTAAAGTCTCTGCCATTGCATTTGGTAACCACAATGTGTCTGTGTCTTGTTTCCCTATTACAGATCTCCACTCAGTACCCAGTGGTTGATCATGAGTTTGATGCGGTAGTGGTTGGAGCCGGTGGTGCTGGTTTACGAGCAGCTTTCGGTTTGTCCGAGGCTGGTTTCAACACTGCCTGTGTTACAAAACTCTTTCCTACCAGATCTCACACAGTCGCTGCTCAGGTGAGAAGCACTAACGTTCTTTCCACGTGTTATAAATAGAGATGCTTTCTGATTCATGTTTAAATACAAACAGTTGTACCGACTAGACTCCTCCCATGGTCATTGTGATTGAGCAGTGTGATTGAGGATCATGAGGGCCATTCAGAATGAGAATTGCTGGGGTCGGAGGTGGGGAGGTGGGTGCCAGGTGTCAGGGGATGTGGTTGGAGTCAGTGCTAGGAGATCCAGTAGGGAATGTGGCTGGGGAACGAGTGGCTATGCCTGGTGCTAAGTGATGCAGCTGTGGCAAGGGCCGGTACTAGGCTATGTGACTTAGGTCAGTGCTAGGGGATGTGGCTGGGAACTCTGTTAGGGGACCTGGTTGCGGCAGGTGTTAAAGAACGTTGTTGGGAAAGCTGTGGCTGTGGCCGGCGCTAGGGAGTGTACACATGCAAGATTCCACATGCAACAATAGGATTAATGGCCAGGTAATGTTTTCTTTCAGGGATGAATATTGGCCAGGTCATTGGGTGAATTCTGCTCTTCCTCAAATAAAATCATGGAATCTTTTTAAATCCGTCTGCAAGGCACAAAAGGGACTAGGTTTAATATCTCTTCAGGAAATGGCATCTTTGACAACATAGCACTCCTTCAGTACTGCACAGAATTTTGTGATCAAGTCTCTGGTGTCAGATGTAAACCCACAAGATTCTGTCGCAGGCAAAGATGCTGTATTTGAGCAAAGGATGGCACTGTGCGTATACAATAACAGCTTCAGATAATAAGTCCATTCAGCTGTATGAAAACTGCAGTGTTGCAGATTTTGGAGACCATGCACAAGGTTACATGTAGACTGTAGTTGTGAGTTAGGATGCAAAGCTGGAAATTTGGCAACAGCTGGGTAGACACTGAATATTCTGCACAGAATACAGTACAAAACTCCAAATTGTGAACTTGAGATAACCCTGGCACTAAAAGTGTAGAAAAAATCCTTACAAGGTATAATGTCAGCTCTTTGATAGAGCTATCCAATTAGGCCCAATCCCCCTCCCTTTCCCTATAGCCCATGAATCTTTTCCTTGTCAAGTATATATCAAATTCCCTTTTGAAAGTTACTATTTGACTTGTTTCCACCACCCTTTCAGGCAGTGCATTCCAGGTCATCATAACTAGGTGCATTTAAAAAAAAAAAAACCTCATTTCATTTTGGGTCCTTTTCCCAATGTGTGAGAGAGAGAGAGAGACTTAATTGGATTAAAGGCAGCTGGTCTGAAGGCTTTAATGTAAACATGGTAAACATGGGGAAGCTTAGATGTAAGGTGTAAAAGGACATTTGCATTTTAAAATAAACCAGACTAGATTGTTTTCAAAATGAGGGTGAAATGTGTCACCTAGCCAGGTGAAGTTTTGAAGTTTAGAAACAGTGTTTATTTTTGCCAAAGATTACAGGTGAAACTTAGTACTATGAGAGATTTTCTTATCAAAAAGATAAAGTCCAAAGACAAATGGGAATTTGCATTCAAAGGGGAAAATATGTATAAAGGAGCGAAGGCTGTGTGTAAAGGTAAGCATTTTTAAGATCTAACAAGTTTGTAAAGCCTTCAGCATCTATGCTTCAAGTTGTTGTTTTCAAAGAGCTGAAGTTAAGAAAACTCAGTTTGAATTCGACTGGTTCAGGATATTGTGTCACCTTGCCTGGGTCTTTTAAAATGTGTGCGCCTTAACAAAAGTGTAATTGGGAGTCAGATTAATTAGGGGATTTAGAAGTTATAATAGTAATTTGTAGACATATGTAGGTGCTTAAAATCATTTCTCTTATTAATAAATGTTTAATCTAGTTTGTAAAAACCTATAAGACTTGGTAGTCTTATTACTACTGAATTCAAGGCACGGATCTCAAAGTTTATACAAATTGCAAAACAAGTTGTGGCAACTGTTTCAAGTTTCCCTTTGGGATTTGAACAACTCCGCATTTACCATCGGCTGTGCCATAACAAACTCCATGGATTGCAGAGGTGAGGGATGCTGTTTGTATGATGGAATGTAAAGCTGCCAATTTTGGGGTGTAGTTTGTCTATCTTGTAGAATAGAACTGTGTACAGATCCAATTACAGCTGAGGAAGTGTATCTGTCGCACTGCAAAGCTATAACCTCCAGTTCTTACAGTAACTGAAATACATGCAATTAATACTGGTTAGACTGTTGTGTTTCTTAAGAATAGAACAACATCAAGGATACATGGATAAAATGTGATTGTAAATCAAATGCACAACATTTATATGTGTAGTACTGATTTAATGCTTAGTGACAAGATAAGTGAATATTTTAACCTGTGAATGAAACATTGAAAACTCTTAAAGATGGGAATGACTTAGTTGCTAATTTAATACTAACAAGATGTCAACCTTGGCTTACTGGTAGCATTCTCATCTCTGAGTTAAAGTTCGGGGGTTCAAGATCCATTCCAGAAACTTGAGCACATAATCAAGGTGAATACAGCTGTGTGCAGAACCAACAACTAAAACAGATAATCTTGTCATTTATTTCATTGCTATCCGCAACTTGGCTGTCGTGTTCCATACATTGCAGCATTGACTAAACGTCAAAAGTACGTAATATTGAACTTCCTGTGGTTGTGAAGGGTGCCATCTAAATGCAAGTCTTTCTTTGCTCTCTCATGCCTTTCCTCTCCTTCATGTTTGCCCTTTCCTCTCTCACTTTTTCTCCCTTTCTGTCTTCATCTTTTGGATGAGACATTACACCAAGGCCCTGTCTGCCCCCTTAGGTGGACATTAAGGATGCCATGACAGTATTTTAGAGGAGAGGAGTTATCCCTGGTCATCTGACCAATATTTATCCCTCAGCCAACATCACAGAAAACGAGGAGATAAAAGCAAAGAACTGCGGATGCTGGGAATCCAAAACAAAAACAGAAACAGAAATACCTGGAAAAACTCAGCAGGTCTGGCAGCATTGGTGGAGAAGACCACAGTTGACGTTTCGAGTTTATTTGTTTTTTCCAATAATTTATATAGATTTTTCTTTTCCCACCTATTTCCATTATTTTTAAATGTATTTCCACCCATTGTTTTATCTCTACCTTTTAGCCTTTTTAGTATTCCTTTACCGCACTCCACCCCCACTAGAGCTATCTGTACCTTGTTTGTCCTGCTTTCTACCCTTAATTAGCACATTCCTTTAGATAATATCACCACCTTCAACACCTCTTTGTCCTTTTGTCTTTGACATCTTTTGGTTATCTCCACCTATTACTGGCTTCTTGTCCCAACACCCCCCCCCCCACCCTCCTAAAACCAGCTTATATTTCACCCCTTTCCTATTTTTACTTAGTTCTGTTGAAGGGTCATGAGGACTCGAAACGTCATGTGTGCTCTTCTCCGCCGATGCTGCCAGACCTGCTGAGTTTTTCCAGGTATTTCTGTTTCTGTTTTTGTCACAGAAAACAAGATTATCTGGTCATTGTTACATTGTTGTTCGTGGTAACTTGCTGTGTGCAAATTGGCTGCTGTTTCCTACGTTGCAATAGTGATTACTCTTCAAAGGTACTCATTGGCTATAAAGCATTCTGAGACAACTGCTCATATAAGATGCTATATAAATGCAAGACTTTTTTTTCTTATTCCAGTATGTTCTCTTGTGTTTGCATGAGACAGGAGAATGTTTGTTTATAAGGTATTAAAAGAGCATCATTGTATTTGACATTTTTTAAAATCCAGGGGAGACTTATAGATAAGTGTCACCTTTCTTTTAAGGTTATTTCATGAAATGAGTTCGCCAGTTTTAACAATACTCCTTTGTTCTTCATAATAGCAGTTGATAGCACAACAACAAAGATTGTAATTATCCACATACTTTTACACTATTGTTAATCATGATTATTCTTATCAAAAATTGATTCTGGTGAGTCAGAAGTTCTCTTAAGAGCCATCAGTGGGGAAAAGTCAAAGAGTTTTACTGCACTGTTTACTGCTTGACCTGTGAGTGTTTGATTTGTGTGTTGATGCTAACTATGGGGAAGAGTTTGATTTCCTCCAATAATAACCACTGACTGCTACCCAACAAATGAAAAGAAGGCTTAAAGTTCTGGTTCTTTTTGCAGGGTGGAATAAATGCTGCACTGAGTAATATGGAGCCTGATGACTGGAGGTGGCATTTTTATGACACAGTGAAAGGATCTGATTGGCTGGGAGATCAAGATGCAATACACTATATGACCGAACAAGCACCAGCTGCTGTCATTGAGGTATGATGGCAAGAGAAGATGTTTAAACACCAGGTATTCTGGATGATGGGATGTCTATATTCTCCTTCTGACAGCAATCAAAGTCCTTATTGAATTGAATTTGAACCTTTTCAACCAAATTTTGATGAGTGTCAGTCCACAGCATGAAATTAACCATATTATCACTAATTGATTGATTGACTTGGGGGCGTAAGGGTGCCATATTTGTGCAGTAGCAATTCTTGCAAGTTTTCGCTAGGTGATGGAATGATTTTTAATGTCTGTCCATCTTTGCTGTAATTTATTCAAAAAACCTCACCTCAATGCATTTCCTGTCAACTTTATCCCCATTAATGGAAACCACACATCAGGAGCAGAGAACATTGTGGGGAAAGCGAATTCCAATTATCTGGCTTAAAAGATCAGGGCTGGTGGAGCCTAAACCCCTTCCTGGAAGACTGAACTATTGACAAATGTTGTTTTGTATTTCCTTTTGTCTTCACACCAGCTGGAAAACTATGGAATGCCTTTCAGTAGGACAGAGGAGGGCAAGATTTACCAACGTGCATTTGGTGGACAAAGCCTACAGTTTGGAAAAGGGGGACAGGCTCATCGCTGCTGTTGTGTTGCAGACCGGACTGGACACTCTTTGCTGCATACGCTTTACGGCAGGGTAAGAAATGTTCAAGATGTCAGTCAGCATCTGTAGAGCAGTGGGATAAGTTAACATCTTTGGGTGTTGATCGTTCATCAGAAAATTAAGATTAAGTTCTATACATGTAAACATGAATTTTTATTTTGCCTTCTCAATAACAGCAACTTGTATTTCTATATCATCTTTAATGTAGTAATATGTTCCAAGGCACTTCACAGGAGAGTTAACAAACAAGATTTCACACTAAGCCACGTAATGAGATATTAGGGCATCTTGGTCAATGAGGTAGATTTTGAGGTGCATCTTAAAGGAGGAAAGCGGCAGAGAGGTTTGGTGGGGGAATTCCAGAGCTTTAGGGCCAGGGCAGCTGAAGACACGACTGCCGATGATGGTGCAATTAAAATTAAGACACGTCCACACAGCAGACTGCGTGTGGTGAATGACGAACAGAAACGGTTCCTCCGGCAAAAGGAATGAAGTACAAAGCTGGTATCAAGCCAAAAGTCATATCATTGGATAACTGGTCAAATAACTCTGCTGCAGCGAGAAAAGTTGGTGTTAGTGCAAAATTAGCATGAGAATAAAAGGAGGAGGAATATGCCTTGAAGCAGATGCCCAAGACCAAATGCGCCATGAGAGCAGGGATCAGCCAATGGCCCGACATTAACAGCATGTTTTGGAATGAGTCCTCGAAAATCATCAGAATGGTTACATCATCACCAGAAATGCAATGCATAGACACACACTTAATTGGGCCAAATCAAACCCTGAGTCCAGCAGTGATTTCAGACCAACTGCCAGCTGAAGTAGCTACTTTATGGAATGAAAATGTCTAGTGTTGCAGCAGAATACTAAGATTGCTCAGAAATTACCAAAAGACCTCTACCAAAATTACCAGTTTCCAGCGATGATTCTTCAGACAGCAGCAAAAATACAAAAACCCATTATGTCACAAAGGCAACATGGATGAAATGCCCATGAATTTCAATATGGTCGGCAATTGAACTGTGGAGTGGAAAGATTTGAAAACAGTTCTAGTGAAAACTACAGGACATGAGAAGACTGGATTCACGGTGTTACTAATCTACATGGCCGATGGAATGAAATTAAAACCTATGTAATTTTCAAGATAAAACCGTGTGAAAATCAAGTTCTTTGCAGAAGTTTTTGTGCATGTCCATGACGATGATTGGATGGGTGAGGATGGAGTTAAGTTATGAACTGATAATGTGTGAAATAGGCATCCCAGTGGCCTACACAAAGAATGCAACTTATTAGAGAGTGGGACATGTTCAGATTCCATATAACTGATGAGATCAAGATGCACTTGTAAAGAAATAACAGCCAAATTGCAGTTATGTCAGGGGGTCTAATGTCCCTAGTTCAGCCTTTGACCGTGTGCCTCAACAAGCCAATCAAGGATCATGTTTGTGCCGAGTGGAATAGATGGATGGATAACGGAGAGAAAAAAACCTTCACGAGTGGAAATGTGTGTACTGCCACACTTGATGTTTTGTGTGGTTTTGTCATCAAATCATGGAATAATATTAATGTACAAACCACCATGAGATCATTCAAAAAATGCACAATATCCAGTTCAGATGAAGAGGAAGATGATTTGTGGAGGCCAAAAGCACCAAATCTGATCCAGAGTAGGATCCTTACGATGATGCCATAACCAAAGTTCAGAATGAATTTGGTAAACTCTGTTGGATGCCAAAGATAATGCATTTGACAGTTTTTAAAACCTTTTGATTGTAGTTAAAAGGTAGCCTTATAGAATTAGTTCATTCAATAAAAGTGCCACATTGATCTCTTAATAATTCAAATTAAATCAATCGTAATGTCTTGACTCTCTCCTCCCAGCTGTATTGATCTTAAAGACCCACCCTCCGGAATCGTTTTAATACTTCGACACATCTCCTCCAAGATAAATCTTAATATCCCAACACCCTCCACCCCTCCCACAGATCAATGTTAGTGTCCTCTGCACTCCTCCCTGAGATGAATCTTAATACCCTGACACCCCCTCCACGAGAACTATTTTATGGTCTTAGTATTATAAGCCTCAGTTCTCCTGTACTGTTGGAAGCAGCACCAGAAAGGTTTGTGTTTCAGTTCAGGACACGCGACAACCTTGAACTGGTTGAATCTGTATGATTGGCCATATACTTGAAACCTCTGTTGTAGTTGTCCAGTGAAGATCAGATGTTTTGCTTAAATCATGTTTAAATCCACATGAACACTTGTGCTCCCAATACAAATTAAAGAGTTAAACATTTGCTTATGGTATGTGAAAATTGACATCCAGTGTTATAGTTTGATTTTATAAGAAGTTGTGCGGTTTTAAAAAATAACTAAAAAGGAGCAAATTAGAAAAATTAAATGCTGAAACCACTTGAAACCATTTTAGATATCACACCAGAGACCTGCAACATATATTGTCCTTGTAAACATCCCCACTGTTCAGTGCAAATGTGCATATCCTTTAACTGCTTGGTAACTCTCCAAACCCATTTGCCATGCAGTAATTGCAGTTATGCACAATTTTAACTTGTCTAAATTTCTGAGAAAATGCAGCTGTAATGTGTCGCCTTTTTGCTCTTGGATAACCAGAGTTGCTGTAATGTGTTTCTGCAGTCATTGCGGTATGACACCAGCTACTTTGTTGAATACTTTGCCTTGGATCTGCTGATGGAGAATGGAGAATGTCGAGGTGTCATCGCACTGTGTATGGAAGATGGCTCTATTCACCGGTTTAGGGCCAATAATACTGTGATTGCTACTGGGTAAGAATGGCCATCCTAGATAAACTTATTTTCTATCTTGTAGGTGCAAAATTATTCCTAACACATTTGCTTTGTAAGTATACAACAAGTGCTCCTAAATTGTTCAAGTGAAAGTTAAAGATCTCACCTTACTTCTCGTGTTCTAGTCTCCAAGAGCCCCTCAGCCCACAGGACTGAAACAGATTGGCTTATTTGTTTCCTGCTTGTGGAACTTTGCTGTACACATTTGGCTTTTCCATTTCCCTATATGATAGTAGCAACACTTCGGAGAATTTATTGACTGTGAAGTATTTGGAACATGCCGTGGACATGGCAAGATGCTACATAAAATCAAGTTATTTTGCGTATTGCTACTGATTCCCCAGATTGGGGAGACAAAATACCAATGCTTTGGGAACTAAGAAGCACCAGTGCCATTGTAATGTTGTGCTGCCTTCATCGATTAAAAGTGATTTACGTCTAATAGACTAAAATCATTCAGAAAAAATTATTGGAGCAGGAAAGGTGTTCATAGTAGAACAATGCAACTCAAAATTGAAATCACACCATTCTATCATATTATACTGAAATTATCCTACAATACTGCAATTGTTTCTTTAATGGAGAACTCAGCATAAGTAAATCTAAAATTATATCGATTTTTTTCATCAAATTTTAACATGAAACCATGATGAGGGAAGTGTTATGGCATAATTCATTTTTCTTCCAACTTCTCTGCTTAGTACATTATTCCATTCTAACTCATCAACTATCCCACACAGGTGTGTCACTGTTACATCGGATCGTATATCCTGATGAGCACTCGATGCACTACATTGAATCAAAAGCAACAAAAAAGTTCTAAGTTTGAATCTGTGTTAACTTTTGGTGGTGCATAAAGCAAATTGTATACAGGGACATGAATGTACAAACATGTAAAAATGTTGGACAGAAAAAAGACCAGTTGGCCGATCTAGCCTGTCCCATAGACTTGTGATGCCTCATGCATCAAATCAAGAGACTCCCTATCCCTAGGTGTCATAATCTTCCGGGAGAGGTGTAAATCAGAGGGAATCTGGAAAATTTCTCTCCGATTCCTCTAGGTGATCAAAAAAAATCCAGGAAACCACATTGACCACGACTTGTCTTAATTGATACTTTGTGCTTGATGCGATCCCTGCCCCAGCCAGGACTTGGTTGAGCATGGGCAGCCTGGAATGAAGTAAACTGTGTATTTTACTGTTGTGCCAGCCTTTATTTCGTATTAATATACTTCGTCTGTTTGAAATTTTGTGAAGGGTTCTGTGGAAGCAGCCTTACTTTTTTGAGAGGGATGGAATTTATAATGTGCACCTTTGAGTTCCAAGAGCACTTGCACAAGTCTCTCTCTATCAAAGTCCTTAGGCCCTCTCTGTCAATCTGGAACATTAGACACTGGTATTTACCCTGGACAAATGTGGGAGATATAATGGGGGTCATCCTGCAGTTTGTATGTGCTCACCCAGTTACTGGTCAAAGCATTTCGAGCCACCTGCAAGAAAGCAGGGTCAGGAAGGGAGAGATGTGGAGATATGCTGCCCGAGACTGGTATAGGGATACCGAAACGGGAGTAGGCCATTTAGCCCTTCAACCATGTTCTGCTGCCCTTCAGTGAAATCATCCAACTTAATTCCATGTACCCACATTTGTCCTTTTAAGGGACTTTATCAAATACCTTCTTGGACATCCATATAAATAACATTAGTAGGCGTTCCCCTGTCCACAAATGGGACAATAAACATTATAAATAAGTAACCTTTTTTAAAAAAAAATTTGAATTAAGACTGAAAATTTATGGACCAATAAATTGTCCACAGAAAGTACAGTTTGATCACAAGATATCATATGAGATTGTGGGTAAACAATATGAGCAAATAGCTTTTACATGAAGTTAAGCTGTTGGGTAAATATTTGTTCTGTTTGGCAGTGGATATGGAAGAACTTACTTCAGTTGCACTTCAGCACATACAAGCACTGGAGATGGAAGTGCCATGGTTGCTCGAGCTGGATTACCCAACCAGGACTTGGAGTTTGTCCAGTTTCACCCCACAGGTACATGGATTGCTTCCACACATGCCCAGCGTATACTTTTGATTTTATTTCTACTTATTCTTTTTAATGAAGGCCCTAAAAGATTTTGTGATAGCAACTAGAAAGGATATAATTAGAATTGCTTTGCAAGCTCAGTGATGCCAGGGCACTTCATTTACAGAATGGGTGCTGAAAGAAAGTACTTTATGCTTGAGAGGATTTGTTTTGGGGCAGAGAGACTGCTTGACTTATGTTCTCTTTGATAACAACAACTTGCATTTATATAGCACCTTTAACATAATAAAACATGTTTGTAATATGTCACTCTAAATAAATGCATATCCAGTCGTAAATGGTGGTGGACAATTAAACTACTCACTGGAGGAGGAGGCTTCACGCATAGCCCCATTCTCAATGATGGAGGAGCCCAGCACATCAGTGCAAAAGATAAGGCTGAAGCATTTGCAACAATTTTCAGCCAGAAGTGCCAAGTGGATGATCCATCCACTGGAACTCCCCAACATCACAGATGCCAGTGTTCAGCCAGTTCAATTCACTCCATGTGATATCAAGAAACGGCTGAAGGCACTGGATACTGCAAAGACTATGGGCCCTGACAATATTCTGGCAATAGTACCAAAGACTTGAGCTCCAGAACTTGCTGAGCCGCTAGCCAAGCTGTTACAGTACAGCTACAACACGAGCATCTACCTGGCAATGAGGAAAATTGCCCAGGTATGTCC
Organism: Cetorhinus maximus; assembly: GCF_964194155.1. NCBI lineage: Eukaryota > Metazoa > Chordata > Chondrichthyes > Lamniformes > Cetorhinidae > Cetorhinus > Cetorhinus maximus. Next base: position 49,111,845 of record NC_135882.1, read on the forward strand.
AGTACACAAAGCTGGACAAATCCAACCTGGTCAATTACTGCCCCATCAGTAAAGTGATGGTAGGGGTCATCAATTGTGCTATCAAGCGACGCTTGCTTAGCAATAACCTGCTCACTGACGCTCAGTTTGGGTTCTGCCAGGGTCACTAAGCTTCTGACCTCATCACAGCCTTGATTCAAACATGAACAAAAGAGCTGAACTCCAGAGGTAAGGTGAGACTGACTGCACTTGACATCAAGGCAGCATTTGACCAGTGTGGCATCAAGGAGCCCTAGCAAACGAGTCAATATCAAGGAGAAAGCTCTCTGCTGGTTGGAGTCATACCTAGCACAAAGGAAGATGCCTGTGGTTGATTGAGGTCAATCATCTCAGTTCCAGGACATCACTGTAGGAGTTCCTCAGGGTAGTGCCCTCAGCCCAACCGTCTTCAGCCACTTCATCAATGACCTTCCTTTCATCATAAGGTAGGAAGTGGGGATGTTCGCTGATGATTGCACAATGTTCAGCACCATTTGTGACTTCTCAGATACGGAAGCAGTCCATGTCCAAATGCAGCAAGACCTGGAGAACATTCAAGCTTGGGCTGATAAGTAGTGAGTAACATTTGCACCAAGCAATGACCATCTCCATGGCATTACCATCACTGAATTCCCCACTATCAACATCCTGGGGATTACCATTGACCAGAAACTGAACTGGACTAGCTATATAAATACTCTGGCTACAAGAACAGGCCAGAGGCTAGGAATCCTGCAGTGAGTAACTCACTCCTGACTCCCCAAAGCTTCTTCAAGGCACAAATCAGGAGTGTGATGGAATACTCTCCACTTGCCTGGATGAGTGCAGCTCCAACAACACTCAAGAAGCTCAACACCATCCAGGACAAAGCAGCCTGCTTGATTGACACCCCTTCCATGAATGTTCACCCCCACCACTACCGACGAACAGTGGCAGCAGTGTGTACCATCGACAAGATGCACTGTGGAAACTCACCAAGGCTCCTTAGCACCTGACAAACCCACGACCTCTACCATCTAGAAGGACAAGGGCAGCAGACACATGGGAACACCACCACCTGGAGGTTCCCCTCCAAGTCACTCACTGTCCTGACTTGGAAATATATTGCCATTCCTTCACTGTCTCTGGGCCAAAACCCTGGAACTCCCTTCCTAACAGCACTGTGGGTGTACCTACATCACATGGACTGCAGCGGTTCAAATAAGGCAGCTTCTCAAGGGCAATTAAGCATGGGCCATAAAGTGTGTAAAGATTAGTATTAGTTCTAATCTTCACCGACTGACTTTCTGGAGTATAACATGGTAGCAGAGGATAGTTGCCTAAAGGTGAAGTTTGGAAACTAAGAAAATATTTTCTGACAGAAAACTAATTCCTAATGGGCATTGGGAAAAGTTGCAGAAAGCAAATGTAAACTGTGAGGCTATAACTACCCTCCGATATTCTCAGAGTCTGAACATATAATCAATGGAAGAATGAAGTGGCAATGTGGATATGGGTTGCAGCTCTACCAATCAGGAAATGAGGCATGACCTTGCATTGTTGCTTCCTTCCAGAAGTAAAATCAGAAATAAATGGATGCCTATGAGTTGGATAGTGATGAAGGTTTGGACCTTTAACCAGAGTTTTTGGATGAAATCTATAAGAAAGGTGACTTGTTAAATATTCAGGACCACAGTTAGATGCCGGAAAACAGATGGTCTTTCCGTGGAACTTTAACAGATTGTGTAAAAGATTGACAAAATTCATTTTGGGAATCCTTGGATTGGTACTAGTGTTTAAATTTCAGATTGTGCTAAAGTGTCTTACAAGCTCCTGGTTCTAACTGGCATTCAGTCCTTAGAGAAAGAGACACTATAGGTTCAGATGCCTGCTCTTCTTTTAAAAAAAAATCCTGGGGAGACAGTTATTTCCTTCAGCCTCTGTGGAACAACTGAGATATTTCACACACTCACAAAGAATAGAAGACTTAATCATTGCCAGATTTTGATAGCTACCTGACTTTCTGGAGTATAACAAAGAGGGAGGGGGATAGGTATGAAGATGCATTCAGCTTTGATGGTTTCTGCCTTATCCTTGTCCACGGCCTATTGGCCAGCATCCTCTTCTCAATGGGGTTAGGACATCCAGCTGCACCTGGCCTTGCTGGTTAGCTCCTTCTGCCTCTGGCTGTGCACCACCTTCTCCTACAGTAAAGAGAAGTGTGTCACTGAGTGTCATGCGTTCTACTTGCTGTTGTGACTGTCATGGTTGAATAGCTGGCTGTGAGTGCACCCTGTGAGCTGAGAGTGTGAGGTTTGAAGCAGTGCTAAATGTGTGAGTGTGGTCTAGCATATAATTGTCAGCTGTGTGTCCTGATTAATACAAGGTTGTTGGTAGATAAGTGATGAGGCTGTGGTGAAGTTAGTACTTCCAAAGGACACACCAGTTCTACTGCAGAAAACTTGTGAGCACTTTGATGGGGCTTCCGACAGAAGAACGTTGATGAATATGCAGTGAAATTCTTGGGGCTTTGGGAATTCTGCCACAAAGCCTATGGCCAATGTCAAGGAGCATGGTGGAGTCCAGCACAAACTTTGCCCAGGGCTTGGAGGCCATCCTTTCCAACATGGAAGTGATCGGCTACTTGGTGCCAGTACTTGTGGATCCAACCATGGTGCAACGTTTGATTGCCCAGCTGTGTTAACTACTTGTAGGATGATCAATCATATTGGATGTTTCACTGTTTGACTTGTACACCGAATCCTGCTATATCAGATCAGGAAATCCTGAAAGCTATATTTGTTGCATGCCCTAGGAATTTATGGTGCTGGTTGCCTCATCACTGAAGGATGTCGTGGTGAAGGAGGAATTCTCATCAACCAGGAGGGAGAGAGATTTATGGAGCGCTATGCTCCTGTTGCAAAGGATCTTGCTTCAAGAGATGTGGTTTCGCGATCTATGACCATTGAAATTCGTGAAGGACGGTAAGTCTTATGTCCTCTGTGTTTGTGTGCTTTTGTTTTCCTTTATGTAAGTAAGACCCTGCACACACATTCTCTCACGCTCTCTCTTGTGCGCTCTCTGTCTCTCTCGCGCTCACTCACTTACATACATACATACACACGCACACAATTCCCTTCCATGTTCTCTTTTCTTCCCCTCAACCCCAACCTCTCCCCAGCTGTTCTGTAGCAACAGAGAACAACAGAGCAACCTGCAACAGAGTAAAGCCAACAGCCAACTAGCTCTCAGGCTCTTGTCTGATTCAATCTGAACCAGACCCACAGGATGTGCAAAAGCAGTCAGACGATGACTATCTGATTTTCTTATACTCCCTTTGGAGAAACACCTGGCTTGCCTGCAGCACTGGTTGAAATCTAGAACATGGCATTCTCATCCTTGAATAGTGTGTTAACTGTTTCAAGGTGTTATGCCATTTCACCTTTCTCTCTTCCTGGTTTACGCAGAGACTGGGTTGGGGCAGAGCAGGGTGGTGAAAGAAGGCTTTAAACTGCTGAATTGACACAAGGGGCCAGAGGTTAGTTGGAATTCTGTGCTGCAAGCCATTTTTGGAGCAGAGTCCATATATTTTTTAAACTATATAACACAGTTGCTTGAAAAAGAGGCAAATTAAAGAGTATAAGAGCAAGCAGAGGAGTTGGGTTTATATTAGGTGATTTATGAGTGGGGAAATAGAACTAAAACCTTGTTGGGTTGAATAGGTTTTTTCTGTAACTCTTGTTTCCCTCTCCTTTTATACCCTCAATAAAACCCATCTCTTTGAACAAGCTTTTGGTCACCTCCTTGTAATATCCACTTTGGTTTACATTCTGTTTTTGTTTGATTATGAAGCACCTAAGTTTGTCTTTCTACAGTGAAGGAGCAACATCAATACCAATTGTTTTTATAACATTCCATGAACTTGCAAGTCTGCTGCTGGCTCAGCATTCCATAAGATCCAAGTGCAGGTCAGGAATGAAACTCTGAAATGTTCTAACCCTTAGTCTGGGTTCCATGCTGCCAGCAGAGCTTCAGAGTTTCTGTCATGGAACAACTCCATTTCTTGCTGATCTAAGAGTGAATTTTGCTGTTGCACATCTTAGACTTGTTACAAATGAACTCTATTACTCTTTATTATAATTGTAAGTGGTATTGACGCATTCAAATGCAAATTAGATAACTTTCACAGAATAACATTTGGGATACAGTAAATGAGTATTTTGAGATATACCATATGGGAAGTGTAGCATGCTTGGAAGGAATGAATGGCTTTGGACCTATGATTCCCAAAGTGCTCTGTCACTGGAGTTTTCCTCACCTCATGTCTGAATCTGTTGTGGTCTAATTGATTGAGATTGATTAATCAACAGCTCCATTCTCATTGTATCATGTTCATATGTGAAGTTGTTTTCAAGAAATCTGTTTCCAATTATTTGTAGTCTGAATGTTCTGTAATATATTGAAGCACAAACATCATCCAAATTCAGATAATACAGGTATCGTGAAATTGAGTAAATCGCAAAAGAGTCCTGGGGCTTCTGCCAATTATCAATAGTAGGATAGGTCAGGCACAATTTACTTAATGTACATAAAGCCTCTAAGAGGAAAGAAGGGATTGGCTATTCTATCTTGGATCATTTATTTACACCAGGTGCACTCCCTGCACAGCCCCCTGTGCCAGGTTTCTCTAGGCACACTTCTGCTTGGCTACGCAACGACGCCAACAGTGTAACTTGCATTTATATAACACCTTAAATGTAATAAAACATTATTACAATATTTATCCCAAGGTGCTTCACAGGAGCATTATAAAGCAAAATAAGGCAATGAGAATAAGACAATTGAGGAAAACAATGGCAGGAATCCTTGGACACAACCCCCCTGCTTCCTCATGCCATCCTACTGTAGTTGTAGGCCCAGTTATTTTTAGTTGGGGAAAGCTTGGAGAATTATCTGGGCAGAGTAGTGGGGACAAGAACTGATCCAACTGATGATTGAGTATTCCCCAGGTGCAGTGAAGAGAATCTGCCCTCGGGTATTTTCCAAAACTGCTTTCTCAACCAACAGTGGTTGTAGCTGGGAGCATGTCTGTAACAACTTGAAACCCATCTCTTTCATTCTCTGTCTTATTGATTTAGCATAGTTGAGGGCTAACTAAAGATGGTGTCAGTAGCCAAACTGGTTTCCAGCTCTATTTAACCTAAAGAGAGGGACACACTTTGACAGATGATGGAGAACAACAGAATGAAACTTTGCAACCTTGGTGATGGTCAGTTCTTGCACGTAATCCTGGTCACAGCCACTATTGCACCAAGCTCCTGGACATAACAGTGGCTGTGCAGCATTAAGGCACTCAGCACCATGGGTGAATAGTTAACAGTACAAACTAAAAGACACTTAATCAACACTTATGAGTCTGAAATCAGTAAGTCGAGAGAGAACTAAATAATTAAAGGAATTGCACTTCAAGGTTTGGAAAACTTATTGAATTACCTGAAATTGCCAGCACACTCAATACCTTGTAAAGAGTGATTTTATTATAGTCTCCAATGACAATAGACAATGGTTATTGTTAATCGTGCTATATAGACAATTGACTGTTAGAAATGTGAATGGCATAAGAATAGGGATTGTACTTGCTCTGGAGTCTTCTCCTGTGTCAAAACATTTGCCCTTATTGTCTTAACAGAGGCTGCGGCCCTGAAAAAGATCATGTGTACTTACAACTGCACCACCTGCCCCCTGAGCAGCTGGCGATGCGATTGCCTGGTATTTCAGAAACTGCCATGATTTTTGCTGGTGTGGATGTCACCAAGGAGCCTATTCCAGTCCTTCCTACAGTGCATTACAATATGGGAGGTGTCCCCACCAACTTCAAAGGACAGGTAACTGCAGTCTGTTGGGTTGTCATTTTGACGAGTTCCGTACAGGCGTCAGCCTTGGAACAGTGAGGTTAATCTAAATTCCCCCCCAAGAAATCTGAGCACTAAATCCAGACCAATCTTGTCCAACCTTTCCACATTTCCAATTTTACTTACCCAAGGGGCTGATGAGCAGTTTCAGACATATACATGATTTCCGAGAAAAAGTTGGGTATGAAGGAAAGAAACAATTGAGCAAAAATAAAGCAGTGTCAAAGCAATAAATTGGTTAAAAAAAAGTTATAAAAATGACCACACCACCCCACCCCCCCATCCCCCGACTATATCCCTCGCTCCCGACCCCCTCCCTCGCCCCCAACTCCTCTCCCTCTGATATTCTCAGTCTGAACATATAATCAATGGAAGAATGACGTGGCTATGTGGATATGGGTTGCAGCCCTACCAATCAGGAAATGAGGTATGACCTTGCATTGTTGCTTCCTACCAGAAGTAAAATCAGAAATAAATGGATGCCCATGAGTTGGATAGTGATGAAGGTTTGGACCTTTAATTGGAGTTTTTGGATGAAATCTATACAAAAGGTGATTTGTTAAATGCTCAGGAGCACAGTTAGTTGCCGGAAAACACGTGGTCTTTCCATGGAATTTTAACAGATTGTGTAAAAGATTGACAAAATTCATTTTGGGAATCCTTGGATCGGTACTAGTGTTTAAATTTCAAGTTATGCTAAAGTGTCTTACGTGCTCCTGGTTCTAACTGGCATTCAGTCCTGAGAGAATAGGGATTGTACTTGCTCTGGAGTCTTCTCCTGTGTCAAAACATTTGCCCTTATTGTCTTAACAGAGGCTGCGACCCTGACAAAGATCATGTGTACTTACAACTGCACCACCTGCCCCCTGAGCAGCTGGCGATGCGATTGCCTGGTATTTCAGAAACTGCCATGATTTTTGCTGGTGTGGATGTCACCAAGGAGCCTATTCCAGTCCTTCCTACAGTGCATTACAATATGGGAGGTGTCCCCACCAACTACAAAGGGGAAAAAAAAAAGTCCTGGGGAAACAGTTATTTCCTTTAGCCTTCATGGAACAACTGAGATATTTGACACTGTCACAAAGAATAGAAGACTTAATCATTGCCAGATTTTGACCTGACTTTCTAGAGTATAACAGAAGAGGGAGGGGGATAAGTATGAGGATGCATTCAGCTTTGATGGTTTCTGCCCTGTCCTTGTCCACGGCCTATAGGCCAGCATCCTCTTAATGGGGTTAGGACATCCAACTGCACCGCCCCCTCCACACACACACACTCTCCCACTCTCATACACCCTCTCTGTCTCTCACTCTCATGCACACACACCTCCCTCACTCTCTTTCCCCCCTCTCTCTCATGCACACACACCTCCCTCACTCTCTTTCCCCCTCTCTCTCAGGCTCACACACCTCCCTCACTCTCTTTCCCCCTCTCTCTCATGCACACACACCTCCCTCACTCTCTTTCCCCCTCTCTCTCATGCACACACACCTCCCTCACTCTCTTTCCCCCTTTCTCTCTCATGCTCACACACCTCCCTCACTCTCTTTCCCCCTCTCTCTCATGCACACACACCTCCCTCACTCTCTTTCCCCCTTTCTCTCTCATGCTCACACACCTCCCTCACTCTCTTTCCCCCTTTCTCTCTCATGCTCACACACCTCCCTCACTCTCTTTCCCCCTCTCTCTCATGATCACACACCTCCCTCACTCTCTTTCCCCCTCTCTCTCTCTCATGCGCGCACACCTCCCTCATTCTCTTTCCCCCCTCTCTCATGCGCACACACCTCCCTCACTCTCTTTCCCCCTTTCTCTCTCATGCTCACACACCTCCTCACTCTCTTTCCCCCTCTCTCTCATGCTCACACACCTCCCTCACTCTCTTTCCCCCTCTCTCATGCTCACACACCTCCCTCACTCTCTTTCCCCCTTTCTCTCTCATGCGCGCACACCTCCCTCACACTCTTTCCCCCCTCTCTCATGCGCACACACCTCCCTCACTCTCTTTCCCCCTCTCTCACATGCACACACCTCCCTCACTCTCTTTCTCCCTCTCTCTGTCACACTCCCTCTCTCTCTCTCTCTCTCTCTCTCTCTCTCACGCACATGCATGTACAAACACACCTTCACCACTTCTCCCCAGGCCCTGCAGCCTCTTGCTTTCCCTTGGCCCTCTGCTCTTCCTCTCCACCCTCCCTCCCCCTGCCCCCGAGCTTTCTCACCCCGGTGTTCTGTACTTGGCCCTGCCGCACTTTAGTTTTCCCGGGCTCCGGCCCCGCCACACCTTTGCTTCCCCGGGCAACCCTCAGCATACTTGCTGCCACTGGTGCTCGTTGCTTCTCCAATTAGAGACTATTTCTCTTCCTCATTTGCTTCTGATGGACTCACTCTGAATCATAGGCCAAAATTTTCCCGTCGGTGATTTGGGGGCGGGGCCCACTTGCCGACAGGAAAATGACGCAGAATGACGTCGTGAGGAACCCACGCTGTCATCCAGTCCCTTTAAATTTTTAGGAAGGCGGGTGGATAGTGAAATCAGCTGTCCGCCCGCCGACCTGTCAATAGCCAATTGAGGCCATTGACAGGCTAATTAAGATAATGAAAGACCTGCCCATCCAACCTTAAGGCTGGCGGGCAGGCCAGGAGCCCCAGCAGGCTTCTGATAAAACATGAAACCTCATCCACTTGGCGGGATGAGGTTTCATGTCCGTTTTTAAAAAGTTTAATAAAGTTTATCCCTTTTTATTAACATGTCCCATCTTGTGTGACATTGTCACATGAGGGGGACATGTTAATAATATTTTTATTTTTCTGTTTTTTTAAGTTTTGTACACTGTCACTGATCTCCCTGAGACACTGCTTAGTCTCAGGGAGTAGTGCGCTCTTTTGCGCGCATGTGCGGAAGAGTGCACTTTGACAGCTGGGGATTCTCCCCCCCCACCGGCATATGCGCTTCCTGTCGGGCTGGGCGGGCCTTAATTGGCCCGCCTGCTCAAAATGGCGGTGGGCCCCGTTTCAGTGGCGAGGGTTGGCTGTCCGCCCGCCGCCAAGCCGGTGGGGCCCGCACGCCCACCAAGGGCAAAATTCTGCCCATAGTATTAGTGACTAGCATTAAAATGTGGTACACAATGTTTAAATGTGCATTTTGCACCTTGTAGGTGATTAACCATGCCAATGGTAAAGATGCTGTGGTCCCTGGCCTCTATGCCTGTGGTGAAGCAGCCAGCGCTTCAGTTCATGGAGCTAATCGGCTCGGAGCAAATTCTCTCCTTGACTTGGTGGTGTTTGGTCGTGCCTGTGCCTTAACCATAGCCGAAACTTGCAAGCCTGGTAAGTCTTGTCTTTATTTCATATCTGAAGAAGCAGTGCCAGAGCAGCTCATGGCAGTAAGTCTCACACCCCACTCTAGTTTCATAAAACACAATTATGTGAGTGGAAATCTGTGTGCATAAGTCCAGTAATTTTCCTGACCAAACAGCAGGGAGATAATGAAGACTCTCATCCTTCACAATAGGCACCAATCTGAGACTGCTGCTTTTTGCAGTACAACACCAAATACATTTAGAATCTACATTCAAACCTGTGTACAAAAGGCAACAACATAAATAATGAGTACAAAACTATTACCACAAAACGCTGTGACACTGAGGATTAAAAATTGGGAGAAGGAGTCTTGGAGAATAACCCGTTAAGAGTAATTATTTTGCATAATAGCCTGAAATGCAAATCTGGTCAGAAGCAGGAAAAAGTGTGGGAAGCCTCAGGCTGTAGCAGGGGAAGAAAAACAACTTTGCTGGGACTGTTCTGATGAGTGGGTCAGCAAGTTCTAAGTATTGATCTCCTTTACTCATTTCAATCCTGACTTTCTTAGGGTTTTGTGTAAGATATGACTGGTGGCAGAGAAGCAGAAAGGGACCCAGGCTTGCCTGGGAACTGCACCATAGGAAAAAGTGCAAGCAATTTACTGTGCAGTAAGATAGCCAGATAAGTCATTTAACCATCAACAGCATTACCCTTCATTGCAATTATCAACATTTGCTTTCACCCACTACGTTTGCCAGCTGGGGTATTTTTTGTATCAATGTTGAAGAAACTCTGCATAAAAGGTTTTTCATAATCCAACTATAGCTTTAACTTTTTCCTAGAAGAAGATTCCATTAAGTACTGTCAACTGCGGTCACGAGAAACTATAATTACGTCTAGTAACAGGTTTAAATTCCAAAGCAATCTAAATGAGCTAACTGTCTGCAAAATCTAAATTGTACAGCCTAGTATTTGTCCAGTTCCTGACCAGACTTCACTTTCCCGGGATATGACCCTACACCCGCACTTGTGCCTACCTCCCCTTGGCAATTAAAAGTCTGTCCAACGATTCCAGACCGGAAGTCTAGCTATTGCCATTTTTAATATTCATAATACTCACTTATTGTAGAACCTTCTCCCAGGATATTCTCTCGAGATCTTATTGAATTTTAAGCAAATTTTTCCTGCCTTCTTGTAAAAAGAACATAGCCAACAATCAGCAAGATGTGGTATCTGTCCATCACTTCCTGCCCTCCCTGACAATCTGCTGGTTATTAGAGCAAATTTTCAATCAATAAATTTGGAAAACTGCAGTTTATTTGTGCTTGTTTATTTCACCAAACTTGATAACCTCCTGATCTCGCACTCTTACTTTCAAGCTGCAAGCCTTGGGTATTCCTTACCCATAAAATTAAACATGTAAAATGGGAATTTACAAGCATAGACTGCAGCAGTTCAAGAAAGTGGCTCACCACCAGCTTCTGAAGGGCAATAAGATTGGGCAATAAATGCTGGCCTAGCCAGCAATGCCCACACCCCATGAATGAAAAAGAAAATTGACAGTGGACCTCTGACAGGGTTCCACAGGGCTAGTTTCATAAAAGGCTACAGTGTGAAATCATAAAGCTTAACAAAAAATACCTGCAGGAGCAGACAGTGGAGAAGGAAAAGTTGTTTTCCTGTGATTTATTTGTAAGTTTGAACCTGTTATTTAAGAAAAACACTTGACCTTTGTCCAAACTTATGACACTTTTCCTTTCTATGGGCCAAAATACAATGTAGCAAACTTGAGAAGTTACAGCTTTGTATTTCTTAACATTTCATTTCCAATGGATATTCTCCAGCTTCTCAGCTGAGATGTTACCACCAGAGAGGATTGTTTGTTTCAGAGTATGTTGGTTTCTGCTTTATATGGCAAAGTCAGTGATTTGGAGATTAAATATTGGTCATTTTGCCAATTGGTCATATCATGCTTTGTGCATGGCAAAACATCAATGTTGGGGAGCTCCATTTAACCAGAGAGTAGATTGGAAACGTACTGGAATCCGAACTGCAGGCTGAGTGACTTTCTGTGGTGTGGCATCCATGATTTATAATGCCACGGGGGAGGCGATGGTGTAGTGGTATTATCGCTGGCCCCGGGTTCGAAACTCACCATGGCAGATAGTGGAATATGAATTCAATAAAAATCTGGAATCAGAAGTCGAATGATGACCATGGAACCATTGTTGATTGTTGTAAAAACCCATCTGGTTCACTTGTTCTTTAGGGAAACAAATCTGTCGTCCTTACCTGGTCTGGCATGCATGTGACTCCAGACAGCAATGCGGTTGACTCTCAGATGCTCTCCGAAATGGCTTAGTAATCCACTCAGTTGTAACAAACCGCTACAAAGTCACAAAAAAGGAATGAAACCAGACAGAACACCTAACATTGGCCTAGGCACCGGAAACGCCAACAGCAATCTCAGCCCTGTTGACCCTGCAAAGTCCCCCTTACTAACATCTGGGGACTAGTGCCAAAATTGGGAGAGCTGCCTCACAGACTAGTCAAGCAACAGCCTGACATAGTCATCCTCACAGAATCACACCTTACAGATAATGTCCCAGACACCACCATCACCATCCCTGGGTATGTCCTGTCCCACCAGCAGGACAGACCCAGCAGAGGTAGCGGCTCAGTGGTATACAGTAGGGAGGGAGTTGCCCTGGCAGCCCTCAACATCAGCTCTGGACCCCATGAAGTCTCGTTTCATCAGATCAAACATTGGCAAGGAAACTTCCTGCTGATTACCATGTACTGCCCTCCTTCAGCTGATGAATCAGTGCTCCTCTATGTTGAACACCACTTGGAGGAAGCACTGAGGGTGGCAAGGGTGCAGAATGTACTCTGGGTGGGGGACTTCAATGTCCATCAGCAATAGTGGCTTGGTAGCATCACTACTGACCGAGCTGGCCCAGTCCTAAATGACAGCTGCTGCGATAGGTGGTGAGGGAACCAACAAGAGGGAAAAACATACTTGACCTCATCCTCACCAACCTGCCTGCCGCAGATGCCTCTGTCATGACAATATCAGTAAGAGTGACCACTGCACAGTTGTTGTGGAGACGAAGCCCCGCCTTCACATAGAGGATACCCTCCATCATGGTGTGTCGCCCTACCACTGTGCTAATTGGGATAGATTTCGAACAGATATAGCAAATCAAGACTGGGCATCCATGAGGAGCTGTGGACCACCAGCAGCAGCAGAATTGTAGAGAACCACAATCTGTACCCCACTCTGCCATTACCATCAAGCCAGGGGATCAACCCCAGTTCAATGAAGAGTGCAGGAGGGCATACCAGGAGCAGCACCGGGCATACCTAAAAATGAGGTGTCGACCTGGTGAAGCTATAACACAGGATTACTTGCATGCCAAACAGCATAAGCAGCAAGTGATAGACAGAACTAAGCGATCCCACAACCAACGGATCACATCTAATTTCTGCAGTCCTGCCACATCCAGTCGTGAATGGTGGTGGATAATTAAACAACTCATTGGAGGAGGAGGCTCCACAAATATCCCCATCCTCAATGACATAGGAGCCCAACACTTCAGTGCAAAAGATAAGGCTGAAGCATTTGCTACAATCTTCGGCCGGAAGTGCCGAGTGGATGATCCACCCCCCAGCATCACAGATGCCAGTATTCAGCCAATTTGGTTCACTCCACGTGATATCAAGAAATGGCTGAAAGTGCTGGATACTGCAAAGGCTATAGGCCCTGACAATATTCCAGCAATAGCACTGAAGACTTGTGCTCCAGAGCTTGCCAAGCCCCTAGCCAAGCTGTTCCAGTACAGCTACAACACTGGCATCTACCCAGCTATGTGGAAAATTGCCCAAGTATGTCCTGTAAACAAAAAGCAGGACAAATCCAACCTGGCCAATTATCACCCCATCAGCCTACCCTCTATCATCAGTAAAGTAATGGAAGGGGTCATCTATAATGCTATCAATCAGCATTTGCCTAGCAATAAACTCTTCACTGACGCCCAATTTGGGTCCTGTTAGGGCCACTCAGCTCCTGACCTCATTACAGCCTTGGTTCAAACATGGACAAAAGAGCTGAACTCAAGGTGAAGTGAGAGTGACTTCCCTTGACATCAAGGCAGCATTTAACCACGGAAGATGGTTGTGATTTTGGGAGGTCAGTCATCACAGCTCTAGGACATCGCAGCAGGAGTTCCTCAGGGTAGTGTCCTCGGCCCAACCATCTTTAGCTGCTTCATCAAAGACCTTCCTTCCATCATCAAGGTCAGAAATAGGGATGTTTGCTGATGATTGCACAATATTCAGTACCATTCGGGACTCCTCAGATACTGAAGCAGTCCATGACCAAATGCAGCAAGACCTGGACAATATTAGTCTGACAAGTGGCAAGTAACATTCAAGCCACACAAGTGCCAGGCAATGACCATCTCCAACAAGAGTGAATCTAACCATAGCCCCTTGACATTCATTGGCATTACCATCACTGAATCCCCCACTATCAACATCCTGGGGGTTACCATTGACCAGAAACTGAACCGGAATAACCATATAAATACCGTGTCCATAAGAGCAGGTCAGAGGCTAGGAATCCTGCAGGGAGTAACTCGCCTCCTGACTCCCCGAAGCCTGTCCACCATCTCGAGGCACAAGTCAGGAGTGTGATAGAAAATTTTCCACTTGCCTGGATGAGTGCAGCTCCAACAACACTCCAGAAGCTTGACACCATCCAGGACAAAGCAGCCCGCTTGATTGGCACCCTTTCCACAAGCATTCACTCCCTCCATCACTGACGCACAGTAGCAGCAGTGTGTACCATCTACAAGATGCACTGCAGGAACTCACCAAAGCTCCTTAGACAGCACTTTCCAAATCCACAACCACTAGCATCTAGGACAAGGGCAGCAGACGCCTGGGAACACCACCACCTGGATGTTCCCCTCCAAGTCACACACCACTCTGACTTGGAAATATATCGCCGTTCCTTCACTGTCATTGGGTCAAAATCCTGGAACTCACTCCCTAACAGCACTGTGGGTGTACCTATACCACATGGACTGCAGCGGTTCAAGAAGGCAGCTCACCACCACCTCTTGAGGGCAATTGGGGAAGGGTAATAAATGCTGGCCGAGCCAGCGACGCCCACATTCCATGAATGAATAACAAAAAGTCAATGAATCTGTAGCCCGCTCCTCCAGTTATACAGGTCAGTTGTTCTGACAGCAAGCACTCACCTTCAGGAACACTTTAACAGCTGATCTGAGCTAATCATAGAATTGATAGCACCTACCTGAGCAAACCATCGAAGTTGATCTTAATATAACATCACTGGAGGTTGAGCACTGCCATTGTGACGCCCTCCTCTGTGGTGGGGAGGGCTGTTGAGACCAAAAGGAGACCATTCAGTCCATTGTACTTGTGTCAGCTCTTTAAAAAGAACTATGCAATTAGTCCCAGACCCTGCTCTTTCCCCATAGTCTTGCAATTTTTTTTCTTCCAAGTTAGTTAGTCACATCCTTTTTGAAAGCTGCTATTGAATCTACTTCTGCCACCCTTTCAGACACTGGATTTGAGATCATAATTCAGCAAATAAAATTCTCATCCCCCCCCCCACTCCGGCTCGTGTGTCAATTATCTCATGGCATCGAAACAGAGTCAAAATCTAAACATCTTTTACAAAACTACGACATGGAATAGGCTTTGAAAATCAGTCACTTTGAAGGAGCCATTGATTTTGCTGACAGCACCAATGAATGAGAGCAGGAATGCTACTTTATGCTTCCTCCTTTTTGTGGAATACTTTAAATAACATTTATTCCCCCTTTACTTTTCATGTAGAATAACACTTTGAGCAGGATTTTCCTGTCGGGGGGTGGGGCCCGCTCGCCAACACGTAAAATGAAGCGGGATGACTTTGGGCGGAACTCCCGACGTCACTGCACCCCATTTAAGTTTTCAGGTAGGTGGAGGCGCAGCAAAATCAGCTGTGCACCCACCAACCTGTCAATGGCCAATTGAGGCCATTGACAGAGTCATTGAAGCAATTAATGGACCTGCCCATCCAACCTTAAGGTTGGCGGGCAGGCCAGGAGCCCTGGTGGGCTTCAGAAAAAGCATGAAACCTCATGTTTGGGCGGGATAAGGTTTCATGTAGGTTTTTAAAAATTTAATTCAAGTTTTGTAAAAAAGTTATGGACATGTCCCCGCTCATGTGACTGTGACGCATGAGGGGACATGTCAGGGAATTTTTTTTTCTATTAATGTTTTTGACAGTAGAGGCGATCTCCCTGAGGCAGCACTTAGCCTCAGGGGGATGAGTGCACTCTTTCATGCGCATGCGCGAAAGAGTGCACTCTCAGGTTTAGGGATTACCCCCATCCAGCCTGCACAGGGGGTGCATAGTGATTCCATGTGAACGTCATGCTGGGCAGGCCTTAATTGCACCCCACCCCCCCCCCCCCCTCCCCCCAACGTAAAATGGCGGCGCGCCCCTGAAGTTGTTCCCTCAACGGGGGGAAAATCCTGCCCTTTTTTTTCTTGACTTGACTACCTTGTGATCTTCCCACACATTCCCCATAACAAGCCAACATCCTTACTGAGCAGAAATTAATCTAGAAACAGTTTGAAGTGTTGAGCGTTTTTTTTTCCCTACAGTAAAAGTGAAATTTCCAGAGACGTGAATGTCCTGGCTCTTGTTATTGTGCTGTATGTTTTTGCTATTAATTTTGTAAAGCACCTTTCATTTCCTCAGCTTTATAAACCAATTAATTACTTTGAAGTGCATTCATTATTACAAAGGCATGTGTGGTAGCCAGTGTGCTTACAATAAGAACCTCAAGCAATAAATGACCAGACTGAGCAGGCTAACTAGTTGAGGACATTGTGAGACCTCCCTACTTTTGAAACGATGCCGTGAGTTGCAAGATATGTCACTTGAAAGACAGCACCACTGACTGTGCAGACATCTGTCAATGTTTCATTGTTGTATTTGTCTAGATTACATGCTGGAGCTCATAATGGGGCTTGAACCCACAACCTCCTGACTCTTGCAGTTAGAGTGCAACAACTGATCTAAGTGTACTTTGCAGTTGTTGCTCTGACTTCATTCTTGTAAGTTCAAGCTTACTAGATTTCGGGGATGTTGCAGCTAAAAAAAATATTATTTACCTTATGGAAGAATTATTTTCAGATCTCTTCCCAACAAAATTGAATTAATTCAATGCTTTCAAAAGCAGTTCTTGGAATCTGAAGTATTTTTGCTCTGAATCCAGGAGAAACTGTCGCACCAATTAATCCAAATGCTGGAGAGGAGTCGGTAGCCAACCTTGACAGGCTGCGTTTTGCTGATGGAGGCACTCGCACATCAGAGCTCCGAATTAACATGCAAAAGGTGAGGGAAGAGAAGCACCTTTCAGAATTTCCCACTTTATAAATTTTTGATGACATTTTTGTGCTTAACGGGGATAATTGCCATTGCTGAAAGTGTAAGAGCTTTCTATTTTTAAACAAATTCTGCTCATCAAAGTGGTGAGTATTATTGCTTTTATAAATGTACTTGCAACATCATTAAAGACAGAATAGCACAGTGTTAGGGTCTAGTCCTTCATCTTTTAAAATCTGGTGTCTAACAGATGTGCTAGTATATAGATTTTAAAATTATAAGGACATTTTTGACTTGTTAATACAGTTGTTCAGTGATATATATGCAATCAATTTGTGATGTTGCGATTATTCTTGCGTAATTTGCTAGATAAGTTTTAGATGCGATTGTAATACAGTGGTTCTCATGGTTTGCACAACAATCACTTTGATTAGTAATGACACCCACTCAAAGAATTTATTGCTCAGTTATTTGGCTAAAACGCAGGCCTTCAGTGAAGGTGCCTGAAACTGAATTGTTGTTGCTGCATGTAACTATGAAACTGAAGTATTAGTCATTAATTTCACATTTCTTATTGATATAATTTACAAATTAGACAACTAGCTCTATTCTAAAATGATCCAGAAATTACAATAGGAATAGGCCATTTAACCCCTTGAGCCTGCACTGCTGTTCAATTAGATTGTGGCTGATTTGCATTTGAACTCCATTTATCCACCTTAGTTTCATATCACTTGATACTCTCAGCTAATATTTCTACCTAGTGTCTTGGAAGCTCCAATTGTTCCAGCATTTTGAAGACGTGTTTCTACTAACCTTTGTGTGATTTCACTCCTGAACAGCCTGGCTCTTAATACTACGGTTATATCTTCTCATTCCTGATCTCACACTCTGCACAGACAACAACACTTTTACTCTGTATCAACCCTTTTGAATCCTTTAACCATTGAAAACATTTAGAAAATTACGAGGTGATCTAATCTAAAATCAGGGGAACACAAGCCAAGATTATGCAATCTGCCTCAGAATTGAACCCTCTTAAGCCCCAGTATTATTCTGATATAAAATATAAGTGAAAACTGATAGATCACATTTCCAAATTGACACAACAAATTTATGTTAGACATGATGAAGGTACAAATATAAAAGCATTTATTGGCCCTTGTTGACTTTCATGTATGGAGGCCAACATTCAAACATAAAGATGAAAATCAGGCAGTCGCTGTTCTAGGTGGCTGCCCTGCAATTACCAGTTTTACACCTGGGTGGAAAATTATGAATCTATCCCATTAGTGTCTGCAAAGAGAGAAAATTATATTTAACATTATGCAGGTTGCCAGCTTTTTGCTGGCCAATTCTGCTCTAGATGGAATTTATTGTGGAACTTCGCTCAAGTCTGTTGGATATAGCTCCCAACTTAGCCATACAGAAACTGGTTCAATCCACTTTGCTGAACTGCCGACTACCAAAATTAAGTTTTCTTAATAAACCTCTTGCATATTTCACTGTTTGCATTCAGCCTCCTTTGGTTTAATATCCTAAGCAGAGTGTTAGACACCCTGGCTCAAGTCAGTTCATGCCATATTCAGTTCTGAAGGCAGCATTAAAAGGATATATTCCAGCATTATAATGTACGTATAAATGAGAAGTTTTTTTTGTTTAAATTGATATCCTTTACGTAAAATCTTACTGCTCTTTAGCAAGCAGGGACTTAATGTGACACGTACAGCCATTGAATGGGAAACATGAATTAGAGACTGGAGATTGATTTTCCTTTAATTCCTGTTTTCAACAGTGCATGCAAAGTCACGCAGCTGTGTTCCGTACAGGCTCTGTACTAAAAGAAGGTTGTGAGAAGTTGAGTGATTTATATCGTTCTCTGGATGATATCAAGACATTTGACAGAGGTAGATGTTTTTCCTTTGTCTTAATTCACTTAATTGTCACACGAGTGATTATAACCAGAATGTTAAATTGCATATATTTGTCAGCACAACTGTACACCATCGATTGATTTTCAGAGGATCCGTGCTACACATGAGCTTGGGTTGGAGATAGTGCTGCTATTCCTCAGTTCCGCTTCTGTCACTTACTCCACATCAACAGTAAAATCTCTCAAATTGTTCCTCAAGTTATTAGATACTCACAATTATTTATAAATCTATTTAAATTTTATTTTATGCATACATAATGCTAGTATTAACTTTTTAAATCTCTCTTATAATATTGTAAAACAAATTGATTCCAGAGCCCCTCAGTCATTTTACAAAGATGCTAGCTCAGGCTACACAGAATTCTGTGCCCAATTCATTACTGTAAAAGTTAATGCAGAACCAAATTTTGCAGCTTTGCACAGCACCATCTGTTTTATTTCAGTGATAGGGTAAGCTTAAAAAAAAATTCTTTGGGTGTGGGTGTCACTGCAGGACCAATTGCCAATCCTCAGCTATCCTTGAGATGGTACTGATTGGACTGCTTCTTGAATTGCTGCAGTCCATGCGAAGGTGCTCCCTCAATGCTTTTAGGTAGAGAGCTCCAGGGTTTTGGCCCAGTTATGATGAAGGGACAGGGATAGTGCGTGACTTGGAGGTGATGGTGTTCCCATGCGCCTGCTGACCTTGTCCTAGGTGGTGCAAGTTTTGGGTTTGGAAGGTGCTGCCAAAAAATCTTGGTGAGTTGTTGCAATGCATCATGTAGATAGTACACACTACACCACAGGGGGTTGATGTTTAACTGGTGAGTGGAGTGCTAATCAAGTGGACTGCTTTGTCCTGGAAGGTATTGAGCCTCCTGAGTGATGATGTTGGGATTTAATTCAAATAAGCAAAATATATGTTTCTGTCTTAAAAGCTCCAAATTTATCATTGTTTTTAATAACAGCACATAATGAAACATATTTGAATTGGTATGGTAATGTAGTGGTTAAGATACTGGATTAGCAGCTCAGAGGTTAAAAGTTCAAATCTCACCATGGAAAATTGTGCAATTGAATGTAATAAATCTGGTAAATTGTGGCTGGCACCAGGAAAACAAATTGACTGTGAATGATGCCACATTGTTATAAAAGCCTGAAGGAACCAGTCTGGCTACTTGTGACACTAGACCACACAGTGTGGTCGGCTTTTGATTCCCTCTAAAGTGGTTTAGCAAGCTGTTGACCTGGTCAACTATAGGGTCAACCATTAAATGCACCATTATTAGCAACACCCACATCCTGAGAACAAATCTGTGTCCTGTTCAAATATGCAGTAAAGTTACTAAACCAGTACTTGATGTTTAATGAGAGCCGCACTGTTTGTTTCAGGTATTGTTTGGAACTCTGACCTAATCGAGACTTTGGAGCTGCAGAACTTGATGCTTTGTGCCCTACAGACCATCTATGGTGCAGAGGCTCGCAAAGAGAGCAGGGGAGCGCATGCCAGGGAGGATTTCAAGGTTTGATTAATATGACAATGTTGTGATCATTCAGCCACAAACTGGCTGGGCCAAATATACCTTTAGTATTGTACTGTCAAATGAATTACTGAAAGTCACTGAGCGCAGATGTGTTTTTTTCATTGTTTACTATGATTCGAAAGACCTGAATAGATAACATTACTGGACACTGGTCTTTGAGAGAAGTTGTAATAATTCACCAGAATGATACTTGGGATAAAAGGGCTGAGCCATGACAGGAGATGCATAAAAGAGTTATGTTCAAGACTGGAGATGATGTTAAAGGGGGATCTGATTGAAGTACTCTATTAAAATAGGGTAGTCAGGACCTTCTAGTAGGGGTATGGTGAATAAACAAATTTCTAAAATTCAAGCTAAGATTGTTAATTGTAGACTGGGGAAAACATTTTCACATAAAGGGTTTTGAGTATGTGGAATGCACTTCCCGAGAAAGCATACGAGTGCATACTTGGGAAGTAGGGACATTAGGGATATGAGCAAGGGCACAGAATTTTTATAAGATAGAGCCGCCTTGAATTATGGAACTGACTCAGTGACCTGCTCAAAGTTTATATATAACGTTTGAATGTCTCAAAATAATGGGAAAGATATTGGCTATTTCAAATGCAATAAGCACTCCTTTCTCACCCACTATGTAAAAAACCTTACAGAGCACTGTTGCATCACTGTTGGATCCAATAATGGGAAATGAACCAGAGCAGTTAAGAGAAGCAGACATAGGGAGCATCTAGGTAATATTGATCACACCATAATAAGGTTTAAGATAATGATTGAGAAAGGCATAAGCAAGACAAAGACCAAAGTAAAAGTTTGGAAAAACCTAATTTTAAGGGAATGAGAATGAAATTAGGGAAGATAAACTGGAAAATATTGACAAACACAAAGATAGTGCAGCAGTGGGAAATATTTTAAAAGGTGATTAATGGAGTTCAGGAGAAATTTATTCCACTCAAAAACAAGAAGAAGCTAGCCAGTAATGAAACTGTGACTGAATAAAGGGATAAGGACTAAAGAAACTAAAGGAAAAGGCAATAAGTAGATAACAAAGGGAATATGAAGAGGCTAGGAAATAAGCCAAAAATACAATTAGGAACATAAGCTATCAAGGTATGTAAGAAGAACAAAATATTTTACAGATGCATAAATAGCAAAAAGAAAATCAGAGTAGAGATAAGGCTGCTAAGGGATACAGAAGAGTTTGGGCCTATACTCATTGTAGTTTAGAAGAATGAGAGGTGATCTTATGGAAACATGCAAGATTCTGAGGGGGCTTGACAGGATAGCTGCCCCATCATGGGGAAATCTAGAACTAGAGGGCACTGTTTCAAAATAAGGGGTTTCCCATTGAAGACAGACGACGAGGAATTTCTTCTCTGAAGGCTGCCAATCTTTGGAATTCTCTACCTGAGAACAGTGGAGGCTGCATCATTAAATATATTCAATGACAGATTTTTGATCGACAAGGGAGTCAAGCAGACAAGCTAGAAAATAGAGTTGAGACCAATCAGATCAGCCACTATTCCATAGAATGGCAGAGCAGGCTCGAGGAGCCAAATGGCTTACTCTTCCTATTTCTTATGCTTATGAACTCACGTGTAATAACAGTAAGATAACAGAAATATTGAATAATGACTTTTCCTCTATTTACCAGAGAGATTTATTTGGGGTGAGTATGACAAGTGATTTTCAAAAATATAAAAAAATTCAAGGTGCAGAAAGGAGATAATGATAAATTTGTTAAATTAAGGGAATATAATTCCTAATCTGGATAGATTATATATGTGCTTACTAAAACATCAAGGGAAGAGGTAGCAGAGGGAATATGAGGACTGGCCGACAACTTACATTATTCTTGTATTTAAAAAGGGAGATAGAGCAAGTTTGGGGAACACAGTTAGCTTAACATTGATGGTCGGAAAGATAATGAAATCCGATGTAGTAGAAATCATCGAGAAACTGAAAATATAATAAGAATAATCAACCTGGATTCCAAAAAGGAAGTTTATGCTTAACCAACTTATTGATTTATTTGAAGGAATAACTGAAAGAATAGGGGTAATGCAGTAGATTTAGTATACATGGAGTTCCAAAAGACCTTCAATAAGATTCTGATCATGACCTCATGAGTAAGATCAGAGAATGTAAAATCAGGGAACAAGTAGCAGAATGGATAGCAAACTGACTATAAAACAGACCACAGAGTAGTGTTAATATCTGTTTTTCAGCATAAGGTGGTGGTGTTTCACAGGCATCAGTGCTGGAACCACTATTGTTCAGCATTTACATACACAACTAACTCCAGAATCCCAATTGTCTAATTTCAAAATTTGTGAATAACAACAAATTGGAGATATAGGGAATACTGAGGAAGACTGTTAGAAAATACAAGAAAATGTCAACAAACTTACGGAATGGGCATGTATTTACAAATGAATTTCAGTGTAGGTATTGTGGGGTGTTCATTTTGGAACATAAAGTAAGAAGGCGGCATAATCCTTGGAAAATTGGATAGAAGCACAAAGTGATGTGGGGTGCAGGTTCATAAATCATTAAAACTAGTGATGTAGGTTAGTAAGGCTATAAAAATGCCAACAAAACACTGGGGTTCATTTCTAGGGAAAAAGAATTGAAAGCAGAGAAGCTATGTTAAACTTGATTTGAAGCTTGGTTGGACTACACTTAAAAGGTTACACAGTTTTATCCTTCATATTATAAAGAGGATATAGAGACACTAGAGAAAGTGCAAAAGACATTTCTATGGATGATACCAGAACTCAAGATATAATTATTAGGAAAGACTGAACAGACCCGCGGGTCTGTTTCTAAAAGAAGAGAAGGCTGAGGTGGTAACCCTATAGACATCTTTAAAATTATGAAAGGATTTGATTGAAATAGAGAAAATGTTTCTATCTGTGTGGAAAATCCAAAACTAAGGGACATAAATAGAAGATAATCACTAATAAATCCAGTAGAGAATTTAGGAGAAACTACTTTACCCAAAAGGTCATCTTGGTGTCTCAGTTAAGATTGGGACTTTGCTTGGAAGCAGTTTGCATTTTGATATCTGTCTACAACCATGAGTCGGTGCTTTGCTGAACTCTTTCTTCCCTTTGTACTTTGTCCTTTCTCCCTTTTGGGGGAGATAATAAACTGAGGCCGCATTTTCCCCCTCAGGTGGTAATTCCTCAACCAACTTCATTGAGAACTGATTACCTGGTTGTTTATATCTGTGTGTGCAAATGGACTGCTGAATTTTTCTGTAGTCTCAGCACTTCGTAAAGAACTTCATTGGCTGTAATGCGCTTTGGAACATCTTAAGGTCATGAAAGGTGCTATATAAATGAAAGCCTTTTTCTCTTTTAACCCTACACCACATTAGTAGTCACCTGAAGAAGTTCTAAATCTATAAATAGAATTTTATTTTCCCATACCATATGAATGCTTTTAAACACAATTTTACTTCAATGTTGTGCTTCATCTCCTGTCACCCAGTCAGACAGTCTGCCAGCATGATCCAGGCTCTCAAATGATTGTTGTTCACTTAGCTGAGATACATGTGGGCTGTTCATAGTGAGGAAACTTTGCCCCAGTGCAAGTCACTACCTAGAAAAGAAAAACAAATTTAGAATAATTTCAAACAAAAATTCTGGCAAGGCATTGGGTGAAGGCACCACTTTAATAGGAAGAGGGGATTGCAAGAGAACACAAACTGATAGCCAATTTCTAATGATTATTAAATGCATCTTGGTTCGCCTAATTATGTTTATGTTTATTTTTGTTTCTGTCTAAGGATGTTTCTCTCTAGTTTTAGTAGCTTTTCAAAAACAGTGGGGATCTGTTTGTGTTTTTCAAATACCAGTGAGGGTCTGTTTTGTGAGGCATATTTTAAAATAGCAGTGGGATTGTTTTAGTGAGCTCATTTTAAAATAACAGTAGCTGTTTGTTTTAGAGAGCCCATTTTTTCAGAATGTAGGCCCCTAGCGTAAACCATCAACCTCCTGGGAGTGTATGTTGGGAAATGGTAAGGATGCTCCTTGTGATTTTCCACTCTTTTCAAGTTAATCAATGGAAACTCATGGGCAGTACACCTGTGATACCTTGATGTATATCCTTGTAGAGGAGGCTCCATGGCTGCACTGTGCATTCAGAAAATCAGACCTCCAGTATCTGGAATCGGGTAGTGGGAAAGGGGAAAAAGAACTTACATTTATATAATGTCTTCCATGACCTTCGGCTATCCTAAAGTGCTTTACAACTAGCAGTGGTATTGTGAAATTTAGTCACTGGTTAATGTAGGAAATGTGGCAACCAATTTGCACACAGCAAAGTTCCACAAATAGCAATATGGCCATGTCAAGGTAATCTGCTTTAGTGTTGTTAGTTGATGGGTAAATATTGGTTAGGACACTAGGGAGAATGCCCCTGCTCTTTTTTTTGAATAGTGCTATGGGATTAAGTCCAACAGAAAGAACAGATGGGGCCTTGGTTTATTGTCTCATTTGTGAAGCAAAGAATTGAGGATGTTTGCTGAGCCTTTGACTGAAATGTGCAGTAATTTTTTTTCTCTCTTCTCATTTTAGGTGAGAATTGATGAATATGACTTTTCAAAACCATTGCAAGGCCAAGAGAAGAAATCATTTAATGAACATTGGAGAAAGCACACACTCTCCCATGTGGATCCCAAGACTGGGAAGGTGAGAATTATTGATTACAGCAAATGGAAGATGTTTGCACAAGCAGATTTTTTGAATGCTCTTCTTAACTGAAAGTACTGATGCACCTATATAAAAAAAAATGTTTCTTTTTGTAGTTACCAGCTTTTATTATCAAAATGACAATATTACAAATGCTTCTTTGACTATGAATCTTCACTTGCATACAAAAAATGGGAAATTACAGGTATCCTACCTGTGACTTTCCATCATTAAAATTAATGGTCAGAAAACCGTGGGCAGTTCTATACGATAAGGCTTCATATTAATAGAATACAAGGATTTTCAGGTTGATTGAAAGTCTGACAGGCTGCGATGTGAATGCTCCTTCCGTGGCCATGACCATCTTCATATTAGTTGATTGAGTGATTAGTCCTAGATGGTGGGAGAGCTTTACAGCCTCATATGACCCATACAATGGGGTGGTGGGGGAGAATAACACCCTGAACCAGACATGAGTACCCGCTGGATGTCAAACCGGAATTCCGAGCCAGAGCTCTGGGCTGCGCTCGCTGGGATTGTCTGGAGTGTGGTTCGCACCTTGCATCTGCTGACACAGGCAGGAATGCTACCACTGAGCCAGAGGCTAACTATGCAAGAGCTTGTGTGTAATAGAAGGTCTGATTAAAAAGGAGTATCTGAAATACAATGTTTCTAATTAGACTCCACATGGGGTTTCTTTAATACACTAATTAGGTGCATGTGCTTATGATGAGAGGTGAAAAGTAAATGTGAAGCATGAATACACTAAATTAAGCTTGCATTCCATTGAGTCAGCTTTCATGCAGTTATCCCATTAATTGTAGAACATAAGCTTTTAAACTGAAATGTGGGGATGTCTGTGAACAGATGCTGAGGGTCATTAGGTTTATGTCTGGGAAGAACTGTCTCAAATTTTCATCATTTGGTTGACTTACTGGCACTTTCTGAATTAATATCTTTTTTTGATATTTTTGAAAAGAGGTTGGGTGTCCTGGTGAGTATATCAATATCTGTGGACCATTCTCCACACACACAAGATTGAAAACCCCCCCCAGGGAGCACCCAATCCGTGGAAATTGCTACTTGAAGTGAAGTAGAGGGATGGAAGAGGCAAGGATACAGGGCACTAAACATCCTTCTGTTCTGATCATTTATTTATAACTTTGTTTTAAATTCCAGATTACGTTGGAATACAGACCTGTAATTGACACTACGTTGGATGCAAAAGAGTGTGCCTCAGTTCCACCAGCAATTCGTTCTTATTAAATTTGGCTAGGCTGGTACATCCATTACATACTAAATTGACATGAAAAAAGTAGCTCCCTGTTGTCATATTTAATTAAATTCTAATGTAATGGCAAATGTGGTTCTTTTTGAACTATCCATATGTTCTAACCATATGTATATTGTAAAGAGTAAACTACATCTTTCACATTAGTGTGACTCTAAATCTACATGAGCAGTGCTACGTCTGTACATAGTGCTTTTTCAGCAGAATGTGTAGTTATTGCAGCCGCTTCAGAGAATGTGCACTGTATTGAAGATACTTGATTTTTCTCTGCCAGTTCATTAAAAGTAAATCCATTGTAATGCTGACCAACTGATATTCAGAGACGGGATTTTCCGATTTTAATAATTATTCTGCTGATGGCTATTCTACCTTTCCACTGATACAGAATACAAATTGAAGATGGATGCAATTCAAAGGCAGATAAACAGTATTTATTTGGCTGCTGAAGGACAATATCAGTGTGCTTGGGAGTGATATAAAGTAGTATTGTATGGTAGTTTATTATGTCTCACACATGCTTACTGATAAAACGTATAAACGTTTTACTGAAGTTCAAATTGATTTACAGTAGCATAGTTGACTAGCAATCCAGAGGCGTGAACTAGTGCTCTGGAGACATGAGTCCAATTCCAACCACGGCAACTGGGGGAGTTTAAATTTAATAAATCTGGAATAAAAATCTAGTCTCAGTAATGATGACCTTGAAACTATCGGATTGTCGTAAAAACTCACCTGGTTCACTAATGTTCTTTAGAGAAGGAAATCTGCCATCCTAAGCCACTCTAGCCTACATATGACTTCAGACCTACAGCAATGTGCTTTACTTAATTCCCCCCTGAGCTGACCTAGCAAGCCACTCAGTTGTATCAAGCCACTGCAGAAAAGTCAAATAAGAATGAAACCTGACAGACCACTGGCATCAACCTCAGCACTGGAAATGACAAAGGGCACACTCAGCCCAGTAAACCTTTAAAAGTCCTCCTCAGGTATATGTGGGGAGTTGAGTCAAAACTAAGAAAGCTGTCACATGGACTAGTCAAGGATAAGCCTGACATCATCATGCTCAGTGAATCACACCGTAGAACCAATGTCCCAGATTCATCAATTACCATCCCTTGGTGTGTCTTATCCCATCAGCAGGATAGACCTACCAAAAGTTGGGACACACTGGTATACAGCCAGGAGGGAGTGATCCTGGGAATCCTCAACATTGACTCTGGACCCCACAAAGTCTCATGGCATCTTGTCAGGCATGGGGAAAGAAACCTCCTGCTGATTATCACCTACCACCCTCCCTCAGCTAATTAATCAATGCTCTCCAATGTTGAACAGCACTTGGAAGAAGTACAGAAGATAGCAAAGGCCAGAATGTACTCTGGGAATTTTAAGGACCATCACCAACAGCATTACTACTTACACTGCCGCCACACTAGGCATATGGCAGGTGGTGAGAGAACCAACAAAGAGGAAAAACCTAATTGACCTTGCTCTCATGAATCGACCTGTCACAGATGCATCTGTCCATGACAGTATTGGTAAAGTATGGCATCGAGCCACATAAGATATTGAATCAGGTGTCCAAAAGCTTGGTCGAAGAGAGAGCTTTTGAGGAGTGTCTTAAAGGAGGAAAGTGAGTTGGAGGGTGGGTGTTTCAGAACTTAGGGTCTAGGCAGCTGAAGCACAGCCACCAAAGTTGGAGCATTTATAATTGGGAATGCACATACCAGAATTAGAGTGCAGATATCTCAGAGGGTTGTGGGGCTCAAGATTAGAGAGATACGGAGGGGGAAGGCCATGGAGTGATTTGAAAACAAGGATGAGAATTTTTGAAGTGAAGATGTTGCTTGAATGGGAGCCAATGTAGGTCAGTGAGCACAGGAGTGATAGTGGAATGGGACTTTGTTCAAGTTAAGAGTAGTGTTCTGGATGAACACAAGTTTACAAAGGCTAGAATGTGGGACACCAGCCAGGAGTGCGTTGGAACAATCGAGTCCAGAGATAACAAAGGTATTAATGGGGGTTTCAGCAGCAGATGAGACAGGGATGAAGTCGAGCAATGTTAGGGAGGTGGAAATAGGCGGTCTTATTAATGACACAAATATGAGGTTGGAAGCTCATCTCGAGATTAAATATGACACCTTGATTGCAAGCAGACTGGCTTACTCAGACTGTTACCAGGGAGAAAGATGGAGTTCGTAACTAGGGAGCAGAGTTTGGAGCAGGGACGAAAAACAATTATTTCATACTTTCCAATATTTAATTGGAGGAAATATCTGCTCTGTCGGATAAGCAGTCTGATAATTTAGCAACATTGGTGAAGTCAAGAGATGTGTGCTGAGGTAGAGTTAGATGTCTCTTCATATATTTGAAAATTAATGCTTTGCCTTTGGATGATGTCTCTGTCGGCAGCATGTAGATGAGAAATTGAGGGAGCCAAGGATAGATCCCAGAGGGACACCAGATGTAGCAGTGCAGGAGCAGGAAGAGAATCCATTGGCAGTGATTCTCTGGCTATGAATAGATAAAAATTGATCCAGATGAGATTAGTCCCACTCCACTGGGGATGATGGAGAGGCATTGGAGGCAGATGACTTGTTCAACCATGTCAAAGGCTGCAGACAGGAAGGCTGAAGAGGGAGAATTTACTTTTGACACAGTCTTGTAGGATGTCATTTGTGACTTTGATAAGAGTTGTTTCAGTGCTGTGGCACAGTACAGATTAAAGCTCGAGTCCTGCAGCACCCAGCCGTGAATGATGGTGGGCAATTAAACAATTAACAGGAGGTGGAGGCTTGACAAACTTCCCCATGTATGATGATGGGGGCCCTAGCACGTCAGTGCAAAAGACAAGGCTATAGTATTTTCAACCATCTTCAGTCAGAAGAGCAGAGTGGATGGTCTGTCTTGGCCTCCTCCTACTAAGGTTTTCGGTAATACAGATGCCGGTCTTCAACCAATTTGATTCGCTCCACCACTCCACATGATATCAAGAAACTGCTAAGTGTCCTAGAGACAGCAAAGGCTATGGGCCCTGATAACACTCTGGCTGTAGTACTGAAGACTTGTGCTCCAGAATTGTTATGCCCTGGGCAGACTGTTCCAGTCCAGTACAGCTCCAACACTGGCATCGACCTGGCAATGTAGAAAATTGCCCAGATATGTCCTGTCCTTAAAAAGCAGGACAAATTCAATCCAGCCGATCCCCTCCCCATCAGTCTAGTGTCAAACATTAATAAAGTGATGAAGGTTTTGTTGACAGTGCTATCAAGCAGCACTTATTCGGCAATAACCTGCTCACAGCTGCACAGCTTGGGTTCTGACCTCATTACTGCCTTGTCCAAACATGAATGAAAGAATTGAATTCCAGCAGTGAGACGTAAGTGACTGCCCTTGTCATCAAGGCAGCATTTGACCTATTGTATCAAGGAGCCCTAGCAAAACTGAAGTCAATGGAAATCAGGGAAAACTCTCCAGGGTTGGAGTCATACCTAGTGGAAAAGTTGTGGTTGTTGGAGGCCAATCATCTCAAGCCTAGAGCATCACTGCAGGAGCTCCTCAGGTTAGTGTCTCATACCCAACCAGCTTCAGATGCTTCATTGCTGACCATCCCACCAATATAAGGTAGGAAGTGAGAATATTCACTGATGATTGCATACTGTTCACTACCATTCATAACTCCTCAGATGCTGAAGTGGTCCCTATGTACAGGCAGCTAAACTTGGACAACATCCAGGCTGAGGTGTTGAGTGACATTCATCCTGCACAAGGGCAGGCAATGACCATCTCCAACAAAAGAGAATCTAGGATCTGTCCTTGACATTCAATGGCATTATCATTGCTGGATCCCTGACCATCACCATCCTAGGGTTACCCTTGACCAGGAGTTGAACTGGACAAGCCATAAAAAATACTGTGGTTCCAAGAGCAGGTTGGAAGCTGGGAATTCTGTGACTAGTAACTCAATCCTGGCTTCCCAAGACTGTTTACCATCTGCAAGTTATAGGTCAGGAATGTAATGGAATACTCTCCACATGTCAGAATGAATGTGGCTCCAATAACACTGAAGCAGCTCGACACCATTCAGAACAAGGCAGCCCACTTAATCAGCAGCTTATCCGCCACTGGTGCACATTGATAGTGGTGTGTACCATCTACAAAATGCACTAAGATCATAAGAACTAGGAGCAGGAGTAGACCATTCAATACCTGGAGCCTGCTCTGTCGTTTAATAAGATAATGGTTGATCTGATTATGGCCTTAACTCCACTTTCCTGCCTGCGCCCATAACCCTTGACTCCCTCGTTGATCAAAAATCTGTCTAACTCAGCCTTTAATATATTTAATGACCCAGCCTACATTGCTCACTGAGATAGAGAATTCCAAAGACTTCGAACCTCTGGGAAAAGAAATTTCTCCTCGTGTCAGGCTTAAATGGGAGACCCCTTATTTTTAAACTAGGCTCCCTAGTTCTAGATTTCCCCATGAGGAGAAACATCCTCTCACCATCTACCTTGTCAAGCCCCCTCAGAATCTTATGTTTCAATAAGATCACCTCTCTTCTAAAGCCCAAACAGTATAAGCCCAACACGCTCAACCTTTTCTCATAGGATAATATTTCCATCCCAGGAATCAGCCTAGTAAATCTTCTCTGAACTGCTTCCAATGCAAGTAAGAAGACCAAAGCTATACCAATGCTCTAGTTGTGTTCTCACTGATGCCCTATACAGTTGTAGATAGACTTCCCTACATTTATACTCCATCCCCCTTGCAACAAAGGCCAACACTCCATTTATCTTCCTAATAACTTCTTGTAACTATCTGCTACTGCGGAGATGGTGGTGTGGTGGTAATGTCACTAGATTAGTAATCTAGAATTCCAGGCTAATGCTGTAGGGGCATGGGCTCAAATCTCACCATGGCAACTGGTGGAATTTGAATTTACTCAACAAATCTGGAATTAATATCTAGTCTCAGAGATTGTGACCCTGAAACTAGCATTTATTGTTGTAAAAACCCATCTGGTTCACTAATGCCCATTAGTGAAGGAAATCTGCCATCCTTACCTGGTCTGGCCTAAATGTGACTCCAGACTCAAAGTAATGTGGTTGACTCTTAACCTCCCTGTGAAATGGTATGACAACCCACTCAGGTCGAGGCCAATTGGGGATGGGCAACAAATGTTGGCCTTGTCAGTGATACCTACTTCCCACGAGAGAATAAAAAACACCAGCATGCCAATTTTTTGAGATCCATGTAGAAGGATACCCAGATCCCACTGTAGTCCAGCATTCTGCAGTCTGTATCAATTTAAATAATATTCTGTTTTTCTATTCTTACAACCAAAATGGATAATCTTACATTTTCCACATTATACTCATGTGCCAAATTTTTGTGCACTCACTTGACCTATTAGTATTCCTTTATCCCAGCGGACTGATTGTGTCAGCCTGTTCCTGCCCCACGGAACTCATTTCTTGCTATCTTGACTCTATTCTCTCTCCCCTTGTCCAGTCTCTTCCCACCTACATCTACGAATCCTCTCGCACCCTACATCATATTAACAATTTCCAGTTCCCTGGCCCCAACCGCCTCCTCTTCACCATGGATGTCCAATCCCTCTACACCTCCAGCCCCCACCGGGATGGTCTGAGGGCTCTCCGCTTCTTCCTTGAACAGAGGCCCGAACAATCCCCATCCACCACTACTCTCCTCCGTCTGGCTGAACTTGTTCTCACACTGAACAATTTCTCCTTAAACCCGTCTCACTTCCTCCAAATAAAAAGTGTGGCTATGGGTACCCGCATGGGCACCAGTTATGCCTGTCTCTTTATGGGGTATGTGGAACATTCCTTGTTCCAGTCCTACTCAGGCCCCCTCCCACAGCTCTTTCTCCGGTACATCGATGACTGCTTCGGTGCTGCTTCATGCTCTCATCTGGATCTGGAAAAATTTATTAATTTTGCTTCCAATTTCCACCCCTCCATCATTTTCACATGGTCCATCACTGACACTTCCCTTCCTTTTCTTGACCTCTCAGTCTCAATTTCTGGTGATAGACTGTCCACCAATATTCATTACAAGCCTACCAACTCCCACAGCTACCTTGACTACAGCTCCTCACACCCCGCTTCCTGTAAGGACTCCATCCCATTCTATCAGTTCCTTTGCCTCTGTTGCATCTGTTCTGATGATGCCACTTTCCAAAACAGTTCCTCTGACATGTCTTCCTTCTTCCTTAACCGAGGTTTTCCACCCACAGTGGTTGACAGGGCCCTCAACTGTGTCCGGCTCATCTCCCGCACATCTGCCCTCACACCTTCCTCTCCTTCCCAGAACCATGATAGGGTCCCCCTTGTCCTCACTTATCACCCCACCAGCCTCAGCATTCAAAGGATCATCCTCCGCCATTTCCGCCAACTCCAGCATGATGCCACTACCAAACGCATCTTCCCTTCATCTCCCCTGGCGGCTTTCCGCAGGGATCGTTCCCTCCAGGACACTCTGGTCCACTCCTCCATCACCCCCTACACCTCAACCCCCTCCCACAGCACCTTCCCATGCAACCGCAGAAGGTGCAACACCTGCCCCTTTACTTCCCCCTCCTCACCGTCCAAGGGCCCAAACAATCC
The DNA here is from genome assembly GCF_964194155.1 of Cetorhinus maximus. Taxonomy (NCBI): domain Eukaryota; kingdom Metazoa; phylum Chordata; class Chondrichthyes; order Lamniformes; family Cetorhinidae; genus Cetorhinus; species Cetorhinus maximus. The sequence goes on from NC_135882.1 coordinate 49,144,538, forward strand.
TTTCGAGTGAAGCAGCATTTCACTTGCACTTACCTCAATTTAGTCTACTGCATTCGCAGCTCCCAATGCAGTCTCCTCTACTTTGGAGAGACCAAACGCAGACTGGGTGACCGCTCTGCGGAACACCTTCGGTCTGTCTGCAAGCATGACCCAGACCTCCCTGTCGCTTGCCATTTCAACACACCACCGTGCTCTCATGCCCACATGTCAGTCCTTGGCCTGCTGCAATGTTCCAGTGAAGCTCAACGCAAACTGGAGGAACAGCACCTCATCTTCCGACTAGGCACTTTACAGTCTGCCGGACTTAATATTGAGTTTAACAATTTCAAATCATGAACTCTCTCCTCCATCCCCACCCCCTTTCCAATCCCCCTTTTTCCAATAATTTATAATTTTTTTACAACTTTATTTTTTTCTTTTCCCTCCTATTTTTAAATTTATTTCGATCCATTGTTTCATCTCCACCTTTTAGCCCATTTCGATCCCTTCCCCCCACCCCACCCACACTAGAGCCATCTGCCACTAGCTTGCTTCCCTTAATGTCCCCATTAGTACATCCTTTAGATAATATCACCACCGTCAACACCCCTTTGTCCTTTTGTCTATGACATCTTTGGCAGTCTCTTCTTGGCCTCCACCTATCACTTGCCCCCTATTGAGCTCTCCTGTCCCACCCCCTTTTACCAGCTTACATTTCATCTTATTTCTATATGTCTTAGTTCTGATGAAGGGTCATAAGGACTCGAAACGTCAACTGTATCCCTCTCCGCAGATGCTGTCAGACCTGCTGAGTCTTTCCAGGTATTTTTGTTTTTGTTCCTTTGTAGACTTTTTGTGTCCTCACAACTTGCCCTTCTACCTATTTTTGCATTGTCAGTAAATTAGGCTAGAATACAGTCAATCCCTTCATCCAAGTAATTAATATAGATTGTCAATTGTTGAAGCCCCAGCACTGGTTCCTTTGACACGCCACTAGTTACAGTTTGCCAAGTTGAAACGGACCCATTTATCCTGAGTCTCAGTTTCCTGTTCGTTAGCGAATCCTCTTCTTCAGTTCTCTGCCCGAAGGCATGTTCTTGGTGACTATTTACAACAAAGTACCATGATTGTTGACAACAGGCAGGGTGAGGAGGCAGGCCCTGAGTTTACCTCACCTGGAATGGGGAGTCAAACCAATGCCTTTGGCATCAATCCGAATCACACGCTAGCTGAGCTAACTGGCCCCCAAGCAATTCCTCTATCCATGCTAATATATTACCCCAACACCATGAGCTCTTGCGCAATAACCTTTTATGTGGCACCTCAGTCAATGCCTTTGGAAATCCATCTACTGGTTCCTTTTTGCCCACCTTGCTTGTTGCATCCTCAAAGAGCTCTAATAAATTTGTCAAAGACAATGTCTCTTTATCAAAACCATGCTGACGCTGGCTGATTGTATTATGATTTTCTGGATGTCCTGCTACTACTTCCTTAATAATGAATTCTAACATTTTCCCAATGACAGATGTTAGGCTACCTATTCCTGCTTTCTGTCTCTGCCCTTTTCTTGAATAAAAGTGTTACATTTACTATTTCCACTGGGACCTTTCCAGAACCTAGGAAGTTTTGGAAGAATACAACCAATGCATCCATTATCTTTGCAGCCTCTTCTGTTAGGATTCTAGGATGCAGGCCATCAGGTTTGTGGGATTTGTCAACCTTTAGTCCCTTTAGTTTTATCAGTACTTTTTTTCTAGTGATCATGATTGTTTTAAGTTCCTCCCTTCCTTCCTTTTACCTCTTGATTTTCTATTCTTGGGATGTTTTTGTGACTTCTACTGTGAAAACTGATAGAAAATATTTGTTCAAAGACTCTGCAGTTTCCTTTTTTTCCCTATTATTAATTCCCCAGTTGCATCTTCTGAGAGACTATGTTTACTTTAGTTGCTCTTATCCTTTTGACATACTTGTAGAAGCTTTTACTCTGTTTTTATAGTTTTGCTAATTTTCTCCCATGCTCTAATTTCTCTCTCATTATTATTTTTAGTCATCCGTTGTTGGTTTCTAAAAATTCCCCAATCATCTAGCCCGCCACTAATCTTTACAGCATTATATGCCTTTTCTTTCAATTTTATACCATGCTTTGCTTTCTTAGTTAGCCACAGATGGTGTATCTTTCTCATAGCCTTTCTTTATCAATGGAATATATTTTTGTTGAGAGTTATGAAATATCTCCTTAAATATCCACCACTGCTTCTCTACTGTTTTACCATTTAATCTATTTAATCTTACCATTTAATCTATTTAATTTTACCATTTAATCTATTTAATCTTACCATTTAATCTATTTTCCCTGTCTACTTTTGCCAACATTATAGGAAGGATGTGATTGCACTAGAGAGAGTGCAGATGAGATTTACCAGGATGTTGCCGGGGCTGGAGAGTTTTACCTATGAGGAGAGATTGGATAGACTGGGGTTATTTTCCCTGGAGCAGAGGAGATTGAGGGGGGACATGATTGATGTGTATAAAATTATGAGGGGCATAGATAGGGTAGACATGAAGGAACTTTTCCCTTGGTGGAGGGATCAATAACCAGGGGGCATAGATTTAAGGTAAGGGGCAGGAGGTTTAGAGGGGATGTGAGGAAGAATTTTTTCACCCAGAGGGTGGTGGGAATCTGGAACTCACTGCCTGAAAGGTGGCAGAGGCAGATACCCTCAAAACATTTAAGAAGTATTTGGATGTGCACTTGCGATGCCATGGCATACAAGGCTATGGGCTTAGTGCTGGAAAATGGGATTAGAATAGTTAGGTACTTGTTTGACCGGTGCAGGCTCGATGGGCCAAAGGGCCTTTTTCTGTGCTGTAGACCTCTATGACTCTATAACTCTGTCTTCATACTCTTGTGATTGCCTTTAAGTTTAAGACACTGGCTTTAGACCCGCATTTATTACCCTCAAACTGCTTGTGAAATTCTATCTAGCCTATAAGATCCTTTGCTATGAGGCCATTAATTAATCCTGTCTCATTACACATTATTAAGTCTGGTTCCAGAACTTATTGTTATGAGAAAACACCCTGAATACACTCTATGAACTCATCCTGCAGGCTAACTTTGCCAATTTGATTTATCTAATCTATATGAAGATTCAAATTGCCCACAACTATTGCAGTACATCTTGCAGCAACTTACCAAGGCTCCTTCAATAGCATGTTATAAACCTGTGTCATCTGCCACCAAGAAGGAAGAGGGCAGTGGATGAATGGGGACATCACTACCTCAGGGTGACCAACTTTGCAGAAATAAAGTAAGGGACACTTCAATGGGGGCCGGTTATTGCTGGTGAAACTGGAGGTCTGTGGGATGTGGTGCTGGCAAGACCAGAGACCCAGGGAGGGCTTGTTAATTCTTTTATTGTGTAGATGATTAATCGCCCAACTGCAAAACTAGGCCACTCGTAACATTCCACATGTAATATACTTTACGTACAATCTGCCTCCTCAACCCCGTCGACACTCCGCACTGCTCTGCGCTGCTCCCCAGATACTTCATGTCGCTCCCCACTACATAAACATTTCCCAGAACCCCTCTCCCTCTACTCACACACAGCCCCTCTTTCCACCTCCCCCCCCCCCACCCCCCCACCCCCACCTCAGTACTGCCTCCATGCCCCCGTCCGAGGCTTGAGCTCTGGATCCAGTCCCGAGTCAACCAGACCCCACCCGAGACATGGGCTCCAGACCCCCCAACCCAACACCCGGGCCTGTCAGACACCTGTCTGATCCGCCAGCTTGGCAAACCCTGTCTGAGAGTCAAGCCTGTCACACCCCCGCCTATTTCTCAGGCTGCACTACTCTCTCCCCACCCGCATCCCCACCCCCGAGCCTACCAAGATTCTGGCTCTGCAGCTCCTTCCACTCCTGTGCCCCAACCAGCCACCTGTTGAACCCTGGGGCTTTGCCAATTTAACTTTCTTTGAGACTCAGAGCACTGGCTGTCCTCCTCCAGACCTCCGTGTGGCTGAGTGTCAACCCATGTGCAGCAGCACAGTGCACATGCGCAAACACCAAAGGTACAAGGGCAGCGGCAAGAGGAGACTCCCCAACAGTGCCCCGGTCGCTGCCCAAGAAATACAGGACAACTGGCGTCCTGGGAAACCAACATATGGGACTTAGGGCAAAATATAAAATTACAGGATGATCCCATAAAATGCGGGACAGTTGGTGACCCTGCCCCTGCAATTTCCCCTCTAAACCACTTACCATCCTGACTTGGAAACATATCGCCGTTCCTTCACTGTCGCTGGGTCAAAATCCTGAAACTCTCTCCCTAACAGCACATGGACTGCAATGGTTCAAGAAGGCAGCTCACCACCACCTTCTCAAGGGCAATTAGGGATGGGCAATAAATGCTGGCCCAGCCAGTGATGCTCGCATACCGTGAACAAATACAATACATCCTTAATTTTCTTATTGCACTTCATGTCAATAATTCATGTGAATAAATAATACTTCCAAAGTATTTGTAGCTCTTCTCATAATGTTGCTGAATTTCAAATGCCGTAATCCATATCTATCATAACAAATGTATGTTTATATCACAGCTTTCACAACTTTTGGATGTCCCCAGGCACTTTACTACTGACAAAGTACTTTTGAATTGTAGTCACTGTTGTAAAGTATATATGGCAGGAATTTACACACAGCAAGATCCCACAAACAACATTGAAATAAATGACCTGATAATCTGTTTTAGGCATCGATTGAAGGATAAAGATTGGCCAAGTCACTGACCCACAAGTCCTTGTCCTTTGAATATTGACATGGATTTGTTGCATCCACCTGAGAAGACAAACATCTCTTTCTTTAAAGTCTCATCCAAATAACAACACCTTCAACAATGCAGCACTCCCTCAGTACAGCACTGGAGTGTCAGCTTGGATTATATACTCAAATCTCCGGCTGGGATTTGCAACCTGGGGTCATGTTCTTGTGCCTGTAGCAGTCAGACCGTTTATGGTACACTGCATCCCCACTTGAAATATTAATGACTGTCATTTATATGGACAAATTTAATGATAAAGTTCTTCACTATTTAACCATTGGATGAGTAGGAACTGTATTCTCACAAATGTTTCTGTCTCCGGTATAGAGATGCACTTAAACCACTAGTGCTGGGAGCAGGACGAAGGTGAGCAAGTTCTTTAGCTCTTGTCTATAGCTAAGAATGGCAGCTGCTGGGACCAATCATCCATTTGCTGCAGGGAAATTCTGCAGCACCATATATTCCAACAGTCAGTGGTTTGTAGACCTGACCAGCCTGTGTTGACATTGACTTGTGCAAACAGGGCCCCCTCCACAGTTCACCGTGTGGATGCTAATGCATTGGGCAGCTTGCTCACCTTCGTCCTGTGGTTAATGAAACCAGAATGCTAATATACCAGAATCCCTTTTGATGGCTCTTGCGGTATAAACTGCACAACACACAACCCGAATATGTAGCACAGAAACAGGCCACTCAGTCCAACTAGCCTGTACCAGCATTCATACTCCACTCAAGCCTACACCCATCCTTCCTTTAACTATCAGCATAGCCCTCTGTTCCCTTTCTCCTCATATCCTTATCTAGTTTCCCCTTAAATGAATTTGCATAATCACACCAACTAATTAGTAAACATGGCAGCCAATTAGCACAAACAGTAGTGTGATCACAACCAGATAATCTGTTTTTGAGATGTTGTTTAAGGGTGAATATTAGCCACGAGACTGGAGATAATTCCACTGATCTCCTTCGGTATAGTGCCATGGAATAATTTACATCCACCTGAAATTACAGACAAGACAGGTTTGATTTTAGTTTAATGTTTCATCTGAAAGCTGGAACCTCTGACAGTGCAACATTCCCTCTGCCCTGAACTGGAGTGTCAGGCTAATCTAGATTTTTGTGCAGTTCACATGGGATTAGCATAAATTACACATAGGGCAGGATTTTGCCCTTGTCAGGCTGGCTCGGCACGGTGGTTGGGAAACAGACCAACCGCCTGCTGCCCGCAATCAGGGCCGGACTGCGATTTCATATTGGCGAGCCAATTAAGGCCCGCCCAGCATGAAACGCGAGCGGCAGCGCTCAGCGCTGCCTCTGCTGGGGGGAGAGGAGAACTTCGCTGAGGCACAGGGAGACGAAGAGTTCTGAAAAACAAAAAAAAAAGAATTTTAAAATGTTAAAAAACATGTAATGAATGAGATGTAAAATTTCTTATTTTATTTTTATTTGCAGTTGGAAACCACAACCCGCCAGTGGATGAGGCTTCCTAAAAAGTGCAAAGGCTGCTTGGCCTTTTTGCCTGCCTGCCAACCATAAGGTTGGACAGGCAGTGAAAAATTTAAGTTAATCAATACTTTAATGGCCTTAATAAGCCTTCTAATTGTCGGCAGATGCGCTGCCGATTCCCGTGCGTGCCCGCCCGACCGAACTATCGCACGACTATGCATTGACGTCAGGACGCTCGCCCGGCATCATCGCATGTCATTTCACGCTCAAGCGGGTCGGGCACATGCCCACCTGCCAAGGTGAAAATTCTGCCCAAAAAGCTGCCCAAAGAAATTGTTGGTTGTGTGTCGGTCATTATAGCTATAAGGCCATTGATTTATGCACAACATTCTCTTGGACTGAGGGAAAGACTTTTGGCCGCTCTCCAAATCTTGCCATCCCACCCGTAACAATGCCTGCCACTGGTGGGACTGGAAAATCCCAGCCTGAGTGTTCTGACCTCAGAGTGAAAGTAAGTCATGCAGTGCACCTATGTAACCACTAGGGGTGCCTAAAGCATTACTTTTCATTTAAACATCGCAAAGTACAGACAGAATATATATGTGGACAGTTCAAATTATTACAGCTTTAAGGAATTTATATTCATAATTGCAGTTTAAAAGGCAGTTCCACATCTAAACAGCTACAATTGAGGCTCTGTTCAATGTAAGAGCCTTTCATTCCTACTAAATTTTAAAAATGCTATATATCTAGGACTTTTTGACTCCACCCGTCCAAAATGGTGTGATGTGCTAAATTCAGTCTTTACAATCCTACACAAATGTGCAAGAAATGGTTTTGCTGTGCAATATAATAAATATTAATTTACGAAGTTAATATTTTAAAATTTAAAGGTCATTTATTTGCAGGGACCCCTACATGCTGAAGTACCGAGTGTGCTTCAGAAAATTGCTTTTAGGCTTCATCTGATTTTTCATCTATTAAAATCCCTGAAGCAAGAATATCAAAGATTTGAAATAATCCTTTGATTTATTCATTGCTGTGATGGCCTCTTTCACTTTCTTCATATTTTCCCTCTTTTTCTTTTTACTTTGGGTGTTTTTATTTTCCATTTTATTTCCTGTTCTCTTAACGTAGTCAATTTTACACCCATTTGCTTTTTGGAAAATTTTATTTCAGTTGAGCAGTCTGTTTGTCCATCTTTTTTGTCAGATTCTCAGGCACAGGTGAAGGTCACAGATCAAATTACATGTACAAAAACATTTACTCAAACCCCAGTGTGTAGCACAGGTCTACTGCACTCACACCCTGGTGCCTAGCACAGGTCCACTGCACTCAAACCCTAGTGCCTAGCACAGGTCTACTGCACTCAAACCCTAGTGCCTAGCACAGGTCTACAGCACTCAAACCCTAGTGCCTACACAGGTCTACTGCACTCAAACCTTAGTGCCTAGCACAGGTCCACTGCACTCAAACACTAGTGTCTAGCACAGGTCAACTGCACTCACACCCCAGTGTGTAGCACAGGTCCACTGCACTCACACCCTAGTGCCTAGCACAGGTCAACTGGACTGAAAAGCCACTGTGTAGCACAGGTCCACTGCACTGAAACCCTAGTGCCTAGCACAGGTCTACTGCACTCAGACCCCAGTGTGTAGCACAGATCCACTGCACTCAAACTCTACTGCCTAGCACAGGTCCACTGCACTCAAATCCTCGTGCCTAGCAAGGTTCGCTGCACCCAAACCATATTGTGTAGCACAGATCCACTGCATTGACAACCCAGTGCCTAACACAGGTTCACTGCACTCAAACCACAGTTATGTAGCACAAGTCCATTGTACTCAAACCTAGTGCCTAGCATAGGTCCACTGCACTCAAACCCCAGTGTGTAGCACAGATTCATTGCACTCCAACCCTAGTGCCTAGCACAGGCTCACTGCACTCAAACCCTAATGTGTAGCACAGATCCATTGCACTCAAACCCTAGTGCCTTGCACAGGCTCACTGCACTCAAACTCCAGTCTGTAGCACTGTCATGAAGATATTAATGTATATAATAGTATTGGAAAATATTTTTCTTTTAATATAGAGATTTAGTCTGTGGGTGTGTCTTAATTGGATTAAAGCCAGCTAGTCTGGGTGCTTTGATAAAAGCAAAAAACTGCGGATGCTGGAAATCCAAAACAAAAACAAAAATACCTGGAAAAACTCAGCAGGTCTGGCAGCATCTGCGGAGAGGAACACAGTTAACGTTTCGAGTCCATATGACTCTTCAACAGAACTAAGTAAGAATAGAACAGAGGTGAAATATAAGCTGGTTTAGGTGGGGGGGGGGGGGCTGCTGGTGGGACAGGTAGAGCTGGATAGAGGGCCAGTGATAGGTGGAGATAACCAAAAGATGTCATAGACAAAAGGACAAAGAGGTGCTTTGATGTATGCTAGTTTGAGATATAAGAGAAATAGAGTGCATTTGCATTTTTTGAATAGAGCATTCAAGAAGCAGGGTGAATTCTGACACCCCACTAGCAGATACCAAACAATATGGTTATATTACTCATAAAATTGGTACTATGCAAGGGGTTTTATTGTTAGAGATGTTTAGTTCAAAAAGGTTGGAGATACAATGAAAATTTACATTCAATGAGCTGTGTTAGGCATAACAAGACAACCGTTTTGTGTGTGTAGTGCGGAGGCAATGTGAGATCAAATGCAGTTGTAAGCCTTCAACTGTCTCCACAGGAACCAAAGTGAAAAGAACCTCATTTTGAATTTGTAAGGTGAAATTGCTTTGCCTGGTGTCTGCTTAAGCCTATGGGTTGCTGTTGCCTTAATGGAGATTAGTTTGGAAATTTGTTAGAAGTTATGACCATGGTAATTTGTAGTCATGTGTATATATTTAACTTGCGTAAATTAATAAAATGTTTCATTAAGCTCTATATAAAACCTCTTGAAAACTTGTGGGATGATTCCTGAATTTAGAGTTGCATCTCAAACATAACACTTAAAATTATAGGTTGTTTAAAGTTTCCCTCTGGGAATTTTTTTATAAATAACTCAGCTTTACCAACTGCTCGGTCAGAACGATTGGGGATAAATTATCTTCCAGGATAAATTATATTTCCAATTCCTTGATTGATTAGGAATTGGTGAATCTTAAAGTTTACAAGAGGCACTTTGAATACAGGAGTTGGTGAGGTATTTTAGAAGTGGTGAGACTGCAAGATGACTTTGGCAATTGCTAAGACTTGTCTGGGAGTAGAAGAGATAACTCTGATCGGGCTGGAGAAAATAACCAAAAGTAAACTAAGAGAGTTGGTAGATAAGTTAAAATTGGAGTTACCTGAGGGTGCTAGGGAATCAGATACAATTAAAGGTATAGCACAGCATCCACAGTTGAAAGTGAAACCTGACACTAGTGAGTCACAGCTAGAGGTAGTGAGACTTCAGTTGCAAATGAAAAGGCTTGAATTAGAAGCAAAGGGCAGAGAAATGGCTTTTTAAAGGCAATTAGAAATTGCGAAGATGGAGAAGGAGGAAAGTGAAAGAGAGAGAGAGAATTCCAACTGAAAATGTTGGCAGTTAGAAAAGAGATGTAATTAGCTGAGGAAGGATTTATCTCCAGGGTAAAACTCAGTGGGGATATGTTTAAATTTGTACAAGCTCTTCCAAAGTTTGAGGAAAAAGTTATTGAATCATTATTTATTTAATTTGAGAAGCTAGCTAGACAGATGAAATAGCCACAGGAAAATTGGACATTGTTATTACAGTCTAAATTGTTAGGTAGGCGCATGAGGGTATATACTTTGCTATTAAAAAAAATGTCGGTGAATTATGATGTGGTGAAAAAAGCTAATTTGAGTGCATATGAGTTGGTTCCTGAAGCATACAGGCAGAAATTTAGGAATATGAGAAAATAGCCTGGGCAAACTTATACTGAGTTTGAAAGAGTAAAACAAAGTAATTTTGACTGGTGTATACGGGCATTAAAAATAGAGACAACCTATGCAGCTCTTAGGGAAGTCATTCTTCTGGAAGAATTTAAAGATTCAATCTCTTTGGTAGTGAGAGCTCATGTGGAGGAACAGAGGGTTGATTCTGTAAGACAAGCAGCAGAGATAGCTGATGATTATGAGTTAATTCATAGAGCTAAACTTTTTTTCATCACCCTTTCAAATTGAGAAAGGATAAAAAGTGGGAAGGTGAAAGGAAGGCAGGTAATCAGGGAAGAGGAGTAGCTGGAGGTTCCCTGGAAGTTTTTTCTCAGAACAAAAAGGAAGGTGCTGAAGGTAGAAGTGAAATTCGAAAATTGAGGTGCTTTCATTGTAATAAAGTGGGGCACACGAAGTCAGAGTGTTGGAAATTGCAGGAAAAATCTGCAGGAATTGTAGGGGTACAAGTAAAAGTACTCTGGGTACAGAGGTTCAGGCACAGGAGAAACCAATGATTTGTGTACAGGTGAAACTGGGAGAATCAGTGAAAGGTAAAGAAGTGGGAATGTGTTCACAGTTTACTCAAGACAATTCTGAGGAGCAGATTGTAGGAATGTTTAAAGACTTTGTATGTGAAGGGAAAGTCTTTCCATGTGTACAGGGTTGAGTAAGTAAAGATGTTAAAATTTTAAGAGACACAGGGGCTAGTCAATCCTTAATGTTGTGGGATAGTGATATTTGTTGTTCAAAGGGAGTATTGCAGGAGAAGGTAATAATAAGTGGGGTTCATGGAGATGCTAAATCTATTCCATTGTGGAAGGTAAATTTAAAGAGCAAATGGAAGAATGGTGAAACATAGAAACATGGAAAATAGGAGCAGGAGTAGGCCATTCGGCCCTTCGAGCCTGCTCCGTCATTCATTACGATCATGGCTGATCATCCAACTCAATAGCCTGCTCCCACTTTCTCGCCATATCCTTTGATCCCTTTCACCCCAAGAGCTAGATCTACTCCTTCTTGAAAACATACAATGTTTTGGCCTCAACTACTTTATGTGGTAGCGAATTCCACAGGTTCACCACTCTCTGGGTGAAGAAATTTCTCCTCATCTCAGTCCTAAATGGTCCACCCCGTATCCTCAGACCGTGATCCCTGGTTCTGGACTCCCCCACCATCGGGAACATCCTTCCTGCATCTACCCTGTCTAGTCCTATTAGAATTTTATAGGTTTCTATGAGGTCTCCCCTCATTCTTCTGAACTCCCGAGAATATAATCCTAACCGACTCAATCTCTCCTCATATGTCAGTCCCGCCATCCCAAGAGTCAGTCTGGTAAACCTTCGCTGCACTCCCTCTATAGCAAGAACATCCTTCCTCAGATAAGGAGACCAAAACTGCACACAATATTCCAAGTGTGGTCTCACTAATGCCCTGTATAATTGCAGCAAGACATCCCTGTTCCTGTACTCGAATCCTCTGGCTATGAAGGCCAACATACCATTTGCCTTCTTTACCGCCTGCTGCACCTGCATGCTTACCTTCAATGACTGGTGTACGAGGACACCCAGGTCTCGTTGCACATTCCCCTCTCTCAATTTATAGCCATTCAGATAATAATCTGCCTCCCTGTTTTTGCTACCAAAGTGGATAACCTCACATTTATCCACATTACACTGCATCTGCCATGCATTTGCCCACTCACTCAGCTTGTCCAAATCACAGTGAAGCATCGCTGCATCCTCCGCACAGCTCACCCTCCCACCCAGCTTTGTGTCATCTGCAAATTTGGAGATATTACATTTTGCTCCCTCATCTAAATCATGAATATACATTGTGAATAGCTGGGGCCCCAGCACCGATCCCTGCAGTACCCCACTAGTCACTGCCTGCCATTCAGAAAAAGACCCGTTTATTCCTACTCTTCGTTTCCTGTCTGCCAACCAGTTTTCTATCCATCTCAATACACTACCCCCAATCCCATGTGCTTTAATTTTACACGCGAATCTCTTATGTGGAATTTTGTTGAAAGCCTTCTGAAAGTCCAAATAAACCACATCCACTGGCTTCCCCTCATCAACTCTATTCGTTACATTCTTGAAAAATTTCAGTAGATTTGTCAAGCATGATTTCCCTTTTGTAAATCCATGCTGACTCTGTCCGCCCGATTCTGCCACTGTTTTCCAAGTGCTCAGCTATTAAATCTTTTATAATGGACTCTAGAATTTTCCCCACTACTGAAGTCAAGCTGACTGGTCTATAATTCCCTGTTTTCTCTCTATCTCCCTTTTTAAATAGTGGGGTTGCATTAGCTACCCTCTGATCTGGAGGAACTGCTTCAGAGTTTATAGAATCTTGGAAGATGACCACCAATGCATCCACTATTTCTAGGGCCACTTCCTTAAGTTCTCTGGGATGTAGATTATCAGGCCCTGGGGATTTATCGGCCTTCAATCCCATCAATTTCTCCAACACCATTTCCCTACTAATACTGATTTCTTTCAGTTCCTCCCTCTCACTAAACCCTGTGTTCCCCAAAATTTCTGGTATGTTATTTGTGTCCTCCTTTGTGAAGACAGAACCAAAGTATGTATTTAGTTGGTAAGCCATTTCTTTGTTCCCCATTATAAATTCCCCTGTTTCAGACTGTAAAGGATCTACATTTGTCTTCACAAATCTTTTTCTCTTCACATACCTATAGAAACTTTTACAGTCAGTTTTTATGCTCCCCACAAGCTTACCCTTGCACTCTATTTTCCCCCTCTTAATCAATCCCTTGGTCCTCCTTAACAAAAACAGAATTACCTGGAAAAACTCAGCAGGTCTGGCAGCATCGGTGGAGAAGAAAAGAGTCGACGTTTCGAGTCCACATGACCCTTCAGCAGAACTTTTTTTGTTTTTGTTTTTTTTTTGTTTTTGTTTTTATCCCTTGGTCCTCCTTTGCTGAATTCGAAAGTGTTCCCAATCTTCAGGTCTGTTGTTTTTTCTGGCCAATTTGTATGCCTCTTCCTTGTATCTAATACTATCTCTAATTTCCCTTGTAAGCCATGGTTTGGCCACCTTTCCTGTTTTACTTTTGCGCCAGACAGGAATAAACAATTGTTGCAGTTCACCCATGCGCTCTTTGAACGTTTGCCATTGCCTATCCACCTTTAAGTAACGTTTCCCAATCCATCATAGCCAACTCGCGTCTCATACCATCGTAGTTTCCTTTATTAAGATTCAGGACCCTAGTCTCAGAATCAGCTACATCACTCTCCATCTTGATGAAGAATTCTATCATATTATGGTCATTCATCCCCAAGGGGCCTCACACAACTAGATTGCCAATTATTCCTTTTCATACACAATGCCCAGTCTAGGATGGCCTATTCTCTAGTTGGTTCAACGTATTGGTCCAGAAAACCATCCCGTATACACTCCAGGAATTCCTCCTCTACGGTATTGTTACTAGTTTGATTTGCCCAATCTATATGCAGATTAAAGTCACCCATAATTACAGACATTCCTTTATTGCATGCGTCTCTAATTTCCTGTTTAATGCCATTCCTAAAATCATCACTACAGTTTGGGGGTATATATACAACCCCCACTAACGTTTTTGCCCCTTAGTGTTTCTCAGCTCTACCCATACAGATTCCACACCGTCGGAGGTAATACCTTTCCTCACTATTGCGTTAATTTCCTCTTTAACTAGCAATGCAGCTCCACCGCCTTTTCCTTTTTGTCTGTCCTTCCTAAATACTGAATACCCCTGGATGGTTAGTTCCCATCCCTGGTCACCCTGCAGCCATGTCTCTGTAATCCTGACTATATCATATCTGTTTACATCTATTTGCATGGTTAATTCATCCACTTTATTACGAATGCTCCTCGCGTTAAGGCACAAAGCCTTAAGGCTTGTCTTTTTAACATTACTAGTCCCGTTCCCACTATTTTTCACTGAGGCCCTGTTTGAGTCTTGCCTTTGATTTCTCTGCCTATCACTTTTCTTATTCCTCTTTCTGTCTTTTGTTCTTGTCCTTGATTCCCCCTCCTCTGACTCCTTGTATAGGTTCCCATCCCCCTGCCATTTTAGTTTAAACCCTCCCCAACCACTGGAGCAAATATCCCCTGGAGGACATCAGTCCCGGTCCTGCCCAGATGTAACCCATCCAGTTTGTACTGGTCCCACCTCCCCCAGAACTGGTCCCAATGTCCCAGGAATCTGAAACCCTCCCCCTCACACCATCTTTTCCGCCACGTATTCATCCGATATATCCTGCTATTTCTACTCTGACTAGCACGTGGCACTGGTAGTAATCCTGAGATCACTACATTTGAGGTCCTACTTTTCAACTTATAGTTGGAGTGGTGGAAAAATTGCCCAGTGCAGGGGTTCAATTTATTCTGGGTAATGATATAGCTGGATCGCAAATGTGGGTGATGCCTATGGTAGTTGAGCAGCCTGTAGAAGTGGTTTCAACAGAAGTGTTACAGAAGGAGCATCCTGGGTTGTTTCCTGATTGTGTTGTAACTAGATCAAAGGCTCATTGGGAAGAACAAGATAAACAAGATAAGCAGGTAGTTCAAAGGCAAGAAGGTGTTGAAATCCAATTAGCTCGCAGTATATTTGATAACATTGTTCAGGAGGAAGGGATGCAGGAGAGTTCAGTTGAAATGTTTAACTCAAAGAGGTTAGTAGAGTTACAGAAAAATGATTTGCAATGAAAACAATTATATCAGAAAGCTTATTCAGAAACAGAAGCAAAATGTATTCCAGTATGTTATTATCTTCAGGAGGGTATTTTAATGAGAAAATGGAACTCGGATCATGTCTCAGCAAATGAAAGCAGGAGGGAGGTGTATCAGATTGTTATCCCATTAGGGTATAGAGAAGAGATTCTGAGGATTGCTCATGAAATTCCAATGGGGGGACATTTAGGAATTAGGAAAACACAGGAAAAGATGATGGATAATGAGAAAGATGATGGATAATGAGAAAATCTGAAATTGATTTTCCTCTAATCAAATTGGATAATGAGGGGGCGCTTGAAAATTTAAATGAAATATTGAGTTACCTTCCAAGCAAGTGTCAAAGTGATTTGGCAAAGCTATTGCAGTCACACAAACCTATTTGTGGAAATAAGTTGGGATTGCCACATTTAGCTTTACATGATGTATGCATAGGAACATCATCTTTAATAAGGCAACAACCTTCCGGATTAAATCCGGCAAAGTTATCACAAATACAAAAAGAAATTGATTTTATGCTTCAAAATGATATCATTGAGTCTAGTTGCAGTGACTGGAGTTCGCATATTGTAACTGAAACCAGATGGAACACAAAGACTGTGTGTGGACTATGGAAAGGTGAATGCGGTGACAAAAGTGGATTCATATCCCATACCACGGTTGGAGGATTGCACTGAGAAAGTGGGACAATCGAAATTTATCACAAAGATTGACTTGCTAAAAGCATAGTGGCAGGTACCGTTGTCGGAGAGGGCAAAGGAGATATCAGCTTTTGTAATGCCGAGTGGACCATATCAGTTTAAAGTCATGCCATTTGGTATGAAGAGCGCAGCTGTGACATTTCAAAGACTGACTAAGTAGTTGCAGGTCTCAGCAATTGTTTGGTTTTTATTGATGATCTAATTCTTTGCAGTCAGACGTGGGAGGAGCTTTTACAGCATCTGGAAGGATTATTTACTTGCCTACAAGAAGCTAATTTGGTGATGAACTTGGCTAAAAGTGAATTTGCAAAAGCGCAAGTTACGTATCTAGGCCATACCAATGGACATGGTATGGTGGCTCCGAGAGGTGCAAAAGTCAAGGCTATCATGGATTTCCCCGTACCGACAACAAAATGAGAAGTTTTGAGATTTCTGGGCATGAGTGGGTTTTACTGGAAATTTGTACCAAATTTTAGCCAAGTGGTTGCTCCACTGACTGAGCTATGAAAAAAGAACAAGAAGTTTCAATGGACACAGGAGTGTCAGAAGTCATTCGATAATTTGAAAACTGTATTAACTACGACAGCAGTGTTGGCAGTACCCAATTATGCCAAGCAGTTCAAGTTGGCCATTGACGCAAGTGATATAGGCATTGTTACAAGAAGATGACATTGGAATTGAAAAACCGATAAGAGTATTTTTCAGAGGCTGAAAGTACAACAGAGAAGACTTAGAATATTGTGAGCAATTTTGGGCCCCGTATCTCAGGAAGGTTGCGCTGGCCCTGGAGAGGGTCCAGAGGAGGTTCACGAGAATGATCCCAGGAATGAAAGGCTTAACATATGAGGAACATTTGAGGACTCTGGGTCTATACTCGATGGAGTTTAGAAGAATGAGGGGGGATCTGATTGAAACTTACAGAATACTGAAAGGCCTGGATAGAGTGGACATGGGGAAGATGTTTCCATTAGTAGGAGAGACTAGGACCCGAGGGCACAGCCTCAGAGTAAAGGGAAGACCTTTTAGAACAGAGATGAGGAGAAACTTCTTTAGCCAGAGATTAGTGAATCTATGGAATTCATTGCCACAGAAGGCTGTGGAGGCCAGGTCATTGAGTGTATTTAAGATGGAGATAGATAGGTTGTTGATTGGTAAGGGGATCAAAGGTTACGGGGAGAAGGCGGGAGAAACTTAGCAGCCATGATTGAATGGCGGAGCAGACTCGATGGGCCGAATGGCCTAATTTCTGTTCCTATGTCTTATGGTCTTATGGTCTTATATTCAATGATTGAAAAAAAGACTTTGAGTTTGGTGTTAGATTTGCAGCATTTTGAAATTTATGTTGCAAACAATTCATCAGAAACAATTATTTGTACAGACCATAATCCTTTGAAGATTTTGGACAAATTTTGTGACAACAGAGCAAGACTTTTCAAATGGAGTCTCTTATTACAACCATTTAATCTACACATTATACATATTGCTGGAAGAGAAAATCTGTTCGCATATGCATTATCAAGTGTTTGAAGCTTAAAGGTAAATGGGACATTTTAAAAAAAAAACCTGGTCACTGAACTGGAGTGATTTCTGTTGATACCAAGGACTTGCGTATATATATTGTTATGTTAATGCATGCAACTGGTAATGTAATAGTGTAATAAGTAAAGGAAATAGCGTGAAATGGGTTATTAAAATGAAGTCGCCTTTTAGAATTATGACAGTTCATTCTTCGATAAGGAGGGGGATGTCATGAAGCTATTAATGTATATAATAGTATTGGAAAATATTTTTCTTTTAAAATAGAGGTTTAGTCTGTGGGTGTGTCTTAATTCGATTAAAGCCAGCTCGTCTGGGTGCTTTGATGTGTACTGGTTTGAGATGTAAGAGAGATAGAGTGCATTTACATTTTTTGAATAGAGCATTCAAGAAGTGGGGTGAATTCTGACACCCCACTAGCAGAAACCAAGCAATACGTTTATGTTACTAACAAAATTGGTACTAGGCAATTTATTGTTAGAGATGTTTAGTTCAAAGAGGTTGGTGATACATTGAGAATTTACATTCAATGAGCTGTGCTAGGTATAACAAGACAACCGTTTTGTGTGTGTAGAGCAGAGGCAATGTGAAACCAAAAGCAGCTGTTAGCCTCCAACTGTCTCCACATGAACCAAAGTGAAAAGAACCTCACTTTGAATTTGTACAGTGAAAATGCTTTGCCTGGTGTTTGGTTAAGTCTATGGGTTGCTGTTACCTTAATGGAGATTAGCTCAGGAATTTGTTAAAAGTTATGATTGTAGTAATTTGTAGCCATGTGTATATATTTAACTTGTGTAAATTAATAAAATAGTTAATTTAGCTTAATATAAAACCTCTCGAGAACTGGCATGATTCCTGAATTTAAAGTTGCATCACAAACATAACACTTATAATTATAGGTTATGTTAGTTGTGTAAAGTTTCACTGTGGGATTATTTTTAAATAACTCAGCTTTACCAACTGCTCGGTCATAACAAGCACAAATCCACTGCACTCAAAACCCAGTATGTAGCACACATCCACTGCAATCAAACCCTAGTGCCTAGCAAAGGTCCACTGCACTCCACGTTTAGTGCCTAGCGCAGGTCCCCTGCACCCAAACCCCAGTGTAGCACAGGTCGACTGCACTCAAACCCTACTGCTAAGCACAGGTCCACTGCACACAGACACCAATGTGTAGCACAGCTCCACTGCAATCAAACAACAGCATGTAAGACACACCCATTGCACACAACCCTACTGCCTAGCATAGATCCACTGCACTCAAACCCCAGTGTGCAGTGCAGATCCACTGCTCTCAAACCATAGTTCCTAGAACAGGTCCACTGCACCCAAACCCCAGTATGTAGCACAGGTCCACTGCACTCAAACCCTAGTGCCTAGTACAGGTACTCTGCACTCAAATACCAGTGTGTAGCACAGAGACATTGTGCTCAAAACCTAGTGCCTAGCACAGGTCCACTGCACTCAAACCCCAGTGTTTAGCATGGATTCAATGCACTCACGCCCTAATGCCTAGCACAGGTCCACTGCACTGACACCCCAGTGATTAGCACAGGTCGACTGCACTCGAACCCAAGTGTGTAGCACAGGTCAACTGCACTCAAACCCTAGTGACCCGCACAGCTCCACTGCACGCAAACCCCCGACTGTAGCACAGAGCCACTGCTCTCAAACCCCTGTCTATAGCACAGAGCCTCTGCACACAAACCCTAGTGACTAGCACAGGTCCACTGCACCCAAACCACAGTCTGTAGCACAGAGCCACTGCATCCAAACCCCAGTCTGCAGCACAGATCCAATGCACTCAAACCCCAGTGCCTAACAGAGGTCCACTGCACTCAAACCCTAGTGCCTAGCACAGGTCCACTGCACTCATACACCAGTGTGTGATTCAGATCCACTGCACTCAAACCCTAGTGTTTAGTAGAGGTCCACTGCACCCAATACCCAGTGTATGGCACAGGTCCACTGCACTCAAACCCTAGCCCCAGCACAGGTCCACTGCCCACAAACACCTGTGTGTAGCACAGGTCCACTGCACTCAAACGCCAGTGTGCAGCACAGGCCCGCTGCACCCAAACCCCAGTGTGTAACACAGGCCCACTGCACCCAAACCCCAGTGTGTAGCACAGGCCCGCTGCATCCAAACCCCAGTGTGTAACACAGATCCACTGCACTCACATATTAGTGCCTAGCAGCGGTCCACTGCACCCAAATGCCAGTCTGTAGCACAGATCCATTGCACTCACAAACTAGTGCCTAGCACAGGTCCACTGCACTCAAACCCCAGTGTGTAGCACAGATCCACTTCACTCAAGCCTTATGCTGGTCAAGGCAGCATTGAGATATATGAACATACGAAAATGGAGGAGTAGGCTATTCAGCCCCTCAAGCTTGCTCCACCATTTAATAAGATCATGGCTGATCTGACAGTAACATGAAGCCTGCATCCCTACCCCTACCCCTGATAACCTGTTACCCCCTTGCTTACCAAGAATCTATCGATCTCTGCCTTAAAAATATTCAAAGACTCTGCTTCCACCACGCTTCCAGGAAGAAAGTTCCAAGGACCAATGACCCTCTGAGTGAACACATTTCACCTCATCTCTGCTTTAAATGGGCAACCCCTTATTTTCAAACAGTGACTCCTAGTTCTAGATTTTTCCACAAGAGGAAACATCCTCATCACATCCACCCTGACAAGGCCCCTCAGGATCAGGGTAGTAGCATCTGGACGTAACAAACACTTGGATGAGAGTTTTGGCAACAGATGTGCTGAGGCAAGGCAAGAGATGGGCAGTGTTAAGGAGGTGGAAACAGGTGGTCTTCTGGGAAGGCATTAAAGTCTTAGTATGGGACAGTAGTTGCCTCTATGCCAACTAAGTAATGGTGGCAGGTTCTCTTCTGTGAATAACCACATTTTGGTGCGAGGAATAGGAATGTCACTTATTATTTGGAAGGTGCAAGTCTTGGTGAGATGGAGGAACAAAGGGATCTCGGAGTATAAATATATCAATGACTAAAGGTTGTGCCACAGGTTAGCAAGGCCATGAAATAAAACAAACCAAGCACTAGGGTTTATTTCTAGAAGGATAGAATTGAAACATAGGGAAGTTATTCTAAACCTGTATCCTACCTTAGTTAGACAACACTTAAGAGTACTGTGTGCAGTTCAGGTCACTATATTATGAAAAGGATATGGAGGCACTGGAGAGGGTGCAGGGAAGATTTACAAGGATGATACCAGAAATGCTTGGGTAGATATATCAGGAAAGGCTGGGTCTCTTTCCTCTTGATAGAAGGAGGCTGAGGGGTGACGTAATAGAGGTCTTTAAAATTATGAAAGGTTTTGAGAAAGTGACATAGAGAGAATGCTTCCTCTTGTGGGGGAGAGTGTAACTTGAGGCCATCAATATAAGATAGTCACCAAGAATTCCAATAAGGAATTCAGAAGGAACTTCTTTCCCCAAAGAGTGGTGACAATATGGAACTTGCTACCACAAGGATTGGTTGAAGCAAATAGTATAGATGCATTTAAAGGGAAGCTAGACAAACATTTGATGGAGAAGAGAATAAATAGATCCGAAGATAGATTTAGATCCAGCTCCAAAGAGGAATCATATTGGACTCGAAACATTAACTCTGATTCTCTCTCCACAAATGCTGCTAGACTTGCTGAGTTTTTCTGGCACTTTCTATTTCAGGTCTCCAGCATCCGCAGTATTTTGCTTTTATTGTAAAAGTTATTCATGGCACAGGAGGAGGCCATTTGGCCCATCGAGTCCATACTGCTCCCGCAGAGCAAGCCAGTCAGTTGCAGTGCCCTGTTCAATCCCCATAGTCCTTCAAGTTTATTTCCTTCAAGTGCTGATCCAACTTCCTTTTGAGATCATTGATTGTTTCTGCTTCCACCACCCTTGTGGGAAACAAGTTCCAGGTCATTACCACTCGCTGTGTATAAAAGTTTTTCCTCACATTCCCCCTGCATCTCTTGCCCAAAATCTTAAATGTATGGCACCTGGTCCTTCTACTATCAGCTAACGGGAAGAGCTTTTCCTTTGTCCTTTGTGTATAGATGAGATTCTTGCAGACAAGTAGAGGAATGTTTCTATCGAACAGAATGATGCCAGAATTGTTGCGATGAACCTTATCTAAGCTTGTCGTAATCTTGTGCACCTCTATCAAATCTCCCCTTAATCTTCTTTGCTCCAAGGAAAACACCCCCAACCTTACCAACCTAACCTTGTAACTAAACATCCCCATCCCCATTTACCATTTTAGTAAATCTCCTCTGCACCCTCTCAATGGTCTTCACGCCTTTCCTAAAGTGTGATGACCAGAATTGAATGCAAAACTCTAGTTTGGGCTTAACAAGAACTTTATAAAGGTTCAGCATAATTTGCTTCTTTCTGTACTCAGTGCCTCTATTTATGAAGTCCAGGATCCCATATGCTTTGCTAACCACTTTCTCAATATGTCCTGCCATCTTCAAAGATCAATGCACATGTACTCCAAGGCCCCTCTGTTCCTGCTCACTCTTTAGAACTGTGCCTTTGGACAAAATTTCACTTCGGCTGGCAGGCATGTGCCCGACCTGCTCGAGCGTGAAATGACGCACGTTGACGTCGGGCAGACATCCCGACGTCAACGCGCAGTTGCGTGATATTTTGGTCGGCTGGCGCACACAGGAATCAGCAGCGCACCTGCCAACAACTTAAAGGCCTATTAAGGCCATTAAAGTATAAATTAACGTAAATTTTTCACTCCCCGTCCAACCTTACAGTTGGTGGGCAGGCGAGAAGACCAAGCGGCCTTTGCATTTTTTGGAAACCTCATCCACAAGTGGGATGAGGTTTCCAACATCAAATAAAAATAAAATAAAATGCTTTAAATTTCACTCATAACATATCATGTGAGGGGATCAGTGTTGTGACATTTTTCAAATCTTTAATACTTTCTTTGGAAACTCTGTGCCTCAGGGAGATTCTCAAGCGCGCACTCGCGTGCATGCACGACGTTCGCCCAGGCCTCATTCACCATCCTTCCCCAACCCCTCCGCTCAGGCAGCAATGAGCACAGCCGCTCATGTTTCGCGCTGGATGAGTCTTAATTGACCCGCCAGCGTGAAATCGCCTTCCGGCCTCGATTGCAGGCGGTGCTCAGCTTCCCAACCGCCACTTCCTGCAACCCCCCCGCGAATCCCACTCACCAAGGTCAAAATTCTGCCCATTAAGCTTATATTGCCTTGCCCTTCTGCCAAAAAAATACAACCTGGCACTTCTTTGTATTGAATTCTACCTACCACTTTTCTGCCCATTCTGCTAGCCTATCTATGTCTTTTGCAGGCAATTTATATTGTCCTTACACTTTGCCACTCTTCCAAGTTCAGTATCATCAGCAAGTTTTGAAATTTTACTCCATTTTCCAAGATCCAAGTCAGTTATATCTAGCAAAAATAGCAGTCGTTCTAGCACTGACTCTTGGGGATCACCACTGTCCACCACCCTCCAGTCTGAAAAACAACCAGCTACCACAACTTACTGCTTTCTGTCATTCAGCCAATTTTTTATCCAATTGGACACTGACCCTCCTGTTCTATAAGTCTCAATTTTGTTAACCAACCTTTTCTGTGGTACTTAAATGCTTTCTTAAGATCCATTTGGACACTATCCATCGCATTCCCTTCATGAAACTTCTCTGTTACTTCATCCTTCATTTAGATGAGAAAAGATGGGGAGGAGGCACGAGTGGAGCATAAACATGGTTGGGCCGAATGGACTGTCTCTGTGCCACTTATCCTATATAAACATTACAAGCATAATAACTCCTAATCCAACAATTGAGAGTTTTAGGCTGTGTCTATTTTTTTTTCAGGGGAGAGCACGAATGCAGTCCCCCACTACCACAAATTTTGCAGTCAAGTATCCCGCATTTGGGGACATCACAGGTGTCAGCACACCCGAAGTGCAATGGGCTAGCTTTGTCCTGGGAGAACAACCTTCATGATCATGGTCTCTCCCCTGCCAGGTAAGTATAGGGCACTTAAGTGAATGCCCAGTTAACCAGTTTAACTATATGCCATGTGCATATAGTTAAACACAATTAATATACAATTAACAACCTGAAGGTAGCTCTACTCTAAGATGGGGCTGTAACACAATTAAAGGATAATAAATGTGCTTGTGTTGAGTTTTTAAAAAAGCTTTGTTTACAGCAATGGAAAGAGACCTCAGCAACGGCTAAATGGAAGTGAGAGCTAGTTGTCAAGGATGACATTGCACAATAAAAGCCTGAGATAATTTTAAGCGGATCCTCAAGCCTTCAATATAGCTATTAAAAAGGAAAACAAAAGGGGGAAGGGGAAGAGGGAGGGCTTATAAATGGGAATGAGATCCACCAATAAATATGATGAGCTCCTACTGACCCGATGATCTTTTCCTGCCCTGGGCACATAATGTCCTGTGTATGAATAAACAATCTAAGATGCAGATTTGAGGCTGTTCCAAAGGAGCAGCAGTCACCAGTGGGAATACTGATACAATGCTGGAAGCATTGCTCATCTAAATGAAGGATGAAGCAACAGAGAAGTTTGATGAAGGGAATGCGATGGATGGTGTCCAAATGGATCTTAAGAAAGCATTTAAGCGCCACATAAAAGGTTGGTTAACAAAATTTAGACTTATAGAACAGGAGGGTCAGTGTCCAATTGGATAAAAAAAATTGGCTTAATGACAGAAAACAGTAAGTTGTGGTAGCTGGTTGTTTTTCAGACTGGAGGGTGGTGGACAGTGGGGATCCCCAGGGGTCAGTGCTAGAACGACTGCGTTTTTTTGCTAGATACAAATGACTTGGATCTTGGAAAATGGAGTAAAATTTCAAAACTTGCTGATGATACTGAACTTGGAGGAGTGGCAAAGTGTAAGGACAATATGAATTGCCTGCAAAAGACATAGATAGGCTAGCAGAATGGGCAGAAAAGTGCAGCCATGAGAAGGACTGCTACTGCTGACAGAGTGGGCGCAATGGGGAAGCCTCTTTTTTCTGTGGCAGCTCGTTGCTTGTCTTGTTGGCATGGCCCTAAAGCAGAGAGATGAGATGATAATGTAAGTGATCCCAACCAGAAGTTTAAGGTTTCCCCTCCCCCACATTCGATCCACTTCGAGAGAAGCAGGGAGACAACTTCATGGTGGAGGGGGAGTTGAATGAGTGACTATAGCCTCTCCGGGAAGTTCAGCAGCATTGTATTTTCACTGAGCTTTCCAATAATGTTACTGTCTTCTTCATCCTACTTTCTTTTTTCTATGGCGTCATGTGCACCATCTTTCCCAGGCCATGCTGCTTTGTGTCTACTGGATCCTGGAACTCTAGCTGAGTCAATCATGATTGCTGCTCTCTGGTCCGACTTGGAGCACCCAATGACCTTGCCTCATTCAACATGGCCAGTTCACGCATCTAATCAACATATACTTATATGTTGTTCATTCATGCAGATTAACAAGAGGTGCAGCTGTTGCCCCAGTTAAATCTAGCCCATAATTTTTAAAATCTGGACAGTGGTTTTGCAAAGCATATGCATGCAGCAGCTGGGATACTCCTCCCAGTGGCCATGTTACCGGCAGGGTGGGACTTCCAGTCAGCCCTCTGGCACAGCCTGGGGATTCATCACATGATATTTTGTGGAATTTTGGTAGGATTCTTGCCGCCAAGAGGAAGCCTGCCATTGCTAGACCTCAACATCCACCACCACTGGGGAGTTAAAAGGGCAGAAACAGTTTGCAGATCATAAGAATGGGGCCCAAGTGGACCTTGGCAGAGATTGAGGCCGACAAAGGAAGTTAAGCTGGGATCAGAATGGACAGGAAAAAGGGCACCACAAAGCTATCTCCTTCAATGGGGTGGACCTCAGCACCTTTACTATCCCTTCATGGGGCCGACCACCGCTTTCCCCATGGCAACCCCAGGAAACAGCAGTAACGATGGATTGGGAAGAAACTCCTGGAACCCTGCAATCGAGCTGAAGGCGGCATTTGCAACAACTCTTATCCAATTCCCTTTTGAAAGCCACAATTGAATCTGCTTCCCCTATAATCCTGGGAAAGAGTGGAATGAGTGTGGAGAATTCATTTAAAATCCGCGTGAGGTGAGTGTGGGGAATTTATTTTAAAAACTGAGCCGGGTGAGTGTGGAGAATTCATTTAAAATCCACGTGGGTAGAGTGTGGAGACTTCATTTCAAACTAAGAGCAGGGAGATTTCATTTAAAAAGAGTGGGGAGAGCAGCAGATTGGTGAGTTGGATTGGTGAATATTTCTAGTCTTTAAAGTAAAATTGAGGTCTATAGTTTGTGTTTAGGCTCTAGTCTTTATTTTCTATTTCTTAAAAATAACTTGTTAAGTATAAGATTGATACTGGTGTACAAAAATTACAATAAACTGTAAAGAGCGAGGATACTAGAGTAATTAATCAATAAATTAAATTAAATAAGTTAGCGATGGCAGGTGATGTGTTGCTGCTGCAGCATGTGGGAGCTGCTGGACACCAAGGTGACCCAGAGTGAACACATCTGTAGTAAGTGTTTGCAGCTCGAGGAACTTCGGATCTGAGTTGAGGAGCTGGAGTCCGAGATGCAGACATTGTGCCACATCAGGGAGAGGGAAGGTTACCTGGACACTTTGCTCCAGGAGGCGGTCACACCTCTCAGATTAGGTCATTCAAATTTGGTCTGTGATCAGGGACAGGAGGGCGTGACTGCAGGTGAGGCAGGTATGGGGACCCGGGGGTAGCATTCGAGGAGCCTCAGCCACTGCAAATATCCAACAGTTACG
Organism: Cetorhinus maximus; assembly: GCF_964194155.1. Taxonomy (NCBI): domain Eukaryota; kingdom Metazoa; phylum Chordata; class Chondrichthyes; order Lamniformes; family Cetorhinidae; genus Cetorhinus; species Cetorhinus maximus. The sequence goes on from NC_135882.1 coordinate 49,170,518, forward strand.
AGGTTCTTTCAATCTGTGTGGACAAGAGCGGGGACTGCAGGGAGGATGAGTAAACTGACCATCGCACCATGGTATAGGGAGCCATTCAAGTTCGGGGCAGGGGGCCGGGGAATAGGAACGCAGTAGTGGTAGGGGACAGTATAATTATTGGGATAGATACTGTTCCCTGCAGCTGTGAGCGTGAGTCCCGAAGGCTGTGTTGCCTGCCCGGTGCCAATGTTAAGGACACCTCCTCAGGGCTGGAGAGGAACTTGGAGTAGGTGGGGAGGGATCCACTTGTTGTCGTCCATGTTGGTACCAATGACATTGATAGGACTAGAAAGGAGGCGATGCTGAAAGAAATTGAACAAATAGGAGTTAAATTAAAAAGCAGGATCTCCAAGGTAATAATCTTGGGATTACTACCTGAGCCACGGGCAAACTGGGCATAGGGCAAATAAAGTTAAGGAGTTAAATGCATGCCTCAAAGATTGGTGTGGGAGGAATGGGTTTCAGTTCATGGGGCACTGGTACCAGTACTGGGGTAGAAGGGAGCTGTTCCAGTGGGACGGGCTTCACTTGAACCGTGTTGGGACCAGTGTCCTGGCAAATCGAGTAACTAGGGCTGTAGAGGGGGCTTTAAACTAAATAGAGGTGGGGGGTATGATTCTGGAGAGGGGATACATAGGTTTACAAAGCAAAAGGATTTGGCAGCCTTGCAGTACAGCTATTTAGGCAATAATACCCAGAGTATGACAGGAAGGGACAGAGTGTCCAAACATAAAAAAACAGCAGCAAATAAGGTCAAAGGGGGAAAAAGATTATAAAAGGGCAAAAATAATGGCTCTTAAATGCACGTAGTACTCAGAGCAAAATAAATGAATTAACGGCACAAATAGAGGTTAATGGTAAGATCTTATAGCCATTACGTAGACATGGTTACAAGGAGATCAAAGCTGGGAACTAAATATTCAGGGATATGTGACTTTTCAAAAGGACAGGCAGGAAGGAAAGGGGTAGCTTTGTTAGTATGAGATGGCATAATACGATAGCAAGAAATGATCTTGGATCGGAAGATGTAGAATCCATATGGGTGGAGGTAAGAAATAACAAGGGGAAGAACACACTGGTGGGCGTAGTCTATAGGCCCCCTAACAGTAGCTATGCTGTAGGACAGAGAATAAAACAGGAGATAATGAGGGCATGTAAAAAAGGCAGTACATTAATCATGAGTGACTTTAATCTTCATGTAGATTGGGAAAATCAAATTGGCAGAGGTGGCCATGAACAAGCGTTCATAGACTGTACTCAGGACAGTTTCCTAGAACAATGTGTTGTGGATCCAACCAGGGATCAGGCTATTTTGGATTTGGTAATGTGTAATGAGGTAGGTTTAATAAATGACCTCAGAGTAAAAAATCCCCAAGGAATCTGTGACCATAACATGGTGGAATTTAGCATTCAGTTTGAGAGTGAGAAACTTGGGTTGGAAACAACTGTGCTAAACTTAAATAAGGGTAATTACAAAGGAATGAAGGTAGAGTTGGCTGGAGTGGACTGGGAAAGGAGTTTAGCAGAAAACTCAGGTTGATGAACAATGGCAGACATTTAAGAAAATAGTTCATGACTCCCAACAAAGATATAGCCCGGTGAGGAAGAAGGATTCAAGGAAGGGGATAAACCAGCCATGGTTAGCCAAGGAAGTTAAGGAGTGTATCAAATTGAAAGAAAAAACATACAATATGGCAAAGATTAATGGTAAGCCAGAGGATTGGGAAAATTTTAAAAGCTAACAGAAGATGACCAAAAAAAAAGAGGGAGGAGATAAACTTTGAGGGCAAACTAGCAAGTAATATAAAAATAGACAGTAAGAGCTTCTTTAAGTATATAAAAAGGAAGAGAGTGGCCAAAATGAACATAGGCCCCTTAGAGAATGAGGCCAGGGAAATAATAATGGGGAACCAGGAAATGGCAGAGGAGTTGAATAAATACTTTGCATCAGTCTTCACAGTAGACGACACTAATAGCATTCCAAAAATACTAAATAATCAAGGGGCAAAAGCGGGGGAGGAAATTAATACAAAAACTATCACTGGGGAAAAAGCATTAGGGAAACTAATGGGGCTAAAGGCCAATAAGTCCCCTGGACCTGATGAATTGCAACCTGGGATATTAAAGGAAGTAGAGAAAGTGGATGCACTAGTAGTAATCTTCCAAGAATCCTTAGATTCTGGACAAGTCCCAGAGGAATGGAAAACTGCCAATGTAACACCTTATTCAAAAAGGGAGGGAGACAAAAAACAGGTAACTGTAAGCCAGTTAGCTTAATATCCATCATTGGGAAAATGTTAGAGTCCATTATAAAGGATGTAATAGCAGAGCATTTAGAAATACATAAAATAATCAAGCAGAGTCTGGGAAGAATGTCCTCTGCCGTCACCGTCGCCATGAAGCAGTCTGGGAAGAGTGTCCTCTGCAGTCACCGTCGCCATGAAGCAGTCTGGGAAGAGTGTCCTTTGCAGTCACTGTCGCTGAGTTAAAAAAAACAAAGAGTGACAACACAGGAAAACCGTAAGTTCATTGGTTGGTAAGTAACTGCTAGTTTGAACTACCTATTCTAAATTGATTTCAGATTAAAGGCAACTACTGGGGCCCAGGATCGGAGGCCTAACACTTCAGCTTCAACTCAGCAGAGAGAGCGAGCTCCAGTTGATTTTAAAAAGTGCATTTTGAACCTCTATTCTAACTTGCTTTCAGATTAAAGGTAAATAGTAGAAATATTTTACAGATTGATAAACTAAAGACCAGTAGGAAATTTAAAAACAAATTGAAAAACTAATTAAATAAAATAGAGATGCAGGGCCAGGCGATGTGTTGTAGCTGCATGATGTGGGAGCTGGTGGACCCCATTGTGGTTCCTAGTGACCACATCTGTAGCAAATATTGGTTGCTTGAGGAATTCCGGCTCAGAGTTGATGAGCTGGAGTCTGAGCTTTGGACACTGCAACACATCAGGGAGGGGGAGAGTTACCTGAACGCTGTGTTTCAGGAGACAGTCACACCCCTTAGATTAACTACCTTAAAATTGGCCAGTGGTCAGGGGCAGGAGGGTGTGACTATGAGTGAGACAGGTAGAGGGATGCAGGAAGTAGCACTGCAGGAGCCTCAGCCCTTGCCCTTATCCAACAGGTTCGAGATTCTTGTTCCCTGTGTGGACCAGAGCGGGGACTGTAGGAAGGATGAGCAAACTGACCATAGCACCGTGGTACAGGGAGCCATTCAAGTCAGAGGAGAAAAGAGAAATGTAGTTGTATTCGAGGATGTATAGTTAGGGGAATAGATACTGTTCTTTGTAGCCAGGATCAAGAGTCCCAAAGGCTGTGTTGCCTACCTGGTGCCAAGGTTAAGGATATCTCATCTGGGCTGCAGAGAAACTTGGAGTGGGAGGGGAAAGATCTGGTTGTCGTGGTCCACGTAGGTACCAACGATATAGGTAGAATGAGGAAAGAGGTTCTGCTGAGGGAATACGAGCAGCTAGGGGCTAAATTAAAAAGTAGAACCAAAAAGGTAATAATCCCCGGATTACTACCTGAGCCACGAGCTAATTGGCACAGGGTCAATAAGATTAAAGAGGTAAATGCGTGACTCAAAGATTGGTGTGGGAGAAATGGGTTCGAGTTCATGGGACATTGGCACCAGTATTGGGGAAAGAGGGAGCTATTCCATTCGGACAGTCTCCACTGACAGTCGCCAGTGTCCTGGCAAATCGCATAACTAGGGTTGTAGATAGGGCTTTAAACTAAATAGTGGGGGGAGGGTTCAGTTGCATGGAAATATAAAAAATCAAAATTTACGAGAGGGTAAGAGTGCAGGTTAGTGACGAGGCTGATTGTTACCAAAAAGTGAAAGGAAGGGACAGAGTGTGTGAACGCCATAATGCACCAAAGAATCATATAAAAGTAGGGAAAATTGACAATAGGGCAAACTTAAAGGCTTTGTATCTGAATGCGTGTAGCATTTGGAATAAAACTAGTGAGTTAACAGCGCAAATTGAGATAAATAGGTATGATTTGGTGGTGATTACTGAGACGTGATTACAGGGAGAACAGGTTTAGGAGTTGAATATCCAAGGGTACTCAGTGTTTCGGAAGGATAGGCGGGAAGGAAAAGGAGGTGGGGTAGCTTAGTTAGTAAAGGAAGAGATCAGTGCTATAGTGAAGAATGATATAGGCACTGGAGAGCAAGATGTAGAGTGAGTCTGGGTAGAAATAAGAAATAGCAAGGGAAAGAGGTCCCTGGTGGGAGTAATCAATAGGTCCCCAAACAGTAGATCAGCAGTAGGGCACAGTATAAGCCAGGAAATACTGGGAGCATGTAAGAAAGGCGCGGCAATAATCATGGGTGATTTTAATATGCATAGAGACTGGACTAATCAAATTGGCAAGGGTAGCCTCGAGGGAGAGTTCATAGAGTGTATTAGAGATTGTTTCTTGGAGTAAAAGTTGTGGAACCAACCAAGGAGCAGGCTATTCTGGATTTGGTTTTGTGTAATGAGATGAGATTAATTAATGATCTCATAGTAAAGGATCCTCTAGAGAAGAGTGATCATAGCATGTTAGAATTTCAAGTTCAGTTTGAGAGTGACAAACTTGAGTCCCACACTAGTGTTCTGGAGTTAAACAAAGGTAACTACATAGGCGTGAGGGCAGATTTGGCCCTAGTGGACTGGGCAGGAAGACTACAAGGTGGAAAGTTGATGAACAGTGGCAGATATTTAAGGAGATATTCAATTCCTCCCAAGTAAAATATATTCCAAAGAGGAAGAAAGATGGTAAGAGGGGGAAAAAGCATCCATGGCTAAGCAAGGAAGTTAAAGATAACATAAAGACAAAAACTAAGGCATACCAAATTGCAAAGGTCAGTGGCAGGCTGGAAGATTGGGAAACTTTTAAAGATCAACAAAGGGTTACTAAAAAAATAATAAAAAGAGCAAAGGTAAATTATGAAAGAAAACTAGCGCAAAATGTAAAAACTGATAGCAAAAGCTTCTACAAGTATATAAAAGGAAAGAGAGTAGCTAAAGTGAATGTTGGTCCCTTGGAGGATGAGACTGGGGAGTTAATAGTGGGGAACACAGAAATGGCAGAGACGCTTAATCAATATTTTGCCTCAGTTTTCACGGTGGAGGACACTAGTACCACCCCAATAGTAACAGGTAGTGCAGAGGGTATAGAGAAGGAGAAACTTAGAACAATCACCATCACTAGAGAAAAAGTACTGGGCAAACTATTGGGATTAAAAGGCGACAAGTCCCCAGGACCTGATGGCCTACATCCCAGGGTCTTAAAGGAAGTGGCAGTGGAGAAAGTGGATGAATTGGCTATCATATTCCAAAATTCCCTGGATTCTGGAAAGGTTCCAGTGGATTGGAAAAATGCTAATATTATTCAATATTATTCAAAAAGTGGGGAGGCAGAAAGTAGGAAACTATAGACCAGTTAGTTTAACGTCTGTCGTTGGAAAATTGTTAGAATCCATCATTAAGGAAGTAGTAATAGGGCATTTGGAAAGTCAAAATGCAATCCATCAGAGTCAGCATTGTTTTATGAAGAGTAAATCGTGTTTGACTAATTTGCTAGAGTTCTTTGAAGATGTGGCAAGCAAAGTGGATAATGGGGATCCTGTAGATGTAGTATATCTGGACTTCCAGAAGGCCTTTGATAAGGTGCCGCACAAAAGACTAATACACAAGGTAAGATCACATGGAGTTAGAGGTAATATATTAGCTTGGAAAGAGGATTGGCTAACCAACAGAAAGCAGAGAGTTGGGAGAAATGGGTCTTTTTCTGGATGGTAAGCTGTAACTAGTGGGGTGCCACAGGGTTCAGTTTTGGGCCCCAACTATTTACAATCTATATTAATGACTTGAATTCAGGGATAGAAGGTACTAATGCTAAATTTGCTGATGAAGATGACACCAAAATAGGTGGGAAAGTAAGTTGCAATAAAGAAATAAGAAATTTACAATTGGATATGGACAGGTTAGGTGCATGGGCCAAAATTTGGCAGATGGAGTTTAACTTGGATAAGTGTGAGGTTATCCATTTTGATCGGAAGAATAAAAAAGCGACTTATTATTTAAATGGAGAGAAACTTCAGAATGCTTCAGTGCAGAGGGATCTGGGTGTCCTCGTGCATGAATCGCTGAAAGCTAGAATGCAGGTATAGCAGGTAATAAGGAAGGCAAATGGAATTTTGGCATTTATTGCTAAAGGAATAGAGTATAAAATAGGAAAGTGTTGTTGCAACTGTACATGGCATTGGTGAGACTGCATCTGGAGTACTGTGCACAGTTTTGGTCCCCTTACTTGAGGAAGGATGTAATTGCATTGGAGGTGGTTCAGAGGAGGTTCACTAGATTGATTCCAGAGATTCGGGGCTTGTCTTATGAGGAGAGATTGAGCAGTTTAAGCCTATACTCATCAGAGTTTAGAAGGATGAGAGGAGATCTAATTGAGGTATATAAGATGCTAAAAGGGATAGACAAAGTAGACATGGAGCGGATGTTTCCCCTTGTGGGGCATTCTATAAAGAGAGGCCATAGTTTTAGGCTAAGGGGTGGTAGATTTAAATCAGAGATGAGGAAGAATTACTTTTCTCAAAGGGTCGTGAATCTGTGGAATTTACTACCTCAGAGTGCAGTGGATGCCGGGACGCTGAATAAATTTAAGGAGGATATAGACAGATTTTTAATTAGTAACGGAATGAAAGGTTATGGGGAGAGGGCGGGAAATTGGAGTTGAGGCCGAAATGAGATCAGCCATGATCGTATTGAATGGCGGGGCAGGCTCGAGGGGCTAAATTGCCTACTGCTGCTCCTAGTTCTTATGTTCTTATGTAGAATCAGCATGAAGGGGAAATTATTGCCTGACAAATTTATTGGAATTCTTTGTAGGGTAACAAGCATGGTAGATAAAGGGGAACAAGTAAATCTAATATATTTGGATTTCCAAAAGGTGTTTGATAAGGTACCGCACATAAAGCTACTTAATAAAATAAGAGCCCATGGTGCTAGGGGTAGGATATTAGCATAAAGGATTGGCTAACTAATAGAAGACAGAGAGTTGAGATAAGGGGGGCATTTTCAGAATGGCAACCTAGTAACTAGTGGAGTGCCACAGGGATCAGTGCTGAGCCACAATTATTTACAATATATACTAATGACTTGGATGAGGGAAATTAATGTACTATCGCCAAGTTTGCCAATGATACAAAAATAGGTGGGAAGGCAAGTGGTGAGGCTGACACAAAGAATCTACAGAGGGATATAGACAGGTTAAGTGAGTGGGCAAAAACCTGGCAGATGGAATATAGTGTGGGAAAATGTAAGGTTATGCACGTTGGCAGGAAGAATAGAGGAGCTGAATATTATTTAAATGGAGAAAGACTGCAGAAAGCTACGGCACAGAGAGATTTGTGGGGTCCTCATGCATGAGTCCCAAAAAGCTAGCATACAAGTTCAAAAGGTAATAGGGAAGGCAAATGGAATGTTGGCCTTTATTTCAAAGGGAATGGAGTATAAAAATAGGGAAGTCTTGCTAAAACTATACAAGGCACTAGTTAGGCCACACCTAAAACACTGTGAACAATTTCGGTCCCCTTACCTAGGGAAAGATATACTGGCATTGGAGGCAGTCCAGAGAAGGTTCACTAGGTTGATCCTGGGTACGGAGGGATTTTCTTATGAGGAGAGGTTGATTAGGTTGGGCCTGTACTCATTGGAGTTTAAAAGAATGAGAGGTGACATTATTGAAACATACAAGAGTCTTAGGGGACTTGACAGGGTAGATGCTGAGAGATTGTTTTCCCTTTTGGGAGAGACCAGGACCAGAGGGCATATTCTCAGAGTAAGACGGCATCCATTTAAAACAGAGATGAGAAGGAATTTCTTCTCTCAGACGGTAGTGAATCTGTGGAATTCTTCACCACAGAGGACTGTAGAGGCTGGGTCATTAAGTATATTCAAGACTGAGATAGCCAGATTTATAATCAGTAAGGGAATCAAGAGCTATGGGGAAAAGGCAGGAAAGTGGAATTGAGGATTCAGATTAGCCATGATTCCATTGAATGGTAGAGCAGACTTGATGGGCATAATGGCCTATTTCTGCTCCTACATCTTTATGGTCTTATGGTCTGAACCTCAAACCCTCACTATGTGCATGTAACAGGCAAGGAAGGGCTGGCCAGAAAGCATCGCAGTGAGAGGCGAATGCAGGTTGGTCAGTGAGGTGCTGAGGAGGCTTCACTTCCAAACATTTTCATCAATTTCGTTCAGTTGCAGGGAACCTAGCAACGTTATTCTCTCCGAGCAAGTATAAAAAAATAGAACTAATGATTGCAGCCTCCTTTAGATTGGGAATGATGTGCGTGCGGGGTGTGGTGAGGAGGGCAGCGGTAGTGGGGGTAAGTGTCGTGGATTCTGACAGGCTGCATATTTGAATTTTAATTCATCTTGTTCAGTAACCTATTCAGTCAGTACCGCTTTCTAAGCTAGATAGTTGTAGCTCAGTGGTAGTATTCTCAAATCTGGACTGGGGGTCATAGGTTCAAGTCTTACTTCAGAGATTTGAACACAAAATCTAGACTGAATTTAAATGGAGTGCTGCACTGCCAGAATTGCCATGTTTCAGACCCTCTGACTCACAGGCAAGGTTGCTGCACTGATACTTTATTTGTGACACAAAGCTGACACTTAAAGTAAACCATTCCATGTTCTAATAACCCTTTAACTACAGAGTTACTTAGAAGACTCTATCACGGATCCTTCACTACCACAAGATTTCTATAGGATTTGACATTCTACTGAAGCATCACTACCTAGAATGTTAACCTGTCTTCATAGATGCCAATGGACCTGTTCCAAGTTTTCTGTTTCTAATTAAGCTGTTTGTAGGGTTCACAAAGACTGAAGATTTGTTTTCTTTGTTCATATTGTAAATGAAGAGAAGATAAATCAATTTTCATGCACCCACAACGAACAGTTTGGTAAAGATCTATGCAGATATGCTTGATAGGGCAATGTTCCTCAGGGATTAAAGGTCATGTCCTTCTCTGCAATCCTGTCAACAATTACAGTGCTGCCTTTGTTGTCTGCTTTGCTCCTGAGGTGTGAATAGGCCCCTGTCTTTCTGGAACAATCCGTCATTCACTGAACCAGAGGCCTACAATAATGAGTTATAGTTATAAATAGGCCCTTATTTTGGATTTCAATTTCTGACAAGTGAGTTCATTAAATGTGAAATATTTTATTAGTTGGAATTTGCCACCTTTATTTTTACTGTGAGAGAATTGTAGCATTTGCATTTCCATGGCATCGCTCACGTAGAGGGAGGCTGCACAGAAGGAACAACGCGGGCATCAAGCCGAAGCGAGATGGCAAAAAAGAAATGTGGGGAGAATGGGGTGGCGGGGTTAGGGGTGCAGGGCCCAAATGAGAGAGCAGTCTTTTAGGGTGTGTTTTGAAAGTATGGGGAGAGCTGTAAAGGCAGAGGAGTTTTGGGGGAGGGGGAGAAGAAGTTCCGTAGAGCAGGGGCATAGTAATTGAAAGAACTGCTGCAATTGTAGAGCGGAGGGGAGAGGGAATGTGAAATTATCTAACACAGGAGGATGATTTGGTTTGACTTCCCAGTATGAATCTGACCAATTCTAATGAATATTCTGCATTGTGTTTCAGCATTCACTGTATTCTTCCTTTACAATCTCTCTCTATCTCTCTCTCTCCATCTAGCTCAGTTAGGCACAGCTGAATGTGCGAGGATGATCAAGTTTTACTTACTAAAAGAACTGAAAAAATTGAAAATAGAGCGTCATTCACGACCTCAGGTCATCCCACACAACCAATGAAGTGTCATCACCGTTGGAGTGTAGAGAAGCCGATAACAAAGTTCCAAAAATAGCAATGAGATAAATGACCAGATAATCTGTTTTAGTCATGTTAATTGAAGAATAAATCTTAGCCAGATACCAGGTAGAACTACACTGCTCTTTTTTCAATCATGCAGTGAGATCTCTTAAATCTACATGCGACAGCAGATGAATCACATGCCTGGCCTTTTAGCTGTTACTATTGGAGAGCTAGCTGATGGTCATCTGTCCACCATCTTGCCCATAGCTGGTGGCAGGATGGCTCTTCACCCACCCAACCAATGGGAATCTTCACCTTGACTACTACAACAAGTTACTTGCTTACATTAATCAGTCAATGCACTGGGTTCCAACTAACATTCTTAATGTATCCCATGCCATATACTATAATACATTTTCATACTTGTTCTTGGGATCTAAGTATTTTTAAAGTTAGGATACAGCCATTGTTGGTGAGACCTGCATTTATTGTTCAGCTTCTTGAACGTTGCTGTCGTAACACCCATCCAGGTGAGTGATGAGCTTTCCATTATACTCATGACTTGAGTCTTGTAGATGGTAGAGAGACGTTGATGGGTCAGGAGTTGAGCCACTCATCACAGAATACCCAGCCCCTGTCCTTTCTTTGTAGCCATTGTGTTGATATGGCTAAGGCCACTAAACTTCTTGCTGATGGTGGGCCCCAAGGTATTGATGGTGAGGGTGTCAGTAAAGATAGTCTTCTGGAAATCAGGGAAGAAGATTCAGTCTGGATGGAGCCTGGCATTTGTGTATAAGCCCAAACCTGGATGAGATCTATGATGTAAGATGGCATGGAGCTGAACACTTTAGCCTTCTTAGTGAACAGCCCTGCTTCTGTCCTTAAAATGGAGGGAAGGTTATTGATGAACCAGCTGAAAGGTAATTTCCTGAGGAACTCCTGTGGTAATGTCCTGAGGCTGCATGGAGCTGAACACTTTAATAGCCACTGTGTTGGATATAGCTTTAGCAACTGGAGGGTGTTCTTCTCAACTTGACTTTTGCCAGGGCTTCTTGTTGCCAAGGCTGCCCTGATGTTGAGAGCAGTTACTCTCACCTTTCCATGGCGTTGAATACTAGGGCCCTTGTCTAGATCAAGACAACAACGAGGTCTGTAACCAAGTGATTCCAGTGGGACTTGGACTGAGCGTCAGTGATCAGGTAATTGGTGAGTAGGTGCATGAAGGACTGGGAACAGGTATTCAAAAAGCACACCAAGACATTGGAGGCCAGACATAAAGTAACGGGAGCAGAATAAGAGATTCAAAAAGTGCGCCAAGAGATTGGAGACTGGACATAAAGGAACAGGAGCAGAATATTCAAAAAGCCTGCCAAGAAATTGGAAACCAGACATACCGAAGCGGCAACCAAGTCAATCACAGGAGAAATCAAAAGCGATGTCCAAAGAACATCACAATCAACAGAGAGCATGGAGAAATAGAATGCAGACTGGGGTGAGTATACTGGTAAACTTTAAGTTAACCCCAAATAATCAACTATAAATTATAATCTAAGGGTTTTAGATAATAAGAGTTCAATAAAAAAAGGTTTGAATTAACCTCACTATATAACAAATGATGACAGCACAGGAGAAGCAGTTCATTAATGAATAGCTAGTGAGTCTTTATTTACTTAAGTAGTAAATTTAATACTCTCATAAATAAAGGAATGGTAGGGCAGCTCAGACTCATGGACTGTACATCCTGCTCCATGTGGGAACTCCAGGATGCTTCTGGTGTCCTGGATAGCCATATGCGTAGTCAGCTACAGCAGTTGGAGCACCAGGTTTCAGTACCTGAGCAGCAGCTGATGTACTATGGTCTATTCCCAAGGTTAAGAACTTCATTTATAGATGTCATCACCCCACAGATTAAGGGGATGCAGAGATGCAGGGAATGGGTGATGGCCTGGAAGTCAAAAATGACCAGGCAGAAGACGCAGGAGTGCCCTGAGTGTATCTCACTCTCCGATCAGTATTCAGTTCTGAATACTTGTGAGGGTGATGATCAGAGCCAAGTCCATGGCAGACACGGCTGGTTCAGCTGTACGGGAGGTGAGGAGGAGTGGGGAATGAAGGAGACTAGGAGAGCAATAGTGACAGGGGACTCGGTAGCCAGGGGAACTGACAGATGTTTCTATGGCCGCAGATATGAATCCAGAATGATGTGTAGCTTCCCTGGTGCCAGAGTCGAGGATGTCATTGAATGGCTGCAGAGCACTCTGGGTGGAGTAGGGGCGGGTGGGGGGGGGTGGGGGGGTGGGGGGGTGGGAGTTGGGGAGACGGGAGAATGAACAGCCAGCGGTTGTGGTCCAGGTTGGTATCAGGGACGTAGATAGGAAGAGGGATATGACCCTGCAGGCAGAGTTTGGGGAGTTAGGAAGGAAACTAGCAAACAGGATCTAAAGGTCGTAATCTCCAGATTACTCCCAGTGCTATGCGCAAGCGGCTGTAAAAATAGGAGGAGATAGCAGATGAACGCATGGCTGGAGAGATGGTGCAGGAGGAAAGGTTTTAGATTCCTGAGGTATTGGGCCAGTCCTGAAGGAGATGGAACCTGTACAGAGCAGACAAGTTACACCTAAACAGAGCCAGGACAAATGTCCTCGCGGGGTGATTTGTTAGTACTATTGTGGAGGGTTTAAATAACATGACAGGGGTTTTTGAACCAGGAGGTAATATTAGGGAGGAACACCAATGTGCACTGAGAATTAGAAGAGTCAGATAAATAGAATAGGAAATAGTAAGGTATTAGGTGGGGTCAGAGTAAGAGGGAATGTAATAAAGTCCAAATTAGGGCTACTGTGCATGTTTCTGAATTTGTGTAGTGTGAGTTGCAGGCACAAATATCCATGTGGAAATATGATACTGCAGCAATAATTGTGATCTGGCTCAAAGAAGAGCAGGACTGGGTATTAAATACTGCTGGATACAAGGTGTTCAAGAAAGATAGGAAAGAAAAGAAGACAGAAGAGATGGCAGTATTGATTAAGGTGAATGTTGTAGCACTGGAGAGGGCATATGTCCCTGAATGGTCAAAGACAGAATCCCTTTGTCTGGAGCTAAGAAACAATAGAGGAACTGTTACATTGCTCAGTGTATTCTAAAGGCCACCAACTAGCGGGAAAGGTATAGAGGAAAAATTTTGCAAGAAATTTACAGAGAGCTGCAAGATTATAGAGTAGTTATAATGGGGGCCTTCAATTATCCTAATATAGACCAGGATAATAATAGTATAAAGGGAAAAAAGGGGGGCAAGAGTTCCCAGAATGTGTTCAGGAGAACTTTCTACATCAGTATGCTTCCAGTCCAATGAGAAAGGAAGCATTGCTGGTCCTGGTTCTTGGGAATGAGGTGGATCAAGTGTCAGTGGGGGAACACTCAGGGGACAATGGTCATTGTATCATAAGGTTTAGGTTAGCCATGGAAAAGGACAAAAAGCAGTGCAGATTAAGAATAATTAATTCGAGGAGGACAAAGTTTAATTGGGTGAGAATGGATCTGGGTCAGATAAATTGTAATCAAAGATTGGCAGGCAAAACTGTCATTGAACAATGGGCTGCCTTTAAAGACGAGACAGTTCGGGTACAGTCAAGATATATTCCATGAGCGGGAAAGGTGGGATAAACAAATCCAGAGCTCCGTGGATGATAAAAGGAATAGAAAGTAAGATGAAGCTGAAATTAAATGTTTATGATGGATGTCAGGTGGATAATACAATTGTGAATCAGGCTCAATGTGAAAAGCTCAGAGGACAATTGAAAAAAAAGAGACACAGAGAGTATGAGAAGAGACTAGCAGTTAATGACCTTCCCTCCATCATGAGGTCAGAACTGAGGATATTAGTTGATGATTGCACCTTATTGAGGACCATTCACGACTCCTCTGATACTAAAGCAGACTGTGTCCATAAGCAGCAAGTACTGGACAAAATTCAGGCTTGAGCTGATAAGTGGCAAGTTACAGTCACTCCACACAAATGCCAGGAAATGACCATTTCCAATAAAAGAGAATCTAACTATCTCCCCATGACATTCAATGGCATTGCCATCACTGAAGTCCCCACTATCAACATCCTGGGGGATTAGCATTGACCAGAAACTTAACTGGATCAACTATATAAATATTATGGCTACAAAAGCAGGTCAGAGGCTAGAAATTCTGCAGTGAGCAACTCACCTCCTGAACCCCCAAGCCAGTCCGCCATCTACAAGGCACAAGTCAGGTGTGTGATGGAAGACTCCATTTGACTGGATGAGCACTGCACAAACAACGTTCAAGAGGCTCAACAACATCCAGGATAAAGCAGGATTGGCATCTCATCCACCACTTTAAACATTCGCTCCCTCCACCACCAACATGCAGTGGCAACAGTGTGTACCATCTACAAGAGGCATTGCAGCTGCTCATTAAACCTCCTTCGACATCACCTTCCAAACCTGCAACCTCTATCACTTAGGACAAGGACAACAGATGCATTGGAACACCACCACCTGCAAATTTCCCTCTTAGCCACACACCATCCTGTCTTGAAACTATATCGTTGTTGCTTCACTGTCATTGGGTCAAAAGTCCTGGAACTGCCTTCCAAACAGTATTGTGGGTGTACCTACACCACATGGACTGCAGGGTTCAAGAAGGCAGCTCACTACCACCTTCTACAGGACCACTGGGGATGGGTAATAAATGTTGGCCTTGCCAACAATACCCACACCCCAAGAAAAAATATTTAAGAAAACAACATAAAAGGAAATCCAAAAAATATTCTATAGGCAAATAAACGGTGAAAGAGCGGGAAGGGGGGAGTGGGTCCATTTAGGAACCAAGTTTTGTGTCATACACAAATTTTTAAATTGTGCCCTGTACACCCAAGTCTAGGTTATTAATATATATCAAGAATAGCAGGGGACCTAACACCGATCCCTGGGGAACGCCACGATAAATCTTCCTCCAGTCCAAAAAACAACGGTTCACCATTCCTCTCTATTTCCTGTCATTCAGCCAATTTTTGTGTCCATGTTGCTATGTCCCCTTTATGAACTGTAACTTTGTTGCCACATCTGTTGCACCACAATATATCAAGGGCCTTTGGAAGTTCATGTACACCATATCAACAGCATTACCCTCATCTACCCTCTCTGGTACCTCATCAAAAAACTCAAGTGAGTTAGTTAAACACGATTTTCGCTTAACAAATCTGAGTTGTCTTTCCTTAATTAACTCGAATTCTCCCAAGTGACTATTAATTTTGTCCTGAATTATTGTTTCCAAAAGTTTCCCCACCACTTAGGTTAATCTGACTGATTTATAGTTGCTGGGTTTATCCTTACTGCCTTTTTTGAACAAGGGTGTAATATTTACAATTTTCCAGTCCTCTGGCACCACCCAAGTCTAAGGAGGATTCGAAAATTGTGGCCAGTATTTCCACAATTTTGACCCTAACTTCCATCAGTATCCTTGGGTACATCTCATCAGGTCTTGCTGACTGATCAACTATTAAGTAAAGACAGCCTACCTAATAATGCACCGTTATTTTTTAAGTTTATTTTTAACCCATCAAGTGTCTCAAATACCTTCTCTTTCACTATGACTTGAGCAGCAACTTCTTCTATGTAAAGACAGATGCAAATATTCATTTGGTACCTCAGCCATACCTCTTACCTCCAAGCATAAATCTCGTTTTATTTTCCTAAATGGTCCCACTCCCCCCTTCCCACTCTTTTACGATTTATTTGCCTTTAGAATACTTTTGGATTCCCTTTTATGTTGTTTTTAAAATATTTTTTCATGGGATATGGGCATCGCTGGCTAGACCAGCATTTATTGCCCATCCCTAATTGCCCTTGAGAAGGTGGTAAAAGAAGCAACGCAGCATGGGAAAACCCTTTTTTTCCCAACGAGTGGTTAGGATCTGGAATTCACTGCCTGAGATTGTGGTGGAGGCAGATTCAATCAAGGCTTTCAAAAGAGAATTGGATCATTATCTGAAGATGAAAAACACAGGCTATGGGGAAAAGGCAGGGGAATGGGACTGGTTGAATTGCTCTTGCAGAGAGCCAGCAAGGACATGATGGGCCAAATGGTAGTCTTCTGTGCTGGAATCATTCTATGATTCTAGATTTTGTTCATTGAGGTTATTGACAACTTCTTCCATCACTTTGTTGGGAATTGAGAAGAGTTTTGTAGATGATTATTTTCCAGTTAGATCTGTCCTTTGTAGGATATGGACCATTTTCCTCACTATCAGGTAGATGTCTTTATTGTAGTCCCACTGGAATAGCTTGGCTGAAGATGTGTCTAGTCATGGGGCACAGATCTTCTGCAATGCAGTTTGTGTGAGGTATTCCTCATGCTGCTCTTGAATGCCCTGTTACTCTCCCCTTGAACCTATGGTGGCCTCACTGCTTGATGGAAGATGTCCTCAATGCGGAAGGATTTGGAGACCCCAACTCTGACCCAGGCCCTTCAGCCTATAAGGAGGCTCCATTCTTTACAAAGCTGAGAGGGATTTTTTTGTGCATGGCAGGACCCAGCATACCTGTCCAGTCTTCAACTGTTCAAGTGGAATCTTGCTGAATAACCACGGAGAGCTGGGGCAGAGCGATTTATTATTCTGACCTGCAAAACCTCCCTGTGTTATTCTGATATTTACATGAATGTCGAAAATATTTTTCCCCTTCTTACTTCTTGCTAAAACTGTGATTGTATAATGTTGTGCCAGAAAGGTTTTTCCTAGTGTGGGCCTCCAATGACCAGCACATGAAAACTGGTCAACCACAGTGTTCGGAAATGGAGACAGTTTAAGTAAGTTATATTTGTATTTTGAGAGTGTTAGGAATGAGATTTAACTTTAAAGTTTAAGTTATGATTTGTATTTCTGTATCTGTGTGTTAAGAAAGGTCAAATTGAGTTTTAGTTTTACTTTAAAAGGTATTTGCATTTCTAATAAGAGTTTTATGGCCCTAAGCTAAAGTTAAGCAAACAAGAGTAGAAAAAAACAGTGATGTTGCCTAGCAACAGGGGTCAAGAGTGGCACTTCCCTCCCACAGACACACACGCGAAAAGAGAAACAGCAGTTTGATTTTGGAAGCTGTTTGAGTTCAGTTGGTTTTGAAAGTAACTGCCAGGAGAGACTAGACCAAAGGGGATAGCCAGTCCCAAGCTAAAGAAAAGAAACCCCAAAATCCAGGAAAGAACCAGGGGAAAGTACCAAGCAGACCTTCTAGCCAAAGGAAGGACAGGAACTGGGAAAAGGTCCTGTTATTGAGGTTAAGAGTGAGGAACAGAGAAAAAAGTTCCAAGCTTCAAATTTAAAGAGACAAAAGCTGCAGAAAGCAGATATAAAGTGAGAACAGCTTGCAAGAGGCAGGAAGTTCCAAAGAGACAACAGAAGGTCTGCAACTCTTTGCTATGGGCATGTGAAGCAGTGGTACTGTTGACGGCTGAGTCAGCTTGTGGAAGGCACCTGAGAGAAAGCGTCGGTTTGGGAGAAGATTCCAAGGCGAGGTCTTGGAGAGTGGAGTTTGGAAACCCTCGTGTCAAAGATGGAGTGTGGTGAGACTGGTTGGCTCACGGTGTGACAAGTGCCTGGGGGAGTTGAGGAGAGATCCATAGCATCTGGTTGAGGTGGCATCTGTCACTTGGGGCAGAATTTTCAGTTTGACATGCGGGGAGTGGGCCCCGCATGTCCATGCGTAAAATGATGCGCGGTGATGTCAGGCGAGCGTCCCAACATGACTCACGGTGCACCATCGCGACATTTCGCTGGGCGGGCGGGCGATGAAGTCCGATGTGCGCCCGCCATTAATTAACGGACCAGTTAAGGCCCTTTAGTCTTCAATCAACGCCGATTTTTAGGCGCCCGTGCGATCTTCGGGTTGGCGCATGGGCGCAACGGGCAGGTGGGTAAGAGACTTTTCTATGAGCCTCATCCACGGGCGGGATAAGAGGGCTCAGTGGGGTCGTCAGTCTGCTTTGTGGAGTATTTATTGGCAAAAGTATTTTAAACTTGCCTGTGTGATCTGTAGCAGTTCAGAACACATTCCAGCAGCTTTCTGTGTACTTTTAACCTTCAGGTCAGCGCTCTGTAGTCAGGAATCTTTTGCGGGCCTGTAGCTTTCAGGAAGCTTCCCCTTAGCCTGGGTATGGGATCGGACATGTCCACTGGAGGCAGCTCCTCTGAGGAGGAAGGGAGGGCTAGAATAAGGAGGAGGCCAGGAGTGCACATTCAGCCTCCAGGGGAGCCACCTTTGGGAGTGCAGGCGCAAGCACAAGGGACGCAGGGCCAAGAGGTAGTCCAAGGTGGAGGGGGCCGCAGAAGACGTCACTATCCTGCTGCCAGGGTATACAGGCAGCGAAGCAGCTACCTCAATATGACTGAGGTGCAGTGCCAAAGGAGGCTCCGACTGTCAAGGGAGACAGTGACCTCCATCTGTCAGATAATAGGCCCTGAGATCAGTGCCAACCATGTGGGTGGGCACTGCATGCCAGTGACGTTGAAGGTCATGGTGGCCCTAAACTTCTATGTCTCCGGCTCTTTCCAGGGCTTGGTGGGTGATCATTGCGGAGTCTCCCAATCAGCTGTCCACACTTGTGTCAAGCAAGTGACAGATGCTCTGTTCAGACATGCTTTGACTTTCATCCACTACCACTGGGATGAGGCCAGCCAGATACAGTGAGCCAGAGGCTTCGCAGCCATTGCTGGCTTCCCCCGCATCCAGGGGGTGCTATAGACTGCACACATGTGGCCATCAAGGCACCAACGGGTGAGCCCGGTGACTTCATCAACAGGAAGGGCTTCCACTCCATGAACGTGCAGATAGTATGTGATCACAGGATGCAGATTCTACAGGTCTATGCAAGGCACCCAGGCAGCTCCCATGACGCCTACATCCTCAGACACTCCCAGGTGCCTGGTCTCTTCAGTGCTATAGCTTGGCTGGTTGGATGGCTGCTGGGTGACATGGGCTATCCCCTCAGAAGGTGGATCATGACACCCCTCTGCCATCCAAGAACAGAAGCTGAGCAGCGGTACAACAGGAGCCACGCCTCCACAAGTGCTGTGGTGGAGAGAACCATTGGTCTTCTCAAGATACGCTTCCAATGCCTGGACATTTCAGGGGGTGCACTCCAATGCCCCCCAGATCGTTTGTCGCTGATACTGGTTTCATGCTGCGCTCTCCACAATCTGGCGCTGGAAAGGGGGAAATGCAACGGAGGAAGAAAATGTAGACGCAGATGTTTTAGCTGCACGCGATGAGTCCAGCAGTGAGTCCGAGGATGAGCACGCACAGGAGAACGCTGAGGGGGTAGATGCTAACCCGGGCAACCTCCAGGGAGGCAGGGAGAACTGAGAGGCTTTAATCCAATGTACTTTCAGCTAGCCCAACACAGATGGACCTCCAACACACACCAGGGCTGCAGGCTCCATACTTGATACCTGACAGCAACATCTGCCTGGTTAGGAACATTAACTATGTGCTTTGTCAATAAAGCTCAATGACAAACAGGTCACTCATAACATCATGGGTTCCTAACCACCTGCAGAAGTAAGGAATCACCCTGAGCCATGTCACAAAAAAGCATTTAATGAATGTAAAAAAAAACAGAAAAGAAACTTAATTCAAAGGTGTTGAGCTGCACACTAAATTACAATCTACTAATACCGGGGCAACATAAAACCACCAGTGAGAAGCCCGTGGTGTGCCTAAGGTGCCTTAAGCTTACATTTTCGGGTGCTACATCTAGGTGCTCCCCCCTCACTGGCACTGGCATTGGAGACAGCCTGCTCACTGTGCTGTCCTGTTGGCCTCGATGACTTTGGCGGGTGTCCTCTGGTCCATGGAATCTGTGCTGGCCCTGCCTGGGAGGGAGCGGCCAGTGCCACAGCTGGCATCTTCCCAGTCGCTGCAGCCTCATTGGATCCCACGGTCACTGGCAGAGAGGCGGAGGAGCTGCTTCCCTCATCCGGAGTGCGTTGAGAGGAGCCCGCAGAGACGACAGGCAGCTGCTGCACTGACGTGAGGTCACTTTGGACCTCCCTGCTCACCATTGATGGACAGGCACCTAGCTGGGATACTCGATGCCTAACCATCTCCCACACTGGTACTGACCAGCTGAGGTCAATGCCACTGTGAGGGCTTGCAGGCCCGAGCGCAACCCCAGGAAGCCCTGATTGTTCTCCTGGAGGAGCATCTCCATAAGAGTCGCCACTCCCTCCATGGAGGAAGCATTGCGCTCGGCCATGAAGGTCATTGCATTGCTGATGCTCTGCATGGACTCCTCCATCACGGAGACCATGCCACGTGTTCCCTCATGTATCTCCGCCATATTCTCACGCAGACTCTGCTGGACATCCAGCATCTGCTGCCTCAGGGACGACTCCAGAGGCATATCATCAGCCACCGACTGAGCACTTGCCTGGCCCCTGCAGTCCTCAGACTGCTGGCGCCATGGGCACTCTCTGTCTCCGCCTGCACCTCAAGCGAGTGTGAAGTGCCCTCACCGCTTTGACCGGGACACTCGCCGATGATCTAATTCCCACCGAGATGCTAGTATCTGCGCTGGTGCCTGCCAGGCTGAGATGGTGGGATGCTGGTGCTTGTAATTCGTCAGGGCCCTCAGGCGTTAGTGGTGGGCCCTCTGCCTCCTCGTTCTGGGCCTGCTCCGGTGAGGCTATAAGGAAGAACAAGGACATTTGATTAGTTGAAGTCGAGACACTGTTAATGTGCATGCCTGGCACCCGGATCAGGATGCGCTCATCCTTCCATAATCAATGGGAAACCCATGTTGGATGATGAATTCACTAAACAGTCAACAATAGAATGGTTGCAAGGACACACATGGTGACCTCAGTGCATGGCACTCTTACCTCCCCCTGGCACCCCAGCCTCACCACTACCGGTGGACCTGGGCCCATGAGGGCCTCTTCAACTCGAGAGCCTCCTGCTCGTAGCTGGTGAGAATTAGCAACTGTGCCTGCCCTCCGCCAGTCCGCATCCACTCAGAGTTATTGTGTGCTGTCTTCTCCTGAAAGGAGAGGGGAACATTGATTAGTCCACCCTGTACCTGCATTGCCATCGCATCCCTGCCACCCCCACCTGAGTGAAACATTTCAGGGCTCATGTGAATCGTGCCCCTGGAGCCGCTGCACACTCATGCCAAGCAGCCAGGGCTGACCCGCTTGCCCAGATGCTGCCTCCATCACATTTGCCACCCACACTGTATCACCTTCCAAAGCAAGGAAGCACTACCACTACCACGTAGAGCGCCAAGGGCAGCAGGTGGATGGCTGCCCCGCCACCTGGAAGTTCCCCTCCCAGTCAGTCAGCATCCTGACTTTGACATGTTTCGGCGTTCCAGCACTGCGCCTAGGTACAGATCCTTGAGGTCGCCCCCAAAACAGTGCTGTGGGTGTAAGTGTACCACATGCAGTGGATGCAGAAGGCAGCTCAGCACCACCCTCTCAGGGTCAACTAGGCATGGGCAATAAATTCTGGCCACCCAGCGAAGGCCACATGCCGTGAATGGTTCAATGCAGTAACTACACTCAGAGTTGGGGGGGTGGGGTTACCAGGGGGGCCAACCTATCTGCTGTGTTAAGTGACCCATGTCAACATGGTACTCACCCTTCCCGATTGCAAGAGGTCACTGAAGCGTTTGCGGCACTGAACCCAGGTGCGTCTCACCACATCGTGCCCGCTGTCAATTTCTGCCACCTTCTTCCAGGCACGTTTGGGGCCTCATCCTCCCGTCCCTCGGCACGAGGGTCTCACGCCATGCTGCCACCTCCTTGAGGAGGGCAGCAAGGCATTCGTCTGAGAAGCGAGGGGCACAGTGCCCTGCCAACCTGCCCTCCTGTCTGGCCTGCTCACCAGCAGTGCTCTCGGGAGCCCTTCTGCTGGCCATGGTTGCCAGCCTTTGGGAGGCTGCCTGTGCGTTCTTTAAACGGGCTGCCATGTCGCCATTGGACCCGGCAGTCTTTGCAGTCTGGCTGCTGCCCACCACCTCCTGCTGTCCCTGGAAGCTGCGATTCACGCTGTGCGGGCCTTAATTGGCCTGCCAGTGTAAAATGGCGGCGCGGGGCCGATCGAGGGCGAAGGTCGGCTCTGCGCCTACCAGCGCCCACTCCCGAACGGCCCGCCCAACAGACAGAAAATTCTGCCCTTTGTCTTTTTCCACAGCCAACCTAATCAATGTCCCCTAAATGTTCTCCTACTGACACTTGATCCACTTAGCCCACATCATTCCCAAGAACCAAGTCTGGCAATGCCTTCTTTCTCGTTGGACAGGAAACATACGGCTGTAGAAAATTCTCCTAAACACACTCTAGGAACTCTTTCCCCTCTCCGCCCTCTTCCACTACTACAACCCCAGTCTATATTTGGGTAATTAAAGTCCACATTATAAATACTTTATAATTTTTGCACGTCTCTGTAATTTCCTTGCAAATTTGTTCCTCTACATCCTTTGCACTAGTTGGTGATCTATAAACTAAACCGAGCAATGTAATTGGAACTTCTTTGTCTCTTAGCTCTAGCTAAATAGGTTCTGTCCTTGACCCCTCTGGAACATCCTCTTTCTCCAGCACTGCAATGCTCTCCTTAATCAATACTGCCAACTCTCCCCCTTTTCTTCCATTCCTATCTTTGCTGAAAACCTTATTTCCAGGAAGGTTATAACTTTTGCTAATTTCCTACCTAGCTCCCTAAATTCAGCCTGCAGGACCACATCCCTCTTTCTGCCTACCTTTTTTGTACCAATATGTACCACAACTGCTGGCTGTTCACCCTCCCCCACCCCCTCAGGGTGCTCTGCAACTGTTCAGTGACATCCTTGACCCTGGCACCAGGGAGGCAACACACCATCCTGGATTCCTGGATTCATGTCTGCAGCCACAGGAATATCTATCTATCCCCATAACTATCAAATCACCTATTACTATTTCTCATCCAGTCTTCTTTGTACCCGCTGTACAGCTGAGTCACCCACGGTGCCAGGGATTTGACTATGGCTGCACTCCCCAGTGAACCACAGAACTAAATACTGCTTGGAGCGCGAGATACACTCGGCAGACTCCTGTCTGCCTGCTCCTTTTTGACTGTCTGGCGGTCACCCATTCCTCTCTTCCAGCATCCTCTTAAGCTACAGTGTGACCACAGCTATATGCATGCTATCTACAAAGCATTCAGCCTTACAGAAGCTGTTCAAGGTCTGAAATGCAGAGCTCAAGCTGCTGCAACTGACAGCACTTCCTGCACAAATGGTTATCCAGGACACGGACAGCATCCTGGAATTCCCACATTGCACAGGATATGCACTCTGAAGGTTGGAGCAGCCCTGCCATTCCTCTATTTAATAACCTTGTTACTGCTAATAAACCTTACTATTGGTAATACTCCTTAGCAATACTAATAAAGTTTTACTTGTACTAATAAACCTTACTAATACTGATAAACCCTACTAATGCTTAATACATCTTACTAGTGGTGCTAAACCTTACTCAAAAATAGAAGATAGGGCTCACCAGCTACTCACTTGTTACTTGTTATTAATAATTAACATTTTTAATGTTTGTTAAACTCCTAGTTGTTTAGATTCAGTTCCTAAGCAGCAATACTCATCAGGCCACCAATTAACTTACGATTTTCTTGTGATGTCACTGTTTGCTTTTTTTCAAACTCACGGTGCTCCTGGACTTCTCTGCCTCTTTCCCTGAAGGTAAGTGCTGTAGGCCTCGCTCCTTGGGTTTTATTTATTAGCTCCCCAGTCTGTGTTTCTCCCGCAGATCCGCTTATCTCTCCCTCTCTCCCAGAAGATAAGTGCTGTAGGCCTTGCTCCTCAGGTTTTATTTATTAGCTCCCCAGTCTGTGTTTCTCCTGCAGATCTGCTCCTCTCAGCCTCTCTCCCCATAGGTAAATAAATCATTGGGCAAGTGGCCCAATCACCTCAGTCACCACCCAGCCTAAAGGGAATTCTCATATGTCAATGACTGAACAAAGAGACATACTGTCAAAATTTCTCATCTTGCAGTCATCAGGACAGAAACACAAAAATACCAAATCTCAAAGGGAAATACAATTTATATTGCATGAGAAGAGGGCGCTGATTGGTCTTCTCATGCAGTATAAATTATTCCCTTTGAGATTTGGTATTCTTGTGAATCTGTCCTGATGAAAAACTTTGACAGCATGTCTCTTTTTTCAGCAATATCAAGTTCTATACTACCAAGCAACTATCTCATATGTACTAAACCCACATCAGAAAACACAAGGAGGTTAATGGCAATAACCTTAAAAGGGCACCATTTTTCCAAACCTAAATTGCTATCTTTAGATTGGCATGAAGAAATTAAAGGGGAGGAATAGAGGGCTAGGAATTGGCTTGGGCCCATTTTCAGGACTGAAACTGATGAGTACTGGTATGATGCGCCAGAAGCACAAGGCTTGAATGAAATAATTCTGTCATGGTACTGACACCATTTGGAGCTCTCCGGTTGGTTCCCATTAATTTGGACTAATCTGCAATAATACCAGTGGCTCTCAGGTAGGTCCAGAGGGATGGGATTTGGGGTGTGGTGGTGGTGGCTGGGGTGAAGGGAACAGAAGGATATGGGTGACAATGGCCATCTGGTATGATACAAAGTCAGGATGGGCATTTCTCCATGATGTGATGGTAAGCTATAAAGAAAAACCTTACATCTTTTGTTCGTGAACTCCAGTCATTCTTTTTGAGGATTACTGGCTGGACCACAGCAAGACAGGAAAGCCTGAGCAGATCAGACCTGGTAAGCTCTGATCAGTTTATGACAGGCGGTGAACCCCTCACGAGCACACTCAAGGGTCTTAATGCCTGTTTAAAGTGGCTGCCAGGAATGTCTGAATATCACCTGAGACAAAATGCCATTGAATTTATTTCAGCATCCTTGACCCTAGGGACATAACGCTGTGAGGTTGGACCTTTTTTTGGTTTTCTGTTGAAAGGATGGGAGCAACAGAGTCCAATTTCTCCCTCTTAGAGTTATAGGGTTAGGGTTATATAGCTGGTTAACATAGGAGTATAAATAGAAAAGCCAAATTGGGATCCTAGTAGTTCGGAGAAGAGAAATTTATATAAAAGCAAGGAAGTGATGTTGAATTTGTACTTAACTACAATTGAAGTATTACAATCTGTTCTGCCATCCCATTATTGGAGGGATATAGGAAGGGGAAACTACTGTTAGATTAGAATGATACCAGGAATGAAAGACTGTCATTATAAAGACATATTAAAGCTTTTAACTGAAATAATGAAAATTAAAGGAGGATCCAATAAATGTTTTCAAAATTCAAAAAGGTTTTTGAGAAGTGTAACAATAGGTTGTTTACACTGGTTAGAAAATTGGTAATAAAAAGTCACGACAATAGAAGAAATGTGATTATACGAGGTGTTATAGAAAATGGAGTATTTTACAACAAGGGCCTGTTAAGGTAGAGACTATTACTTCTGGTAGCCAGATTGACTTATAAAAGGAGTAAAATGGTCCTTTATTAACAGAAATATCATTAACAACTTGGAGAAACACAAAACATTTCTCACATACTAGATATGAGTGTACTTTTTGGACTCTTTACATGTGCTTCTGTTTAGCACACAATGGGCTAATTGGCTGGAGATGTGTGTAGCATTTCCTTGAGTATACACACTTTGAATGAACTCTGGGCAGATGGGGGATTTTACATTCCAACCAGTGTGTTCCTCTGGTTTCTCAGAAATGAAAGAACCCAAAGCCATCTTCCCGCTGGGATTATGTTTGCAGCTGCATCGTTTGATCACAGAGCTACAGGCGTTGTGTATGGCCAGATTCGCTGACTTTCTATTTAAAATCTGCAGAATTTCTTTTTAATGATACAGAATAGGAGAGATCTCAGTGGCAGTATCTGCAACTACTAGATGACTGTGGGCCTTTTGGTATATGAAAAGGATACTGGATGCAATTGCTTAACAATCAAGTGGGAGACAGGACTCAGGGGAGTAACAGCGTGGAACTCTGAAGACAATGTGAGAGTTGGAATTCAGAAGAATAACAATGAGATTATAGAAGCAAAGCACTGCAGATAATTGAAATCTGAGAGAAACAGAAAACGCTCAGCATGTTGGGCAGCATGAATGGAAAGAGAAACAGAGTTAATGTAGGTTAATGACCTTTGGTCAGAGCTTCATCTGGAATATTGTTTTCACAGCTATCTAACATTTTAGAAATCGAACCAGAGGAAAGCAGAGGCATACATAAGCTGTGGTCTGAATATCTTGTCAGATTTGAGGGCCAGGGTCATTCCTTGGGTGGAATATCCATCAGTATCTGAGCAAGAGTGTAAAGAATGAACAGAGCAGAGAATTTCAGAATCAGAATGGAAATGTAGAGCAGGAAGCCATCTGGATTTGAGTTATAAAGCAGTAGGAAAAGTGGAAGAAACAGCTGGAATATGGCAGGAAAACAAGCTAGAATAGCACTGGAAAGTTACTGAAATAAAATGAGAGAACAGCAGGAACAGAGTGAGCAAACAAAATGAACACAGGAGAGTAGCAACAAAATAGCAACACCACTTGAAATAGGCCTGGCACAGCAAGAACACAGAAGAATAGGAACAGAGCAATAGCATACAGCAGAGTGTAGCACAGACACAAGAGAGTAGGTACACAGCACAAAGAGGGCAGAAGAAGAATAAATGCAGCAGGATATAGGAGAGTAAAACAAGACTAGCAAGACAATGGGGACATCATGGAAACAGAGCAGAAATGCAACTGTGCAAAGCAGGAACACAGGAGAATAGCAACTAGCATAGGGAGAGCAAAGCAAAAACTGAAAAGAAACATATCAGGAATATAGAAGGAACACACAGGCTACAGAGCAGAAACGAAATAGAGACAGAGCAAAAACACAATACAGGCAGAAACACAACAGTGACAGAAACACAATAGAGACAGAAACACAATACAGAAACACATTGGAGACAGAAACACACTACAGAAACACATTGGAGACAGAAACACCTTGGAGACAGAAACACCTTGGAGACAGAAACACAATAGAGACAGAAACACATTGGAGTCAGAAACACAATAGAGACAGAAACACATTGGAGACAAAAACACAATACAGAAACACATTGGAGACAGAAACACAATAGAGACAGAGCAGAAACACAACAGAGACAGAGACACAATAAAAACAGAAACACAATAGAGACCGTGCATGTATAAGATGAGCCACTGATTCAATATCACCCTGCTCCCTTTCAAATGTCCCCTGTTTCCTCCCAGCTAGACATTAAAAACACTGAAGAAGAGCAGGGTAGTTCCCTTCAGTGTCTTTAATAATACTCATCCCTTAACCAACATTTCTAAAAACAGATTATCTGGTCAATATTACAATCCTGTTTGTGGGATCTTGACAAATTGGCTGTTGTGTTTTCTACATAGCCTCAGTGGTTACATTTCCAAAGATCTTTTATTGGGTGCGAACTGCTTTGGGACGTTGTGAGGCTGTGAAGCTGGCATATAAATGCAAATTCTTTGATTCCCTGTCAAGTGGCATTTCCATAAACTGAAGTAAAACAAGACCTACAGAAAAAAATAATCTTTATGTTCCCACCAATCCCCCGAATTGTGCAGGACATCTGAGCTGGTGTAGTGATTATATAGGCCCAAAGCTTCTGAACAGTGTCGGAACTGCTGCATCCGACACTGAGCAGGTTAAATACCACCCACTTACCTGGAAACATTCAAAAAGCCCGGGGTCCGATCCACAATGCAGAAGAACCCCCTCAGTGCAGAAATGCACACAGAGAGCAGTGAAGAGAATCAGCGCAGAAACCATAAGGTAAGTTTAAATGTCTAGTGTGAATGTTAGTGAATGGGTGATGGATGAGTGTTAGTGAATAGGTGAATGAGTGAATGGGTAAGGTGGTAGGGTGGGTAGTTAGGTGATGTAAGTGGGTAGGATGGGTGAGGTAACTGGGTAGGGTGGCAGGTGGGTGAGGTAGTAGGCAGAGAGAATGGTAGGTAGGTAGAGTGGCAGATGGGAAGGCGGTAGGGTGGCTGGGAGGGGTAGTCAGATGATTGGGGGCTAGTGCTGTCAGGTCAGGGAGTAGTTGGGTTAGGTCGGGGGGAGTTGGTGGGGTTTGGGTGAGTAGTTGGGGGGGATTTTGGGGTTTGAGCAGGGAGTTGGGAGGGGGGTTAGTGTAAGTGATTGGGTGGGGGGGGGGGGTCACTTGTATAGTAACCCAAGAGTTAGCCTAGGGATTTTCTGTCTAACATTTCTTGGGTAACTATTCAGGAAAATAAGTTGGAACTATGCAAAGTCAGAGTTGGAGACTTTTTCGAAGGTTCCAGGGGAGCAGGGGAATTGCCCGTCGGTAGTTAAAACTTCCTGGGCAATTCCCACGGAGCCAGTTCCACAGAGGTCAGCGCATCAGGACTTCCATGGGATCCCCACATGCATCTTGGGTTATACGTCCAGCCTCTGACAATCCGGAGACTGGGAGTTCTGGGCCATTATTAGACTAATAATCCAGTTATTGTGAGGTCAAATCCACCTGTGGCAGTTTCAGAATTTGAATTCAGGTTTTAAAAATTTGAAAATAAAATGTTGGTCTTTGTGAAAGTAAGAAGGAAGCTGTCAGATTGTCAAAAAACCCCAGCCAGTTCACCAATGCTATTTAGGGAAAGAAACCAGCCATTCTTACCTAGGTCTGGCCTACATGTGACTTCATTCCTACACCAAGGATTTTGAATCCTATTTGGCCTCTGAAGCAGCTTAATCAGTTACTTGACAACAACAACTTGCATTTATATTGTGACTTTCGTAATAAAACATCCCACGGTGCTTCACAGGAGTGTTATCAAATGAAATATGTCACTGAGCGATATAAGATGATCGCTGCTGTTAAGGGCTGGACTGCAACATTTACAAATTAGTACTAAAAACGCCAGAGCCATAGTGATCGATGACGATTTACTTCCCTGTCTCTCTGGAAAGCTGTTGGAAGAATTGCTAATTTGATAGCAAAGTGCCCTACATCAATGCAGATGCAGACCGCAAAGATCATGGTATATAAGTTGACCTGGCATATAAGTTGACCGATTTTCTCGGTGCCAGAAATAATCCCTTTGCATGCACTCAGCGTATAAATCAACCTCCCTTTTCAGCTACTCGCATTAGTAGTCAGCCTCAATTTTTCAGAAATGCATGTTTTACTTACCTTATACTATAAGTTGGCATGTGGGATCAAGCAGACGATACGTGCTGTCTTGCAAAGAAGATGCGCAAGAGTTTAAGGCACGCAGAGCAGACCAGGCACGGCATGGTGAGTGATGAACAGAAATGGAAGCCCCAGCAAAAGGCATGAAGTACAAAGCTACTTACAAGCTAAAAAGTTATAACATTTGCTACCTCGTCAAATAATTGCTGCAGCAAGGGAATTGGGTGTTAGTGAAAAACTAGTGCAAGAATGGAAGAAGGAGGAATCCACCCTGAAGATCCGCAAGACCAAATGTGCCATGAAAACCGGGGCCAGCCACCGGCCTGACCTTGAGAAGCATGTATCGGAATGGGTCCTTGAAAATCTTCAGGGTGGTGACATTGTCACCAGAAATGCAATGCAAATGTACATACTTAAGTGGGCCAAATCAAACCTTGAGGGCAGCAAAGATTTCAGCCTATCTGTTGCTGTAGCCACGTTATGGAACAAGCATGACTAGTGTTGCGGCAGAAGGCCAAGATCACTCAGAGATACCAAGGCATTTTGAAGCAAAAAATAACCAGTTTCCATCAGCTCATCATCAGACTGGCAAAAACACGATTACCCTTAAGTTACTTCTGTGACATGAATGAAACGCCTGTGAATTTTGATATGCAAAGCAGCCGAACTGTGGAGTGAAAGGGTTCAAAAATAGCTCTAGTGAAAATCACAGGACATGAAAAGACAAGATTGATGGCAGTATTAGCCTGCATGGCTAACAGAACATAATTAAAGTCTATGGTAATTTTCAAAGATGAAAACATCAAGTTCCCTGCAGGAGTTTTCATGTATGTCCACGAGCGTGGTTGAATGGATGAGAATGGAGTGAAATTATGGAACAATAATGTGTGGAATAAGCGTCTCTCGATGGTCTACGTAAAGAATGTAACTTATTAATGTGTGACATGTTCATATCCCATATAACCAATGAGATCAAGAGGTGCCTGCAAAGAAATAGCACCCAAATTGCAGCTTTCCTAGGGGTTCTAATGTCAACCTTTGGATGTGTGCCTCAACAAGCCATTCAAGGATCATCTTGGTGCTGAACAAAATAGGTGGATGGTTGATGGAGAAAAAAACCTTCACAAAGAGTGCAAATACGCAGGCTGCCCCAATTGATATTTTGTGTGGCTTTATCATCAAATTGTGGGGTGCTAGTAATCCACAAACCATCTTCAGACTATTCAAAAAATATAAAATATCCAATTCAATGGATGGAGAGGAAGATGATTTGTTTTAGAGGGATGATTCTGAAAACTGAAAGTGCCAAATCTGATCCAGAGCAGGAGCCTTGTGTTGCCATAGCCTAAGTGACTCAGAATGAATCTGATAACTCTTTTCAAAGTGCCAAATCAATGAGCTTGATGGTTTTAAAACACTTTCATTGTGGTTAAAGGTATCTTTGTATAACTAATTCATTCAATAAACCCTGCCTCATTAATTTAATATGAATTACCAGTGTTATTTTCTTTCACATTTCAAAATGGAAACCACCCACACCCACATTTAAACTCGGCGTATAAGTCGACTACCAACACCAACCCCCCCCACCACCTTTTGGAATGATTTTTGGAGGCTTCAAGGTCGACTTATACACGCAATGTATGGTATTGAAATTACAAAGTTCTAGCGTGTTGCGGTTTCTCAGTAGCCGAATGATTGAAACATATAATACTAATTATGAAAATGATGCTTGGGTGTAACTGAGACTGCTTGGGAAATTACTGCAAGGTCCAATAAAATAAGTAAACATAATTTCCAAACAACTTGCCTGTTGCTTGCTAAGCATTCTGTTCTTTGGCTTGTTTTTGATGGAAGTTATTGCCCCATTTTGATTAAATCTACTCTAGTCTGATTACTGTAATTTGCTAAGAGTCTTGCATTAAATCACAATTAATAATCATCAGTTAAAATCCAATATAGTGCCATTCGTCTCATCTATTTTCACATTGAGGTGTTAAAATCTGCCAGCTCTAATTGCGATAGTGTTTCTTTTTAATATGAAGTGCTTTTTAAAGCTATCAAAGCATTTTAAACTTATTTTAAAAATTCCCTGCATGCTAAGATTCTGTCGTAAGTTCAAAGAGCATTTTCTGTGACAAATTAAATATTTTTGTAACAAATATCACCCTCAAGTCATTGGAAAAGTATTTAAAAGATAACAAAACTTTTAGAAAGTGATTAGAAGTGTTTACAAATGTTTAAAATCATTATAAAACACTGACCTGCCTTTAAGCTGAAGACTGACCTCAAGGTGGATGTCTTTGGCTTGTGGCATCATATGCAGGCATGGTTTCGCCAGCAATGTGCCTCGTTGCTAGGCTTCACAGATCGTTTCATCAGTGGGCCATGCTACAGCAAGAAATGGAAGTTCTCATGGAGTCGATAAGCCAGATAAGTTTGCATTTCTCAGTGCAGTCAGAGGTGAACTTCACCACTGACTGCAAATTCTGGGCCTTTAAGTCAGGCCAATGGTGAAGTGATTAAAATCAGAGATGCAAGGTAGTCAGAATTAGAGGAATGCAGATATCTCAGAGGGTTAGAGGGCTCGATGAGATTACAAAGTTGAGGAGGGGCAAGGCCATGGAGGGATGTGAGAACAAGGGTGAGAATTTTAAAATTGTGGTGTAGCCTCAACCTGAAGCTAATGTAGGTCAGTGAGCACAAGGATGACAGGTGAGCAAGATTTGGTACAATTAGGACATGGGCAGCAGAGTTTTGAATGACCTCAAGTTTACAGGTGATAGAATATTGGAGGTCAATAGTCAAGACTAGAGGTAACGAAGGCCTGGGTGAGGGTTTCAGCAGTGGATGAGCTGAGATATGGATGAAGTCAGCCAATGTCATGAAGCTGGGAATAGGCGGCCTTAGTGATGGTACGAATGTGTCGTCAGAAGCTCATCTAAGGGCCAAATTTGATGTGAACAGTCTAGGTCAGCGTCAGACAGTCACCAGGGGCTAAAATGGAGTCAGTAGCTGGGGAACAGAGTTTGTGACAGGAAATGAAGGCAATGGCTTTGGTCTTTCCAGTATTTAATTGGAAGAAATTTCTGCTCATCCAGCACTGGGCTTCAGACAAGTAGTCAGTCAATTTAGTGATAGTGAAGGAGGCAACAGATGTAGTGGTGGAACTGGGTGTCACCAGCATAAACGTGGGACCTGATGCTGTGGTTTCAAATGATGTCAACAAGGAAGAGCTTGTAGATGAGAAATAGGAGGGGGCCTAGAAAAGATCCTTGGAGGACACCTAAAGCAATGATGCACAAGCGGCTATGACTAGATAAAGAAGAATAACACCAGGCGAGTGCAATCCAATTGAGATAGATGACAGTGGGCAGGCATTGGAGGAGGATGTATCGAACATTTTCTCAGAACAACTAAAGATGGGCAATAAATGTCAGTCCTGCCAGTGATGCCCATATGCTGAGAATGTAGTTTTATAAAGACCATCAGAAAAAAGCATGCATTTCTTCTAAGTTTACAATGGCACTGGGAATTTCAAGTGCGGGCCCATCCCCTGGATAAGCTGGGGGCCTAGCAAACATGTGCACACTTGGACACATATATGGTATCGGTATCCAGTTGGGCCAGCCGGCTGCAAGCTCTGGTCAAGCTTGTTCAATTCTGGACCAGGCTGTTTAATTTGACCATATTCCAATTGCATTATTATCTTTTCACCCTTTGCCCAACCTCCCAGTAGTTATAAATTGCTTTAATATTAGTTGTGTCCAAGGATCGCTGGTTCCCACCTCTTTTTCCATGTTTCCAGCAGCAACATGTTTCCTGGGATTCCTGGGAAGGTGGGACTGACAAATGTGGAGAGATTGAGTCAGTTAGGATTATATTCGCTGGAGTTCAGAAGAATGAGGGGTGGGTCTCATAGAAGCCTATAAAATTCTAACAGGACTAGACAGGTAGATGCAGGAAGGATGTTCCCGATGGTAGGGGAGTCCAGAACCAGGGGTCACAGTCTGAGGATATGGGGTAGACCATTTAGGACTGAGATGAGGAGAAATTTCTTCACCCAGAGAGTGGTGAGCCTGTGGAATTCGCTACCACAGAAAGTAGTTGAGGCCAAAACATTGTATGTTTTCAAGAAGGAGTTAGATCTAGCTCTTGGGGCGAAAGGGATCAAAGGGTATGGGGAGAAAGCAGGAGCAAGCTATTGAGTTGGATGATCAGCCATGATCATAATGAATGGTGGAGCAGGCTCAAAAGGCCGAATGGCCTACTCCTGCTCCTAATTTCTATGTTTCTATGTAATCCTTAAAGTAAACCTAACAGATTCACCAAGGTCAGTGGGCAGGGCTATGTTTTTTCCTCATAATCCTATGGTTTCCACCATTGTTGTGTAGCTCAAGCATTTTATTCCAAATTATTCAGCTGAGACTGGGTCATTCCAGAATGTTCCAGGGATTTGCCACAGAAATGTGAAGCAGCTGAAACGGTTTCAAATGAAGCTGAGAATGTCCCAGCTTTATTTACAATTGAAATCATGTGTACAAACTCAAATGGGTTTGCCTTGATCGTGAATGAAGCAGCCCACTTGTGGATTGGAAAGGTCCCAATGTGGGGTTTGTTTTAGAGGGATTATAATGGGACAGATGGATGTTCAAATAAATCTTACCGCTAGCTGAAAAAAAACACTGAAATATTTAAGAATTATAACTACGAAACAACTGACATTTATTTAGTCACCACATGCTCAAAACACTTCACATTTATTTCATTTTGCTTCAGTGTACTGTCGTTGCTGTTCTTTAAGTACCTGTTTGCTGCCAATTCCACATGTCAGGACCCACAAACAACCAATTAGCTTGATGATTAGTTAATCTATTTTAGTGATGTTGGTTGGAGGATAAATGTTGGCCAAGGCATTGCAAAACTTTCCTGTTCTTCTTCCATTCATGCTGGAGGTGTCAGCCGTGGCTCAGTTCATAGCACCCTCACCTTTGAATCAGAGGGTTGTGGGTTCATGTCCCACTCCCGGAAACCAAGAACTGTGATTGTACTCGAAAGAGTTGCAATCTGTGACTGTTGATGACTCGAAAGAGTTTCCAATCATGCTGTGGGATATTTTACATTCCCTGAACAGGCAGAGAGAACCTTGGATTAACACCTCATCCGAAACAAAGTTGCCTAGTTGAGGACAGACGTCTGCCTGCCAGAGCTACTGGCCCAATCACAATGCTGGCAGCTCAGTAGTAGTGGCCACTACTGAGGCTGCAGCATGAAGGAGTGGGCACCTCAATGCTGAGGGACCCTTGAAGACAGGGTAAGTTTCCTTCAGCAAGCTGGGGCCAGGCAGGCAGACCCCGGCAATGAGGTGGGTGTGGCTGGGGCTTCATACTACAATAGCTGCACCTTAGCCATGGGAGGCAGCCATTGCTGCCAGGGGGCTCCTCCATGGACCATGGAGCAGTCATTAAGGAGGGCCCCTTCCCCCAGGAACCTGCTTGGAGGCTGCCAGAGTTTACCTGGCAGTCTCCCCATAGGGTGGTGGGCCCTCCTAGAGTGAGCAAAATGCTGCAGAGACATGGAGGTAGCCCTTTATTGGGCCCTTGAGTGGCTCAATTGGCCATCCAGTGGGTGGCCATGCTGCTGAGATTTCCTGTGCTGATAAATTGCCATGGTAGTGAGAAGATGTTGGGCTCCCCTCCTGATGCCTTCCCTGACATATTACCAGCCCTCCTGCCTCCCGGCCTGAGAAAATTTATCCCATTTGTTTCTTGTCAATGACCTTCAAACTGGAAGAAGATAGAGATGTAACAGTTTTTGACCAAGTGCAGAGGGATGGTGGGGAGAGTAAGAAAGAACAAAGTGGAAGGTCTGTGACAGGATGGAAGACATGAGAGAATAAATGACAAAAGGAATGATAGTACATGGCAAAAGGGAATGGTGATGTGGGAAGTAAAGGAACAAAAGATGGGTCTAGAGGAGCTGTAAATGGCAATGGCAGATCTGGGTTGTTTCCATAACAAAAGGCATTTTTACACTGACAGGTTTTTAGCTTCACTGACAACCCTTGACAAGGAGTATGGCCTTTACCTACCTTTCAATCTGTCTGGCTTGGGTGACCCTGTCATGAGTTAGATTCCTGACAGCATAGGGCTAAGTGTCATCGGGAGCTGGCCTACCCACCATGTCAAGGAACAGTCCAGCGGCCACCATAACCCCTTCCTTTTTTGTTCCTTTAATGGAATGTGGGCATTGCTGCCAAGGCCAGCATATGGCACATCCCTAATTGCCCTTGAACTGAGAGGCTTACTAGGCCATTTCAGAGGGCAGTTAAGAGTCAACCATATTGCTGTGGGTCTGGAGTCACATGTAGGCCAGGCCAAATAAGGACAGCAGATTTCCTTTCCTAAAGAACATTAGTGAACCAGATGTGTTTTTACAACAATCGATGATGGTTTCATGGGCACCATTATTAAAACTAGCTTCATATTCCAGATTTATTAATTGAATTCAAATTCTTCCAGCTGTTAGGATTTGAACCAATGCCAATTGGCATTAGCCTGGGTCTCTGGGTTACTAGTCCAGTGACATTACCACTACACCACCATCTCCACATTTTGTACTACTTTGTTATGTCAGATCGCTGGAGATTATTCTGTAGCCTTTAGAAGTGTCTCTTATCTCCATTGCCTGTCATCATTTCACCATCCAGAGTGGGGGAGGAACAATTCAGGAAGAGGACCAAGGTGTGGCATAGAAGTCTTGGTGGCAGAGGAAGGATTGAAGGTGTTGTGCACAGAGGGATACTAGTGCATCAATCTTCAATTGGCAGGACTTTAACTTGTAAACATGACTTTGTGAGGGCAGGAATGTGATCTTGTTGCCACGTCAACAAAGTTCCAATGTGCCAAACCATCCACATTCACCTCTATTACCATACACGTCGAAGAACTCACAGCCCACTGTGATAGCACGTCCCTTCTGAAAACAAATTTCCACAATGGCATGACATCATCCATTTTGGATCAAAAAGGATAAATCTGAAAAGTGACAAACAATAGAGGTCCAAATAGATTTTTTTATTCATTGGTATCACTTATTGCCCCTGTTCAGAGAGCATTTAAGAGTCACCCACATTGCTGTAGGCCAGACCAGTTAAGGACAACAGATTTCCTTCCCTAAAGCACATCAGTGAACCAGATAGATTTTTATAACAATCATTTCATGGTCATCATCAAACTTCCAATTGAACTTGAATTTCACTATGGTGGGATTTGAACTCAGGTCCCCAGAGAATTACCTTAGTTCCTTGCCTAGTGACAGTACCACTCTGCCACTAGGGGCATGAATATAGAGTTCAATAAAATGTGGTGGTCAGATACAAAATAATAATCAAAAAGGTTAATGGAATGCAAGCTTTTATAACTGGAGGATTAGAAATAGAAAGGGGAGGAAGTTTTGCTACAACTATGCAAAGCATTAGTTAGACCACCTCTGGAGTATGGTGCACAGCTCTGGGCATCAAACCTTAGGTAGAACATACTGGCCTAGGAAGGAGTGTATTGGATTCTGGTCACTAGTTCAGTTGGACTAATGGATCCGGATTGCATGCTTGTTTTGGGATGGCTGAGTTAGTACCAGAGACAGAGCAGATCAGAAGTCAGTTCTTATGTAGGACACATTTATTTATCAAAGAATTCAGCAGCTGCACTTGTGTGCTTACAACGCAAACCCTGTCTCTACATTACAGACTCTAGCTCTAGACTACTCACTCCTGAAGACTAAGGTAGCCTGTGCTGCTCTGCCAATGGATACTAAGACCATGTGATCTTCCATTATAACATTTTTCTTAAAGGTATATTACACATCAGATTACCACAGAATGCAATGCAAATTCATCATAAAATTACATAAGCTCCAAGGTTTGGAGTGATTACATAAACTGGGCTTGTATACTTTGAAATAAATTAGGTTAGAAGTGAAGCTATTAAGCTTTTCAGGACTTTGAAAGGAATTGATAAGCTAGGTAGAGATAATTTTTTTCTGCTGGTGTCTGTGCTCCTCTAATTCTGACCTCTTGGGCATCCCTGATTTTAATCATCCCAGGCCATGCCTTTAGCTGCCTTGGACATAAGCTCTGGAATTTTCTCCCTAAATCTCTCTGCCTCTCTACCTCTCTCCCTTCCTTTAAGACGCTCCTTAAAACCTACCTCTTGGACCAAG
Source organism: Cetorhinus maximus (assembly GCF_964194155.1). Classification (NCBI taxonomy): domain Eukaryota; kingdom Metazoa; phylum Chordata; class Chondrichthyes; order Lamniformes; family Cetorhinidae; genus Cetorhinus; species Cetorhinus maximus. Next base: position 49,207,898 of record NC_135882.1, read on the forward strand.
CTTATGGTCATTCGTTCTAATATTTCCTTATGTGACTCAGTGTCGATGTTTGCTTTGTAACGCTCCTGTGGCACACCTTAGGATGTTCTATTATATTAAAGGCTCTATATAAATACAAGTTGTTGTTGGTAATGAAGTCTAGGACAAGGTAACACAATATTAAAATCAGAGTCAGAAAAGAAGTTATGAAACACTTCCACATGCAAAGTGTGGCGGAAGCATGGAACTTGCCCAAAAAGCAATAGTTGCTAGTTAATTAATGACTTAAAATTTTGAGATCCGTAGACATTTGTTAGCCAAGGATATTAAGGGATATGGAACCATGGTGGATAACTAGATTTAGGATAAAGATCAAAATCAGATACATAGAAAGATGCAGTACAGATTGAGAACATTCTGCCCATCATGTATGTGTTGTTCTTTAGAAAGGTTACTCAATTCATCCCCATATTTAGCTCTTTCTCCTTAGCCCCTGTATTTTTATTTCCCTCCAGTAGTTATCCAATTCTCTTTTGAATGTTACTATCAAATCTGCTTCCACCACTCTTTCAGGTAGTGCATTCAAAAGCATCTGCTTTCTGGGCACCTGTGAGGTGCTGCAGGCCATCAGCAGCAGCAGAATTGTAATCAACCACAATCTGTAACCTCACGGCCTGGCATATCCCTCACTCTATCGTTACCATCAAGCAAAGGGATCAACCCTGGCTCAATGAAGAGTTTTTTAAAATTTATTCTTTGGTGGGATGTGATGTCACAGGCAAGGACAGCATTTGTTGCCCATCCCCAAGTGGCTTACTAGACCACTTCAAAGGGCATTTAAGGGTTAACCACATTGCTGTGGATCTGGAGACACACATAGACCTGACCAGGTAAGGACAGCAGATTTCCTTCCCTAAAGGGCATTAGTGAACCAGATGGGTTTTTATGACAACCAATGATAGTTTCATGGTCAGCGCTACTGAGACTAGCTTTCAATTCCAGATTTTACTAATTGAATTTAAATTCCGCCAGCTGCATGTCCTCAGAGCTGTCTAGGCCTCTGGATTACTAGTCCAGTGACATTACCACTACACCTCCCTCCACCACTGAAGCACGATGGCAGCAGTGTGTATTATATACAAGGGAGATGGTGGATTGAAAGCTAGTGTCAGTAATGGTGACCATGAAAATATCATTGATTCTTGTAAAATCATCTAGTTCATTAATGTCCTTTAGGAAAGGAAATCTGCTGCCCTTACCTGGTCTGGCCTGTATGTGACTCTAGTCCCACAGCAAAGTGGTTGACTCTTAACTGCCCTCTGAAATGACTTAAAAGCCATTCAGTTCCAGGGCAATTAGGGATGGTAACAAATGCTGGCCTTGCCAGCGATGCCTACATTCCAAGAAAGAATTTTTAAAAATACAAGATGCACTGCAGCAACTCACCAGGACTTCTTCGTCAGCACCTTCCAAACCCATGACCTCTACCACGTAGAAGGACACATGGGAACACCACCACCTGCAAGTTCCCCTCCAAGCCACCATCCATCCTGATTTGGAACTACGTCACCATTCCTTCACTGGTGCTGGATCAAAATCTTGGCACTCCTTTCCCAGCAGCCCTGTGAGAGTATCTACACCAGGTACATCTCAGGGGCAACTGGGGTTGGGCCAGAAATGTTGGTCTTACCCACACCCCATGAATAAAATAAAATCAATATCTAAAAAATGCTTTCCACATGTAGTCCCTGGTTCCTTTGTCAATCAGCATAAATCTAGGTCATCTGGTTACCTTCCTTTCAGCACTGGAATTAGCTTTCTCTTATTTAATCTGTCAAAACCGTTCATCATTTTGAATACCCCTATCAAATCTCCTCTTAAACATCACTAGTCAAAGGAGAATTACCCAATCTTTTTTCATTTTGCACATACCTGAACCCCTGCGTAGCTAGCACCATTTTGCAAACCTGCTATGTATCCTCCCTAAACCATTGACCATCTTCATAAAGTGTGGTGCACAAAATGGAACATAAAAATACAGGGCAGAATTTTCACCTTGGTGGGCGGGCGCACGCCTGACCCGCTCGAGCGTGAAATGGCACCTAATTTCAGAACTCTTCATCTCCCTGAGGCAGCTCTGTGCCTCAGGGAGCTTTTCCAACGCGCGTCCGCACGCGCACAATGTTCTCCACTCGCCCCGCTTCCCCAACCCCGACACAGGCAGTGCTCATGTATTGTAGCGCACGTTTCATGCTGGGCGGGCCTTAATTGGCTTGTCAGCGTGAATTCATGGTCCGGCTCCGATCGAGGGCGGCAGCCGGCTTCCCAAGCCCGCCCGACAAGGGCAAAATTCTGCCCACAGTGTGGGCTAACTAGTGATTGACAACAGTTTAGTGTAACATGCTTGCCCCTGTACCAAACACTCTTTTCTAGCAAACTCCCTTAGAACTGAACAAGTTGTCACCTCTCAAAATGCCACAATTTTGGAGAATTGCTGCTTTTGAACCTGTCACAGATGTTTGGTCTCAATACATAGAATGCCTCACGTTCTTTTTTCAAGTGAATTAGATTATGGGGAAGAGAAGAGGCGAGCGACCCCCTTGTGTACTTGTGGGAGCAAAACCTACAGTCTGATTCAAAGTTTGACAGCACCCAGTGCCCCACATTCGAAGGATTTTGATGAATTGGTGGATCTCATGAAGTGTCACTTTCAACCCAAGCCCTCAGTCACGATACAGAGGCTTGGGTTTAATTCATGAAATAGAGCCCTGAGTGAGACAATTGTATGCTACATGGCAAATTTGAAGCAGTTAACTGAACATTGTGAGGTCGGTACAACTCTGAATGACATGCTCAGAGATTGTTTAGTGAGTGGTGTGAAAGAGGACACCATTCAGAAAAGATTATTGTCCGGAGTGAATCTTGATTTCAAGAAGGTGCTAGAGATAGCAGTGGCCGTGGAAAGCATAGTAAGAGATTCAAAAGCAATACAGGGTACACAAAATGGCGCCATCCTCCACATTGGGCGGGAAACCTCAGCCGAAAGAGGCATGAGAAACGGAGACTCCACCGAGAAGCAGGAGATAGCCCCTGCTAGCTGAAGAATAAACAAAAATAACAGCAGCGAACTTGCAGAATAATTTTAATAGAGGTGGAAAATAATCAGACTTTCAGTGATTGGCAGTTTAAAAAACTCAGATGCTACTATTGTCACTGAAATGGACATATAATGAGGCAGTGCACGGAAAGATTCAAGCAGTCTTGTAAATAAAAGAAAAAGCCCAATGAAACCTACAACATAGAAGAGCCTGAAACAACAAATTCAGATATTTACTTGCTGTTTAACCTGAAAGTTGGAAAGGCAGAACCAATAATTGTCACAGTGAAAGAAAATGGCAAACCTGTTAGAATGGAAGGAGATATGGGGGCTTCCACGACAGTAATTGGGGAACAGACCCACAGATATTTAAATAATGGTGAACATCAGTTAAGTTTAGAAGAAACAGCTGCCAAGCTAAAAACATATATGGGGGAAGACATTAAAGTAAAACACATAAGCAGAGTAACTGCCCATTATGGAAGCCAATCGGTAAAGCTACCCTTGATGGTGGTAGCAGGTGAAGGGCCAAGCCTCCTGGGGTGAAATTGATTAAAGGAGATTCAGTTAGAATGGGCTGAAATTTTCCAGTTGAGAGCAAGTAGAGCTACTTAAAAAGTATGCCACTGTCTTTAAGGGTGAACTGGGAAAATCCAGGGCCTGCAGACCAAGATTCATGTGGATCCTGAGGCAACCCCTCCCTTCATGAAGGTGAGTCCGGTGCCATATGCCCTGCAAGAAGAAGTCAACATTGAACTGGACAGACTAGAGAAACTGGGCGTTATACATCCTGTTCAGTTCTCAGAATGGGCAGCACCCATAGTCCCCATCCTTAAACCTGACCAAAGCATCTGCACTTGTGGAGACTACAAACTGATGGTTAATAAAGTAACTAAGCTAGACAGGCACTCCATTCCAAAAATCGAAAACCTGTATGCCAAGCTGGCAGGAAGAACAATGTGCACAAAGCTTGACATGAGTCATACTTATCAACAACTAGAGTTGGATAATGCCTCCTGGGAATTTTTCACAATTAATACCCACAAAGGGTTGTACCAATATACATAATTGCCATTCGGTGTCTCGTCTGCTTGTGCCATCTTTCAGAGAACAATGGAAAACTCACTGCAGGGGCTACTCCAGGTTGTAGTCTATTTAGACGATGTATTGGTGACAGGATTCACTGAAAAGAGCATTTGGCACACTTAGAATAAGTCTTAAAATGCTTCTTGCAAGCTGGAGTGCATTTAAAAAAAGAAAAGTGCATGTTCCAAGCAAGGGAGGTAATCTATTTGGGTCACCGGGTAGATTCACAGGGTCTCCACCCAGTTGAAGAGAAAGTTAGGGCCATAAAAGAGGCATCTGCGCCAAAGAATGCCTCTGAGCTCAAATCATTCCTCAGAATGATCAACTATTATGGCAGTTCTTACCCAATTTGTCTACAGTGCTGGCCCCGCTGCATTCTCTACTCAAAAAGAGCCAATGTTGGTCTTGGGAGGCGCCCCAGAAAGAAGCTCTCATAAAGGCAAAGCAATTGTTGCACTCGCCCAATCTATTAGTGCATTATGACCAGACGAAAGAATTGGTGCTGACATGTGACGCATCTCCCTATGGAGTGGGAGCATTGCTCTCTCATCAGATGGACGACGGCATAGAACAGCCAATAGATTACATATCAAGAATGCTCACCACAGCGGAAAAGGGACACTCGCAGATAGATAATGGCGGCCTGTTCATCATCTTTGATGTCAAGAAATTTCACCAGTACGTACATGGCCGTCATTTTACAATTGTTTCAGACAACAAACCATTGCTAGAATTGTTTAGTGAGGACAAGGCGATACCACCCATAGCCTCAGCAAGAATACAATGAAGGGCCTTCATTGGGCAGCATACAAACACACTTTCGTACATAGCTGATGATAACCTTGAAACCACTATCAATTGTTGTAAAAACCCATTTGGTTCACTAATGTCCTTTGGGGAAGAGAATCTGTTATCCTTACCTGATCTGGTGTACATGTGACTCCAAACCCACAGCAAAGTGGTTCACTTTTAAATGGCAGAGCAAGCCAATCAGTTGTATCAAACCGCTACAAAGTCACAAAAAAGGAATGAAATCGGACAGACTACCCGGCACTGACCTAGGCACCAGAAATGACAATGGCAATCGCAGCCCTGTCGGCCCTGCAAAGCCCTCCTTACTAACATCTGGAGGTTAGTGCCAAAATTGGGAGAGCTGTCTCACAGACTAGACAAGCAACAGCCTGACAAAGTCATCCTCACAGAATCATACCTTACAGATAATGTCCCAGACACCACCATCACCATCCCTGGGTATGTCCTGTCCCACTGGCAGGATAGACCTAGCAAAGGAAGTGGCACAGTGGTATACAGCTGGGAGGGAGTCGCCCTGGGAGCCCTCAACATCAACTCCGGATCCCATGAGGTCTCATGGCATCAGGTCAAACATGAGCAAGGAAAACCTGCTGATTACCATGTACCGCCCTCCCTCAGCTGGTGAATCCGTGCTCCTCCATACTGAACACCACTCGGAGGAAGCACTGAGGGTGCCAAGGGCGCAGAATGTACTCTGGGTGGGGGACTTCAATGTCCATCACCAAGAGTGCCTCGGTAGCACCACTACTGACCGAGCTGACCTAGTCCTAAATGACATAGCTGCTAGACTGGGTCTGCGGCAGGTTGTAAGGGAACCAACAAGAAGGAAAAACATGCTTGACCTCATCCTCACCAACCTGCATGCTGCAGATGCATCTGTCCATGGCAGTATTGGTATGAGTGACCACTACACAGTCATTGTGGAGACAAAGTCCCATCTTCACATTGAGGATACCCTCCATTGTGTTGTGTGGCACTACCACCGTGCTAAGTGGGATAGATTTTGAACAGATCTAGCAACTCAGGATTGGGCATTCATGAGGTGCTGTGGGCCATCAGCACTGGATACTGCAAAGACTATGGGGCCTGACAATATTCCGGCAATAGTACTGAAGACTTGTGCTCCAGCACTTGCCGCGCCCCTAGCCAAGCTGTTCCAGTACAGCTACAACACTGGCATTGACCCGGCAATGTGGAAAATTGCCCAGGTATGTCCTGTGCACAAAAAGCAGGACAAATCCAACCTGGCCAATTACCGCCCCATCAGTCTACTCTCGATCATCAGTAAAGTAATGGAAGGGGTCATCAACAGTGCTATCAAGCAGCACTTGCTTAGCAATAACCTGCTCACTGATGCCCAGTTTGGGTTCCGCCAGGGCCAATCAGCTCCTGATCTCATTACACCCTTGGCTCCAACATGGACCAAAGAGTTGAACTCCCGAGGTGAGGTGAGGGTGACTGCCCTTGACATCAAGGTAGCATTTGACCGAGTGTGGCATCAAGGAGCCCTAGCAAAACTGGAGTCAATGGGAATCATGGGGAAAACTCTCCGCTGGTTGGAGTCATACCTGGCACAAAGGAAAATGGTTGTGGTTGTTGGAGGTCAGTCATCTCAGCTCCAGGGCATCACTGCAGGAGTTCCTCGGGGTAGTGTCCTCAGCCCAACCATCTTCAGCTGCTTCATCAATGACCTTCCTTCCATCATAAGGTTAGAAGTGGGGATGCTCACTGCTAATTGCACGATGTTCAGCACCATTTGCGACTCCTCAGATACCGAAGCAGTCCGTGTCCAAATGCAACAAGACCTGGACAATATCCAGGCTTGGGCTGACAAGTGGCAAGGAATATTCACACCACACAAGTGCCAGGCAATGAGCATCTCCAACAAGAGAGAATCCAACCATCACCCCTTGATGTTCAATGGCAATACCATCACTGAATCCCCCACTATCAACATCCTGGGAGTTACCATTGACCAGAAACTGAACTGGACTAGACATATAAATACTGTGGCTACAAGAGCGTGTCAGAGGCTAGGAATCCTGCGACAAGTAACTCACCTCCTGACTCCCCAAAGCCTGTCCACCATCTACAGGCACAAGGCAGGAGTGTGATGAAATACTGCACACTTGCCTGGATGAGTGCAGCTCCCACAGCATTCAATAAGCTTGTCACCATCCAGGAGAAAGCAGCCCGCTTGATTGGCACCACATCCACAAACATTCACTCCCTCCACCACCGACGCACAGTAGCAGCAGTGTGTACCATCTACAAGAGGCGCTACAGGAATTCACCAAGGCTCTGTCAACAGCACCTTCTAAACCCATGACCACTACCATCTAGAATGATGGATGGGAACACCACCACCTGGAAGTTCCCCTCCAAGTCACTCACCAACCTGACTTGGAAATATATCGCCGTTCCTTCACTGTCGCTGGGCCAAAATCCTGGAACTCCCTTCCTAACAGCACTGTGGGTGTATCTACACCACATGGACTGCAGCGGTTCAAGAAGGCAGCTCACCACCATCTTCTCAAGGGCAACTAGGGATGGGCAATAAATGCTGGCCCAGCCAGCGAAGCCCACATCCCGTGAATGAATAAAAAAAAAATTCACAGACCACCAGAAGTAGTCATTTCCAATAACGGCACAGGATTTACGAGTGCTGAGTTTCAACAGTTTATCAGCCTCAACGGTATCACTAATGTGAAAACTGCACCATACCACCCTTAAACTGACTGGCTGAAAGGGCAGTTCAAATATTCAAGGCAGGCATGAAAAAGCTAACTGGGGATTCCTTAGCAACCAAACTAACATGCTTTCTTTTTCATTACTGGACTAACCCTCATACAATACCAGGTGTCACACCTGCAGACTTATTGTTGACATACCATCTCAGGATGGGTTTGAGCTTATTATTGCCGAGTTTAGAGGGCAAGTTGGAAAGGAGTCGGGGGAGCCAGAAAACTAGACATGGCTGGCGAAGTCGCGAGAGGAAATCTACCATGAGAGAGCCGGTATATGTGAAGAACTTCAGGGAAGGACCAAAGTGGTTACCAGGTGAAATAAGTGCGGTGACTGGACCTCTATCTTACCATAAACATGTGGACCATTTAAGGAAGAGAGAGAAAAATCACCAAGATTTGGTTCCACCTGTGATCACGACCGGGTCTGTATTTCCTGTTGAGGATACTCAACCCAGAGCTGACATGTCTGATGTTTCTGTAAGAGTTGAGGATACAGAAATGCAAGTGCCCATCGAAGCACCTGATGTCCAGGCAACTCCAGAAAAGGAGGTTCCTGACAAAGAATCTTAAGTTGTGGAGCTGCAATGTTCCACACGTATCAGGAAATTACCTGAAAGACTGGACTTGTAAATTCCTTACCCAATGTAAATATTATATCGTCTTGAAAAATATGTACTTGTAAATATAATATGTATAGCCAAGTTAAAAGGGGAGGAATATAGTAATTGTGGTTTTATCTAGTGTGTAATGTACTTTTAAGGATAGTATTGTTAGGCAAGATCACATGATCTGTAGTAACCAATAGGAGAGTAACGCGGGCTACCTCAGCAGTCAGCGTAGAGATTGAGTGAAACTTGAAAGCACAGGCATAGTTGCTGCTGAGTATATTGTAAATAAACTTAAAGTTTCCACCTAAGAAGTGTCTGCAGATCAACTCTATCATTAACAGCGCAGCTTGGCTGCCCTACAACAGTAACAGAGAGGGTTGATGAGGGCAATGCTCCTTGATGTGATGTACATGGACTTCCAAATGGCACTTGATACAGCGCCACACAACAGAATCGTGAGTTAAGTTATAGCTCATGGAATAAAAGGGACAGTGGAAACATGCATACAAAATTGTCTGAGCGACAGGGAAAGGAGGATAGTGGCTAATGGACGTTTTTCCTGCTGGAGAAAGGTTTGTAGTGGAGTTCCCCAGGAGTCAGCGTTGGGGCCCTTGTTTTTCCTGATATATATTAACGACCTAGACCTTTGTTTTTTTTTTATTCGCTCATGGGATCTGTGCGTCACTGGCTAGGCCTGCATTTATTGCCCATCCCCAATTGCCCTTGTTCAGAGGGCATTTAGAAGTCAACCACATTTCTGTGGGCCTGGAGTTACATGAAGGCCAGACCAGGTAAGGACAGCAGATTTCTTTCACTAAGGGACATTAGTGAACCAGATGCAGATGGCTTTTTACAAAAATCAACAATGGCTTCATGAGACTTTTAATTCCAGATTTTTATTGAATTCAAATTCCATAATCTGCCATGGTGGGATTTGAACTCAGGTCTTGGGTCTCTAGATTACCTGTCTAGTCACAATACCACTACACCACTGCCTCAATTTCAAAGGTTGTGGATGATACAAAACTTGGAAGTGCTGTGAACAATGAGGAGGAGAGGATTGAACTACAAAAGGACTTAGACAAGTTGGTGGAATGGGCAGACAGGTGGCAGATGAAGTTCAATGCAAAAAGTGTAAGGCGATTCATTTTGGTAGGAAGAACATGGAGAGACAATATAAAATAAAGGGTACAAATCCAAAGAGGGTGCAGGAGCAGAGGGACCTCATGGCACCTGTGCATAAATCATTGAAGGTGGCAGGAAAGGTTGAGAGAGCCATTAATAAGGCATACAGCATCCTAGGCTTTATTAATAGGGGCATAGAGTAAAGAGCAGGGAAGTTATGTTGAATTTGTATAAGTCACTAGTTTGGCCTCAGCTGGAGTACTGCGCCCAGTTCTGGGCACCACACTTGAAGAAGGATGTTAAGGCATTAGAGAAGGTGCAGAAAATATTCACGAGAATGGGTCCAGGGATGAGGAACTTCAGTTATTAAGATAGATTGGAGAAGTTAGGACTGTTTTCCTTGGAGAAAAGATGGTTGAGAGGAGATTTGATAGAGGTATTCAAAACCATGAGGTGTCTGGACAGAGTAGATGGGGAGAAACTGTTCCCACTCATGACAGGATCAAGAACAAGAGGGGACAGAATTAAAGTAATTGGTAAAAGAAGCAAAAGTGATATGAGGAGAAACTATTTTATACAGTGCGTGGTTAGGGTCTGTAATGCACTGCCGGAGAGTGTGGTGGAGGCAGGTTCAACTGAAGCATTCAAAAGGGAATTAGACTGTTATCTGAAAAAAGGAGAATGTGCAGGATTACAGAGAGAAGGTGGGGAAATGGAACTAGGTGAGTTGCTCATTCATAGAGCAGGTGCAGATATGATGGGCCAAATGGAAGGCTCCTGCACCATAACAATTCTGTGATTTTGTGAATTCACTCATGTCCTTCAGGGATGATATTGTACCGTCCATCAGTTCTACACTAAGGGCTGGATTTTCCTGGCCCCATGTAGATGGGAGGAACAGGAAAAGGGGGCGAGCCACATTGGGACAGCTGCCCAATGCATTCCGGCCTCTGGAGGAATTTAAAAAGGGGTGGGCAGCAGCTCAGCTTCCCACTCCACAGAGAAGGCCAGTCAGTCAGTTAATCATATTAAGTCCCCAGCTCAGGAGCTATTTTGCATCGGTGCTGGTGCAAACTCAATCTGTGTAAATCAGTTTGCCCTAGGTGAGATTGTATTGCATGTAGCAACTTCTCCTGACTGTTGTGCTCCTTCTAACTTTGGCCTCAGATAGGGGAGAAAGCTGGCAGCTACTCCCCCTCAGTGGGAGCCCCTTGACACAGCTGCATATCTTGAGCTGGCTCATTGAAAATTCAGGCATGCAGCACCCACAGATTTTCATCCATTCAATTACAAAACAGTCAACAGTTTTTGCCTGAATTCCAGAGGTGGATTTCCAGCTGGCCAGGCTTCCCAGTGGGTGTGTGAACATGAAAAAGAAAACTGGTCGCAGATTAAACATTGTAAGGCATCTTAAAATGATCACATTAAACGGAAGCTTTTACACAATCTGATCCTGACCATCAGTTGCGTGTTTAATTAAAGAATTTCTTCAAGCTTTCTGTGGCAGCACTGGCACAACTCCATCGGCAGTGTGGCGGAATTCCCGTTCTCTCCCGACTAAGTTACAGCCACATGGTGACAGTAAGTTCAAGGAAATTCAGGACCGTGTACAGCATTAATTTTAAAATTGCGATTTGGAGGGGGGGGGGGGGTCAGTAAGACAGGACAAGGGAGAAAGGAAGGACCATGGTGAGCAACAGGTTCAAATGGTGGAGTTGTATGAGAGCCAGAGAGATTTTAACTCTTGTCGACAGAAAGCCAGGGGAAATTCAGGACCTTAAACATTTCATTGCTGGTCAATGTTCTTTAAGCCAACATGCAACCGTACCTCAACCCGAAAGTTGCCAAGCATAAGTCAAACCTCTATCGGTACCATGCCTGTGCGGCCATGCGTTAAATTTAAGGGCCATGCACTTAAACAAATTACCACTGTTGGATGTATGACTCTTGCATGAATCTGATTGGAGTTGCAACCTGGCTGGCAGCCTAGGCTACAGGAGCGTTACAGACTTGATTTTCAAGACAGGTTTCTCATAAGAAACAGTGAACTTTATTTACAGGGCTTCAGCAGCAGTTACATGCTCCCATCAAGATCCACAACGAGGCACAAACTCCAACCCTAAGGTTCCCGGTGCTTAGGGCTGATTCGTTCACACTGTCACTTGATTCTACTCAGTACAATAAGTCTTAAAGCTATAGTTACTACATTCCTTAAAGCTAAGTTACTACTTTCCTTCCGCTTTAAATAGATTTTTGCAATTTGTATTTACAAGAACAATGACACTCATGACATCACAAATACATACACAGGTTATGAAATTATGAGTTCAGTCTTTCAGGTGGTTTCCTGATCTGGTTGCTATGTCATAGCTCCACAACTTTAGAATCCCTTACCGAATCTTCATTTTCTGGAACCGCAGCAACATCAGGTACCTCCTTAGGCCCAGGCAGTGCAGTGTTATCCACTCCGACAGAGACATCTGGTATGTCTATCCTTGGTTGATCAATCACAACGGGAACTACAGGTTCTACAATGGTTACAGGTGGAACATCGGTTTGTTGGGGTATCTCCCGTCTCGAATGATCCATGTGTTTTCTGGGTGATCTGGTCCTCCACTTCTACATGGTACAACAACGGTCCGGTCCCAGAAACTATTGCACCAGGTAACCAACTCGATCCATCACTGAAGCTTCATACAAATACTGTTTCACCGACAGTATTTTCTCACTCTTGACTATACAAATCATAAATCCCTTTTTGATTCCCTTGACTGTTCTCTACCTTCATCTCCGAATTGGGAAGTACCAGGCTTAATCTCCTACAAAGGTAGCACTTCATAAGTAATTCTGAAGGTGTTGAACCTGTAATAGAGTGGAGGGGGTTGGGGGGGAGGTTCTACAGTGAACCAGGAAATGTGAAAGTTTAGTCTCCAATGATCCTCCTGATAATTTTTTCATTCCAACTTTAAAAGTTTGTACTGCTCTCTCAGCCAATCCTTAGGCAACGCATGATACGATGCTACCTTTACGTGTTTGAAACCATTTAGGCTCACAAATCTTTGAAATTCATGCTAGCAAATACAGTACCATTGTCTGAGACAATGACTTCTAGCAATCCATATATAGAAAAACTTTAGCGTAACCTTCCTATAGTTGCACCTGACATTGGCAACCTAACCTCATACATGTCTAACCATTTAGAATGTGCATCAATTATTAGTGGAAACCTGGTGCCCAGAAATGGACCTACATAATCTATATGCAGTCTCACCCAGGGCCGACCAGGCCATTTCCACGGGTGCAGTGGGGCTGCAAAAGGCAACTTCTGTAGTTGCTGGCACTGGAGACAAGGGTGCCAGCAGGTATAGCTCCTTGCAAGCATTTTCATTTTGGAAATTCCCGGATGTGTGCTATGCAACTCAGTTAAGAGTTAGTTCTGTTAAAGAGTCATGCGGACTCGAAACGTTAACTGTGCTCCCTTCCACAAATGCTGCCAGACCTGCTGAGTTTTTCCAGGTATTTTTGTTTTTGTTTTCGATTTCCAGCATCAGCAGTTTTTTGCTTTTATCAGTTAAGAGTGGTTCCCTTCCTTGTGACGGAACAATGACTCGTGCATCCCATAATATACCACCCTGACTACTTAATTCACTTCTTCAATTGAAGAATGGCTTCAATTCTTCAGGGACTGGTTACTGGGACCATCTTCTCAATACTTGGTGTCGTACTCTATACAAGACTGGATCACGGTTCTTCCAGTTTCTTATTTGTCTTGCGCAGACTGGTGAAGAATCCTGGAAATTCCTGGCTAACATGATCTCTTGGGGAGTTGGAGCATGTTCAATGCTCTCCTGCAAAGGAAGGCGACTTAGGGCATTTGCATTGGCTCTATGCATCCCTAGTCTGTGCATAAATTCATATATAATATAATAATATAAATTCATAAATAAGTATATTCATATGTTGATAAAATCAAAACCCATTTTGAACTCTTGCAGAAGCTATGGGAGGGTTAGCTTTTCCTTCGCTAAACAGATCCAAGAGCAGTTTGTGATCAGATACTATATTAAAGTGTCGGCCATGTACATACTGATGGAATTTTTAACTCCAAAAATAATTGATAATCCTCCTTTCTCAATTTGCGAATAACCATTCTCAGCCATAGAGAGGGTTCTGGATACATAACCTATTGGCCTTTCTGAACCGTCATCTATCTTGTATGATAGTACTGCTCCCATGCCATAGGGGGATGCGTCACAAGTTAGCACCAATTCTTTTATTGGGTCGTAGTGTATTAACAAGTTTGAAGAGTGCAAGAGCTGTTTAACTTTTGAGAAGGCTTCTTCTTGAGGTGACTTCCAAGACTAACGTTGGTTTTTCTTTAATAATTAGTGTAGAGGGGCTTGGACCATTGATAGGCTGGGTAGGAATTGATCATAGTAATTTACCATACCCAAGAATGACTTGAACGCTGAGACATTTGTAGGCGAGGGTGCCTCCTTAAACATTTTAGCTTTTCCTTCTACCAAGTGTAACCCAGAGTGCTTCAGTTGGAGTTTGGTGAGTCAGGGAGTTCGGTGAAGAAGGAAGGAGGTGATCCTTTCATATTCTACCTTTCCCAGAAAGAAGAGCAGCGGCCTTGGTAAGGAGGACTTGGTGGATATTTCTACTGTCCTTAATATTCTCTAAATGAGAGGAAGTAAAAGTAAAGGGAGTAGTTTAAGGGTAAGTCAGGGCAGGGCAGCTCGGTCATGTGGAATGCTCCTCCTGTGCGATGTGGGAAGTCAGGGACATTTCTAGTGTCCATGGTGACCACGTGTGCAGGAAGCTTGTCCATCTGCAGCTACTTGAAATCCACATTTCAGACCTGGAACAGTGGCTGGAGTCACTGTGGAGCATCCGTAGGGCTGAGATCTTCATGGGTAGCACATACAGTGAGGTGGTCACATCGCAGGTAAAGGGTGCACAGGCATAAAGGGAATGGGTGACTGCTGGGCAGAGTAAAGGCACTAAGCAGGTAGTGCAGGAGTCTACTGAGTCCACCTCCCTCTCTAACAGATTTTCCATTTTGGATACTGCTGGGGGAGATGGTTTCTCAGGGGAATGCAACAAGAGCCGAGCCAAGTCCGTGGTGCCAGCTGCACGGAGCGGGGGGGTGGTGGGGCAGTGGGGGAGGGGGGGCGGCAGAGAAAAAGAGTGGGAGAGCGATAATGATAGGGGATTCTATCGTAAGGGGAACAGATAGACATTTCTGTGGCTGCAGACGTGACACCAGGATGGTATGTTGCCTCCCTGGTGCCAGGGTCAAGGATGCCAATGAGCGGCTGAAGGACATTCTGAAAGGGGAGCGTGAACAACCAGAGGTTGTGACCCATATAGTTATTAATGACATAGATAAAAAGAGGGATGAGGTCCTGCAAGCAGCATATAGGGAGCTAGGAAATAAATTAAAAAGCAGGACCTCAAAGATAGTAATCTCAGGATTACTCCCAGTGCCATGTGCTTGCAAGACCAGGAATAGGAGAACAGACCGGATGAAGGTGTGGCTGAAGAAATGGTGTTGGAGGAAGGGATTTAGATTCCTAAGGCATTGGGACCGAATCTAGGGAAGATGGGACCTGTACAAGCTGGGTGGGTAGCACCCCAGCAGGACCGGGACCAATATCCTTGCAGGGGTATTCACTAGTACTATGGGAGAGGGTTTAAGCAAGAGTGGCAGGTGGGTGGGAACCTGAGTGGGAAGACACAAGAAAGGGAAACAAAGATAGAAACAAAAGACAGAAAGGTAAAAAGCAAAAGTGGAAGGCAGAGGAAACAGGTGCTAGCAGCACATAGGCCCATAGTACAAAAAATGTGTAAAAAGACAAATCTAGAGGCACTGTATCTGAATGTATGGAGCATTCGCAATAAGGTAGACGAATGAACTGCGCAAACAGCGTAAACGGGTACGATATGATTGCGATTACAGAGTCATGGTTGCAGGGTGACCAAGGCTGGGAATGGAATATCCAAGGGTATTCAATATTTAGGAAGGACAGACAAGAAACAAAAAGGAGGTGATATGGCATTGTTAGTTAAGGATGAAATCAGTACAATAGTGAGAAAGGACATTAACTTATAAAATCTAGATGTAAAATCAGTCTGGGTGGAACTAAGAAGCAACAAGGGTAGGAAAGCATTAATGGGAATTGTCTACAGGCCTCCAAACAATAGTGGTATGGTAGGGGACAGCATTAAATAGGAAATTAGAAATTCACGTAACAAGAGTGCTATAGTGATCATGGGTGTCTTTAATATACACATAGACTGGGCAAACCAAATTAGTATAATGCTGTGGCAGGTGAACTCCTGGAGAGTGTACAAGATCTTTTTTAAACCAGTACACCGAGGAATCAACTAGGGAACAGGCTGTCTTAGATTTGATTTTGTGCAATGAGAAGGGGTTAATTAATAACCTTGTTGTCCTTTAGGGAACAGTGACCATAACATAATAGAATTCTTCCTTAGGTTGGAAAGTGAAGTAGACCAATCTGAAACTAGGCTCCTAAATCTAAAGAAAGGAAATTATGAAGGCATGAGGCATGGGTTGGCTAAGATAGTTTGGGGAACTTCATGAAAAGGTAGATAGGCAATGGCTAATAGTTAAGAAACAAATGTATGTATTGCAGCAGTTATATATTCCATTCTGGCACAAAAATACAACAGGAAAAGTAGCCCAACCATGGCCAACAAAAGAAATTAAGGATAGTATTAGATCTAAAGGGGAGTCATGTAAAGATGCTCGAAAAAGTAGCAAGCCCAAGGATTGGGAGCAGTTTAGAATTCAGCAAAGGAGGAACAAGGACCAAGAGATTGATTAAGAGAGGAAAAATAGAATATGAGAGTAAACTTGCAAGGAACATAAAAGCAGACTGTAAAAGCTTCTATAAATATGTAAAAAGAAAAAGATTATTGAAGACAAATGTAGGTCACTTACAGTCCGAAATGGAAGAATTTATAATAGAGAACAAGGAAATGGCAGAGCAATTAAGCAACTACTTTAGTTCATTCTTCACGAAGGAAGGCACAAATAACTTCCCAGGAACACTAGGGAATCGAGAGTCTACTGAGAAGAAGGAATTGAAGAAAATTAGCATTACTGAAAAAAGTACTGGAGAAATTAACGGGACTGAAAGCTGATAAATCCCCAGAGCCCGATAATCTACATCCCAGAGAACTAATGGAGGTGGCCATGGAAATAGTGGATGCATTGGTTGTCATCTTTCAAAATTCTGTATATTCTAGAACAGTCCCGGCAGATTGGAGGGTGGCAAATGCAACCCCACTATTTAAAAAAGGAGGGAGGGAAAAAACAGGGAATTACAGAACGGTTAGCCTAACCTCAGTAGTACGGAAAATGCTAGAGTCTATTATAAAGAATGTGATAACAGGACACTTAGAAAATATTAACGGGATTAGACAAAGTCAACATGGATTATGAAAGGGAAATTATGTTTTACAAACCTACTGGAGTTTTTTTGAGGACACAACTAGCAGAATAGATATGGTAGAACCAGTGGATGTGGCTGCAGCTAGTCACAATATGAATCAATGATTTGGATGAGGGAACAAAATGTAATATTTCCAAGTTTGCTGACAGCGCAAAACTTGGTGGGAATGTGAGCGATGAGGAGGTTGTTAAGAGGCTTCAAGGCGATTTAGACAAGTTGAGTGAGTGGGAAAATACATGGCAGGTGCAGTGTAATGTGGATAAGTGTGAAGTTATCCACTTTGGTAGGGAAAACAGAGTGGCAGAGTATTGTTTAAATGGTGATAGACTGGGAAATGTTGATGTACAAAGGGACCTGGATGCCATTGGACACCAATCACTGAAAGCAAACATGCAGGTCCAGCAAGCAGTTAAGAAGGTAAGTGGCATGTTGGCCTTCATTGCAAGAGGATTTGAGTACAGGAGCAAGGGTGTCTTACTGCAGCTGTACACAGCTTTGGGGAGACCACACCTGGAGTATTGTCTGTAGTTTTGGTCTCCTTACCTAAGAAAGGATATACTTGCCATAGAGGGGATGCAGCGAAGGTTCACCAGACTGATTCCTGGGATGGCAGGATTGTCATATAAGGAGAGATTGGGCTGACTAGGTCTGTATTCACTGGAGTTTAGAGGAATGAGAGGCAATCTCATTGAAACGTATAAAATTCTGACAAGGCTGGACAGACTTGATGGAGGGATGATGTTTCATCTGGCTGGGTGGGGGGGGTCTAGAACAAGGGGTCATAATCTCAGGTTACGGGGTAGACCACTTAGGACTGAGATGAGGAGAAATTTCTTCACTCAGAGGGTGGTGAACCTGTGGAATTCTCTATCACAGAAGGCTGTGGAGGCCAAGTCACTGAATATATTTAAGAAGGAAATAGATAGATTTCTAGACGTATCTAAAGGTTTCAAGGGGTATGGGGAGAGAGCAGGAATATGGTGTTGAGATAGAGGATCAACCATGATCATATTGAATGGTGGAACAGGCTCGAAGGCCAAATGACCTACTCCTGCTTCTATTTTCTATGTTTCTATGGGCAGGATTTTCCCTCGTCAGGGGGGAAGTTGAAGTGTGGGCGCGCAGAGGCGCGCCTCTGATCGGCGCGCCTCTAATCAGCGCCCCTGATTGGGGGCATACCGCCATTTTACATGGGCGGGTCAATTAAGGCCCACCCAGTGTGACGTCTGCATGGAAGCGCTATGCACTCCCTGTGCGAGCGGGGGGAATCCCTAAATCTGAGAGTGCGCTCTTTTGTGCATGCGCAAGAAAGAGCGCACTCATCTCCTTGAGACAAAGTGTTGCCTCAGGGAAATCGTCTCTACTGTACAAAAAACCCCTGACACATCCCCTCATGTGACATTGTCACATGAGTTGGGACATGTCCATAACTTTTTAAAAAACTTTAACTAAATTTTTAAAACCTACATGTGGATGAGGTTTCATGTTTTTTCAGAAGCCCACTGGGGCTCCCGGCCTGCCCACCAGCCTTAAGGTTGGATGGGCAGGTCCATTAATTGCTTCAATGACTCTGTCAATAGCCTCAATTGGTCATTAACAGGGGGCGGGTGCACAGCTGATTTTGCTGAGCCCCCGCCTTCCTGAAAGTTTAAATGGGGCGCGGTGACTTGGGAATTCCATCCAACATCATCCCGCGTCATTTTACGCGTTGGCGAGTGGGCCCCGCCCCCCGCTCGCTGACGGGAAAATCCTGCCTATGTTTCACTTTGGGCATCCACCCAGTGGCCCAAGTAAGTAATTTCACTTGCCTGAAAGGTACACTTTTCCCTTTTCAAGCACAGCCCTGCTTCCAAGAATCGTTTTAAGACTTCTTCCAATTTAGCCAAGTGTTCCACTTCTGTTAACCCAGTTATTAGGACATCGTCCAGTTAGACCACGACTTGAGGTAGTCCTTGCAGTAAGCTCTCCATCGTCCTCTGGAAAATCACGCAGGCTGAACAAACACCAAATGGCGGGCATGTGTATAGATACAACGCTTTGTGTGTGTTTATGGTTACAAATCCTCTGGATGTATCATCCAGTTCCAGCTGCTGATATGCGTGACTCATACCTAATTTAGTGTAAGTTCTCCCTCCTGCTAATCTGTCATACAGATCGTCAATCCTGGGGATAGGGTACTTGTCCAACTTGGCAGCCTTGTTTGCTGTTAACTTATAATCCCCACAGAAACGGATGGTCTGATCCGGTCTCAAGACAGGGACTATGTGTGCTGCCCATTCCCAAAATTGAACCAGCTGAATAATACCCAGCTTCTCTAAATGGTTTAATTCGATGTCAGCCTTCTCTCTCAGGGCATAAGCATGAGGAGTTGCTTCAGAGTCAACATAGATCTTAGCCTGCAGGCGCTTGATTTTCCCCCAGTTCCTCTCGAAATACCTTGTCATATTTCTTTAGCAGCTCTGGCAGTCCTCCAGTTCTCAGCTGGAAAATTTCTGTTGTTATGGATTTGATTTTCCTGATAGGTTTCTCACAAGAAATGGTGAATTTTATTTATAGGGCTTTAGCAGCAGTTACATGCTTCCATCGAGTCCCGCAACTAGATATAAACTCCACCCCTAAGGTTCCCCGTGCTTAGGGTTGATTCATTCACACTGTCGTGTGTACTACACAGTACAATAAGTCTTAAAGCTACAGTTACTACAAGGAGGTTGTCATCATAGAACGAACTCCAGCACTGAGGTAAGTGTTTGGTGAGCACAGGTTCATGGTCAGAGGAAGGGTAACAAAGTCTGAGCCGGGGAGGCCCGTTCCTTGTTGGATCCAGAGGAGTACGTCTAATCTTTGGGGCCAAAGAAACATTAAATTTACCTATACCTTATTTTCCTAGGCTTCTCTTGGTTCTACTCCTGCCTGCAACCAACATTAACTGGCGGGTCCAGCACTGTGCACAATTTAAAATCACATTTGGGTCCGAATTTTATCATAGGACCCAAATTCTTACAAACGGCACCAGTACCTTCCCTGAATCCAAAGACTGCGGTTAAAATGGAGGCGCGCAGCCCACCATTTTAACTATCCAGCCACCACCTTCCTGTTGAGCAGGCAGAGTTAAAGTTAGGCCTTATGTCTCTCGACATGTAAAGCACTGCAATGTTCTACAATCAGGAATGAAAAAGAGACCATCCCCAACCTGTTCTTCTTCAATGTACTTGGCCCTTTATGTCCACCTCAGGCAGAGTTTTATTTTTAAATCTCATTTGAAAACTGACATCTCCAACAGCTCAGCACTCCCTCAATAATACACAGAATTTAATCCCTGGAATATGGGGGTCTTGAACTTTTTGTTTCGGAGGCAAGAGTACCATAATTGAACCAAGACTCACACAATTTTATTTGCTGTCAGTCTTAAATGGAGAACAGAAATACCAACAGCTCAAAGACTCCTGTAATCTCTTATTAAGGTACAAAAAGATTGTCGCAAGATATAGGACTGTGGCATATTTGAATTCCCTAGATTTAGACGTGGTTAATTATCTCAGTAACTACAGTTAGATCTGAATACAGTAATCAGTTACGTGGAATGTATGGAGCTTTTAACTGGCTTTCAGACAGCATCCAATTAATTTCAGCATGGTTTCCTTTCCACTTCTCATGACTGCAGTTTTGTACTCTATACTTGGTTTTGTTCCCACCATATAGAGGCTGGCGATGGAATCTTGAATGATCCCAAGAGTCCTTCCTGGTTGAAATCAATACCAGAGGACTGCAGGCTGGCTCTCAAACCTCAGGCAGTCTCTAGTTTCATGTAGCAAATGGATGAAAATCTAAGCTGAGCTCTGCTGACATGTGAAGGAAACAGACAAGGTAAAAATAGTGACTGACCAATTCACAACACCAGTTTAACACCTGGGCGATACATTGAAAATCTAATCTGCCCATTTTCACCCATCTCTAACCAGTTTGGTGAAAGCTGCGTCAGAAAATATAGGGCACTATCCCTAAAGAACTAGTGTGTATGCAGCCACCCAGACTGTCTGGTTCTGTTAAATTGGTCCGCATCTTCAATGTGGTGGTATTTTCGCCCTCCCGCTGATGATTCTCTAGTCATGAACTAATTAGCATAAGTGTAATGGCTCAAACACTGAGAAAGGAGTATGAAGGAGTGTTGTCTTGCTGGAGATTAATTGTGTTGCTCATTGTTTTTAAATTCGATGCAGAAATTACTTAAGCCTATGCAACTGATTGAACTGGTTTTTGGGTGCTATTAAAGACCTCTGCTGACTATTGCAAAGCTGGACTCTAGGGACAAACAAGGTTGGCATCTGACAGTGCAGCGCTCCCTCAGTACTGAAGTATCAGCCTCAATGAGGTGCTCAAGTACCTGGGCTGAGGGTGAATTAATGCCTTCCAGCTAACAGGTGTGAGTACTGCAAAGCTCTCTGGGATGTCCTGAGGTTGTGAAAGGCACTATATAAATGTAGCTCTTTTTCTTTCCATTTAAGTAAGTGGAGCTGAAATATTTCAATTGTAGTGCGCCTTCTTCAATCATTTGTATAAATGAATTCATTTATGGGGTGTAGACAGTGCTGACCAGCTCAGTATTTATTGTCCTTCTCTAGTTGGCCTGAGATGGTGGAGGTGGGCACTGAATTTGCAGCAGTTTTGATACAATTGAGTGGCTTGGCTACTTCAGACGGCAGTTAAGAGTCAATCACATTGATATGGGATTAGAACTGCATATATGCAAGGCTGGATAAGGATAGCAGTTTCATTCCCTAAAGGACATTGGTGAATCCTGTACCTAATTTTCAGTACTGTGTGCATTCCATTGTCGGCACACACATAATAGGTACATGCAGCAAAATGACATGTTACAACTGGTCCCCAGGCGAGGTTCCCCCAATTTGTTATGATCCTGGACGAGGTGCCCCAGATTATTCTGCTCCCAGGTGAGGAGGGATGAACTGGCTCCCTTTCTTTATTCAAACCCCTCAGTTGGTCACAACAAGGTTAATTTAAAAAGGGTCCCTTCCCTCATGGATACATTTTCCCAATCCAAATGTATTTATGTTTTTAAAGGAGCCAATTTAACCAGACTTTCTTGAGTCAAAGAAAGAGTGAGTTTATTAGTTACTAATAAAACACAACACACATACACACAGATTAGAAATGAGAAGTGAGGCCAGATATATGAATTAGTCTTTGGCTACTGTTTTCCGACCTGGGCACTTTGTAAGATGCTCACTTTTTAGTAGATGTAATTGTTCGGCAGTTTGCGGCACATCACAAATTTCATGTGGTACGTGAAGTCAAAATGAGTGATCAGGCAAATAAAAAGCTTCAACACACGTCTGAGACCTAATCTGGGCTAGGGCGGGAGGAAATGGCTTTTGCATTTTTGTTAAAATCTACAAGACTTTGGAGGTGGAGGAAATTGCAAGGGGAAGAGGTCAATTTAAAGTTTGTCACCTGTAAACATAATAACTTACTGCTTTCAATTTTTTTCAGCCCCTAGAAGGTTTTGGGTTAAGCGGGTTATCTGACATTCATGAAAACTCATCCTCATGTCTCCAAGACAAGCTACTGAGAAATGCAAACAGGTGGAACTCCTATTTTGCTAATACATAGTGCACACAAAAAGAGTACCCTCTATTAAGTCAGAAAGCCAAGGTTGAGAGACCTCCAAGGGGTTATATTGGAGTTTCATCAGCTGAAACCGCCTAGCTCACCAGCACAGAGCATTGCCAGGCTTCACAATACCAATCTACCCCAGACCGCCTTATCAGTAGCAGCATTACCTTGCAGGGTTAGCTAAACCTGATTGGAAGGAATCCAGAATTCCTGTTTTCAGGTCTACCCCTCTAGTTTTTGCTTAGTGAGCCAAACTGGCTGGTCAGTTCACAACAATGCCTTGGTGTATTGCAGACCCGCTTAGCTCGGATACTGAATTGCTGAGCCTGCAGCTGCGAACATCAGGAGATGTCAGCTTGTAGCCATATAAATTCCAAAGAGGCTCCAATGTTCAGATTCACAGGTAGCCTGCTTCAGTGCTACAAATGTCTCCTTTTCCACTGATGGTGTGAGCAGTAGATGGTGAAACGTTGCAGCTGTTAAGTTGGGTGATTCCAGTAGAGCTGTCTTTGACGGTTGAGCAGTTGGTTTGGAGATTCCTGGTTTTGCAGGTTAGCTGAAAGGAGTTCTCCTGTTTCCTTTTCGACTGTGGCTTTGCTGACTTGTGACTTGCTTGCATCAATCAGAGAGACTTTTTTACCTGCAAGTGCAGGGATGACTAGTTGATGTTCTTCAGCTGTGACCTTCACAGCACAATCTTGCACACCAGGCCTGGAACACCAAAACTAATACACAGAGACCAATGTTGCAGGTGACTTTTAACCCTTTTTCTTGTGTATTCCTGGAAGGGAAAGAAACAAACATGCCTTTCGCCCAGATCTGCTTTCTTTTCAAATCACGTCATGCCCACAGCCTGGGATGTAACTCACAGGAGATAGTAATCAGCCTTCATTATCTCCACAAACACAGGAGATTACAGTTCAGTTTTTGTATTGCATCTTTACCTTTGAAGTGTCTCTGAAGTAGGCTTTGACATCTTTTTAGCTGTGACATTCCATTCTCTGGACTAGTTGGTCAAGTGTAATCCACATAGGAATTTTCCAGCAAGTGGTTATTTTACAGCCTGAGCCAATTTTTGCTTGTGGGCCCATTTTTAAAAAAAAATATCTTAACTGAAAGGTCAAAATGTCTGTAAGTAATTCGGAGCTATGATCTGTGGTCATGACAGACTCCACCTCCAGATTTTAAATTTGACCTTTAGAGTGACTAGCTTTTTATGTTTTCATAAATACATATTGTGTTCTAAGCAACTGTTTGATGATTCTCTAATTTTCTTCAGCACCATACACCAGTCATTGGTTTTAGTTTATTCATTCCTGTATGGCTGCCTGTAATCCATCACTCACTTGTAGTTTATTAATTCATTATTATTACTCAAGATTATCTACAGCATCTTGTTTCGGATACTTGGGATTTTGGTGCCAAAATTTGTACTCTTCTGTTTCATATACTCTCCTATTGATTGTGCAATTTGTTCTGTGTGAAACCTTCCCTGCATTGTACCTTGCTGTTTTCCATTATTGTCTATCCCCGATTCTCTCTCCACAGATGTTGCCTAACTTCTCAGTATTTCCAGTATTTTGTGGCTTTGTGCAGAGTAACAACATTAGCAGTATTTTGTTTCAGTTTTCAGTTCCCTAATTCCTTGTTATGTTGTCTAGGGTACTAAATTGGAAAAAAATTCCTGAGGAAGGATACATAGAATTGGAAAAAGAAAGGCTGAGGTTTATACATTCCATTATCCCCAACCACTACAATCTGGGCTCATGCCCACTGTCAAAGTAGTAAATTGAAAAACTTCCTAATGGATGGTTTAAATACCACCAGCATTTAAGGCGGCAGAATCTATTCTCCCTCCATCCTGACCCTAGGAATTCAGCATTTCCAAGTTGTGGAAATATAGGTGGACGTCTATCTTTCATCAGGTTTCCACCTCCATTGTGCCCTGCTGAATTTTTTTAGGAACTTCCCTGCTGGCTGCAAAATTTGGATCTGTACTGACGCTGGTTCCGGTGTTATGGAAGCCAACAGAGGAGGAAAATGGCAGGGGTCCACTCCTGATGATAGTGCAGCATGTGCTGATCACCATATTTGGAAGGGCACTAATGCAGACATCCTGTGCAAGCGCCAGATGCCTGCACAGTGGGGAGATCGTGATGTTAATCAGCACCTAACACTAATTTAGTGTCTGATCTGCCATTTGGACTTCGCAAGTTCAGTTGGAGCCCTCTCTTAAACATGCACAACTGAACATATGTTTAACAAAACCAGGAACCCAACTACCACAGCCACATCACCCCCCTACCCACCCCTCGCCACAGCCACCACTAGGGCTATTCAAATGGTTCACTGTTCAACCTTTAATTGAGGTATTTTTCACTTCTTATTGCTGCTTCAGAGTTAATGCAAGTACTTTGTTGCGGCAGGAGATAACAGATGTCCTTTCAATCAGGTTGGAGATGTGTTGGACCTCTGGAGAAGTGGTGTGAATGTGAAAGGCCTCAGAGGAGAAAACTTGCTGTCTGTCATGGGGATACAGTTGCAGTCATACAGACGTGAAATGTTAACTCCGTCTTTCTCTCCACGGATACTGTCAGACCTGCTGAGAGGGAGTGAGCACTTCGCTTTACCAGGTCTGCAGGATTCCCCATAGTGCAAGTACTTTCTTGTGGCAGGAGATTGAATGCACATGGCTCTGCAGATGCGACAATCTCTGTCACAGCCACACAGGTTCCATTCCCTGAACGTGGTGTGTGACCAATTTGTTGGTGAATTGCCACTCTCCTGGCAGCACACAATGCATTCATCCTGTGCTGGTCAGCTGTTCCCTCTATCTTCAAATCACATCGAACCAGAGGCAGCCAGCTTGGCAACAAAGTCTACAATGAGAGCCATGTCAGAATTAGGAACATGGTGGAGCAGATCATTGGTGTCCTGAAACCAGGGTTCCACTATCTGGACTGCTTGCAGGACCCTTCCAGTACTTGCTGGAGGGGTGTTTTGCAATTTGTGATGGTCTCCTGCACCTTACATAACCTGGCCATCCTGAGATCACAACCCTTGCTTCCAGGTCTTTGGTGACCACTTCAGGAGGAAGAGAAGAGGCATCCAGGACAGAGGAACATAGGAGCAGGAATAGGAATAAACAGGTCATTCTCAGGATGACAGGCTGTTAGTAATGGGGACCAAATGTAATATTTACAAATTTGCTGATGACACAAAACTAAGTGGGAATGGAGCCTGCTCCACCATTCAAAGAAACCATGACTGATCAACTACCTCCACATCATTCTCCCCCACTATACCAATATCCCTTGATGTCACTAGTATCCAGAAATCTAGCGATTTTATATCTTGTACGTGCTCAATGATTGAACTTCCACAACCCTCTAGGGTAGGGAATCCCAAAGATTCACCACCCTCTAAATGAAGAAATTCCTCCTCATCTCAGTCTTAAGTGACCAGCCCTTTATTCTGAGACTGTGTCTCCTGGTTCTAGACTCACCAGCCGTGAGAAGCATCCCATCTACATCTACCCTGCCACGCCCTGTAAGAATTTTGTAAGTTTCAATGAGATCACCTCTCATTCTTCGAAACTCTCCAATTCTCAATCCATGTCAGCATATCACCCCCAATCCCACATGCCCTAATTTTGTTTACTAACCTCCTGTGTGGGACCTTCTGAAAATCCAAATACAGCACATCCACTGGTTCTCCTTTATTTATGCTACAGGTAGCATCCTCAAAAAAACTCCAAGGTTTGTCAAACATGATTTTCCTTTCATAAATCCATATTCATTCTGCCCAATCATATCGTTATTTCTAAGTGTCCTTTTATCATATCCTTTATAATAGATTCTAACATTTTCCTTATACTGACGTCAAACTAACAGGTCTGTAGCTCTCCATTTACTCCCTCCCTCCCTTCTTAAATAGTGAGGTTACATTTGCTACTTTCCTGCCTGCAGGAACCTTTCCAGAATCTATGGGCGGGATTTTCCAATCCCGCCCACCACCGGGATTGTCCGGTCCCGCTGAAAGTCAATGGAATTTTGGCAGGGCCGCTGAATCTTGACGGGTCCCTCCATGATGGGGGTGGAAAATCCCAGACTATAGAATTTTGAAAGATAACCACCAATGCATCCACTATCTCTATAGACACCTCCTTCAACACTCTGGGATGTAGCTCATCTGGACCAGGGGATTTATTAGCCTTCAATCCAATTAATTTTCCCAGTATTGCCTTTTTATTAATACTAATTTCTTTCAGTTCCTCATTTTCACAATCGCCTGGTTGCCTAGTATCTCTGGGAGATTTTCTATATCTTTCTCCCTGAAGGCAGAAATAAAGTAATTGTTTACTTTCCCCACCATTTCCCTATTCTCCATTATGAATTCTCCTGTCCCCACCTGTAACGGACCCATGTTTGTCCTCGCTAATCTTTTTCTTTCCACATACCCAAAGAAGCTTTTACAGTACGCCTTTATGTTTCTCACTATCTTGCATTCATATTCCCTTTTCCCTTTCTTTATCAGTTTCTTGGTCATCCTTTGCTGGATTCTAAATTGCTCCCAATCCTCAGGCTTATCACTCTTTCTGGCAACCTTATAAGCCACTTCCTTTGATTTAATGATCATCGCTCCAGATGGGCTGTCTCATTTGCTTCATCTTGAGTTCAGGGTTAGATGGGTTTCTTTAGGGTTGCCTGTTACCTTAAGAATGCTACTAAAGACTTATTCATAAAAACCATTCTCGTTTATTTACAATCTATACACACCTCAGTACTCTACATGAGGTTATACATCTGCTTCCCACCAAATCAGTCATGTGACATTGCATCATCGTTACATCGGTATCAGGTGCTCCTCATGTTAACCCTTTATTCTGCATCATCAAACACTGGTTTGCCTGAAAAATCTCCAGATCTCTGTTACTTCATACTTCCACACCTTTGATACTGACTGCCTCTGTGTCATCTTGGCCAAAATCCTAAAATAACAGACAGCAAACCATCGATTCCATGCCAACTTTTTCCAAACAACTCTTTCACCACTTCACTCAACAACTCGCTATGGTTCCCAGCACTAATTATTGGTTCTCTGCTTATCTTTTCATGTGCCGGAGCATATATTGGCATAAAGGCCACTGCCTCCCATTGCCTATTCTAACATGTAGAAATCCTTCACTGCCTTGCTCCCTGGCCTACCACATATAACTGGCAACGGGGTGGTAGGGTACAGGTCTGCCCCACTTATTGCTGCTCCCCTAGTAGGTCACAAAGCCCTTTCAATGCCTTCTTTCCTTCCAGCCTGACCCCAAACACTCATTCACTAGAGGCACCAGCCTCTGCTGTGACCTCCAGTTGTAAGTGCACCCCAATCTTTGGTGAGCCTCCATGCCTTTTGAAGTCCCCCACTACCCCTTCTAGCTATTCTCACTGCAACAGGGTCACAATTTTTTTATTTTTTGCCATTTTGGAGCACTTCCTTTTAACTGTTGGAAGCCCATTAAAAGTAAATGATCCCTGGCCTAGGGAAACGGGTCAGATTTGGGGCGGATCCAGAGTCCCATTTCACTCCTGGGAGTAGAACCTCAGCTCAGAATCTCCCAATGTGCCATCTATCTATGCGCTGAAAAGTATAGAAAGGGAACTTTGAATAGCTGTTCGGTAGTACAGAACTTGAGTATTGTTGAAAAAAGAGACATGCTATCGAAGCTTTTCATCTTGCACCCATCAGGATAGATTCACAAGAATACCAATTCTAAAGGGAACAACAATTTATACTGCATGAGAAGAGGATGCTGATTGATTGACAAGTGGACTCTAATCACTAGAGGCGTTGCCATGGAGAATGTACCAGGGAACAGTTAACTGCCAAGTTTTTGTTTAAATTCAAACCAAGCTGGTTGACTCTGATTGGTCAAGGCATTGCTATGGGGAATGAACCAGCGAATGGCTCATCTCCAAGCTTTTGTTTAGTTGAAAAAGGCGCAACACGTGGACATGTTCTTTATGTTTGCAAAGGACAGGGCTCTGTGCATGAATATATGTAGCTTCTGCACGCCTGACTGATAATCTTAAATTGGTTGTCAGTGTAATTCTTAGCACAATCAGGATTGTTTAGCAAGTGCTGTCCAATCACGGAATCACATTTAATATTGGGCTCTATGTTTTAAGTTTTGCAAGCACGGGCTGGTTGGGTACAGTCAGTACTTTGCCTGTTGCGAACAGCTAAATGGACATGCTATTTGATACGATCCACCAGTTGTTGTGATGTATGGCCTACATACTTGGCATCAAACCAGCACTGAAATTCATGTACCACATTACTCATTTGTGTGATAGGAAGAAGTTTTTTGGCTTGATGATACCATCCTGTTAGTGGAGAATGCCACTCGTGTTGCTATTGCATAGTAGCAGCATGAAATGGCTACAGCGTGAGACATCTTACCTTTCCAGGGTAATCTGGCGCAGACTGGGTACTTTTCAGGACCTAAAGTGGTGGCCTTAACCCCATTCATGAGTTTTCATGATATACAGCAAGCGGTGATCTGATTAGGGTAACCACTATCCCACAGGATAGCTTTGATGTGCCTTATTTCAGCATCAAGCTTGCACATGGAGCAAATGGCTCGGGCCCTATTTACGAGGTTGCCGATAAGGCCAATCTTAGAGCGCATGGAACTATATGAATCCCAACGCATATATTTACCAGTGAAGGTAGGCTTGTAGTAGACAGTAGTAGAACCCATTGGCAGATTTCTCAAATGGCATGCCATGGAAAGGGAGCTCATTTGGCTGCTCCATTTCAAAGGTGAATTTGAGCGCATGATGGAGCCCATTAAGGTGTGTAAGGAAATTCATACATGCAGCTGCAGATTCAAATACACCAAACATATCATCTGCATATCAGAAATGTGCAAGAGCTAGCAGGTTACATATCATTTCATCGAAGGCACGATCCTCATGGAAACCAACAAAGATGGTTGTGGGAGCTGGGCCTAGAGGGGATCCCATGGCAACACCATCTATTTGGACATACATGGCATCGTTAAATCTGAACTCAGCATGGCAGTTAACTGTTCCATGGTGCATTCGCCATGGCAATGCCCCTACCAATCAGAGTCTACTTGCCAACAAATCAGCATTCTCTTCTCATGCAGTATAAATTGTAGTTCACTTTAGAATTGGTGTTCTTGCGAATCTGTCTTGATGAGGGCAAGATGAAAATCTTTGACAGCGTGCCTATTTTTTCAGGAATGTTAAATGATATCCTTCTGACTTCACAAGAGAGTTTTTTGCAGATGAGCAGCTACATCATGTGAGTCCATGAAGAAGATCAGTTTTATGACAGAGGAAGATCAAATGTTATCACATAATTTGTTGTAATAAGCTACCAAGGAAAAACACTCATTATTGTAAATAATGTATATCATTATGCTGTAAGGGTATGCAGTGCAAAGGAAAAACAAACATAATGTCAAATCCACCTAGTGACAAGCAAGGCTGAGGTGGTGTGGAATTAATAATTACGCCTTCGCATTGCTGAGGCATTCTGATTGAAGAAAAGATAGCAGGGAGTCTTGAAGCTCGTTGGACTATTTCAGTTACAAAGTACATGCCTTTGGCATTTTTATTGATTGCTTTCCTTATTCAGAAAGTTCAAGGATTTATTTTTTTCTGTCGTGATATCAGGCATTTCCTGTCTACATTTAATAAAATATTAGTCATTTTTTTTTGCCTCTGAGACTGAACGTTGCCTTACAGGAAGTGGCAGATTGACAGTATAATAATTTTCAGTGTAGTGGAGATAACCAGCTTCCAAAATGAGTGCAGCTATGGCCAAAAATAATGGAGGTGGGGTCATGAATTCTAGAGTGGTTTTCGATAAGAGTGTAAGAAACATGCCCATCAGAACAATTGAGGCAACTTTGTGGCAGACTAAGTTCAGTATAACATTCTCCAGAAGGTGGGTCCTCCAAAAATAAGATGTGTGCATTTTCAAGTTATGCAGTTTTATCCCACTAAACTAAAGACATAAAGTTTGATATGGGGATTGCACAGAGTCTTATAAAGTGTGAGCCAAGGCTCAATGGTAGCACTCTCAACTCTGAGTCAAAAAATTGTGGGTTCAAGCCCCACTCTGGAGACTTCAGCACAAAATCTATGTGGACACTGCCATGCAGTACTGTGGGATGTTGCACTGTCTGAGGTGCTGTCTTTTGGAGGAAATGTTAAACCAATATTCCACCCATTCTTTCAGGTGAACACGAAAGATCCGCTAGCACTATTTTGAAGAAGAGCCAGGTTGATGTCCCCAGTGTCCTGACCAAAAGTTGTTCTTCACTATAATAAATTACCTGGTCATTACCATGGGCAGAATCTTCTGTTCGGCGTGCGGGGGCAGGGCCTGCACACTCAACACATAAAATGACGCGTGGTGATGTCAGGTATGCGTCCTGATGTCACCGCGTATCATTCTGACCTTTCGTTCGGCGGGCGCACACCAGAGTCGGCTGCGCGCCCGCTGAACTGTCAAAGGCCTGTTAAGGCCATTAATAATCTAATTAACCAATTAGACAGGGCTGCCTGCCCTGGCAGCCTTCGCATTTTTCATGAAACCTTATTCACAGGCGGGATGAAGTTTCATGAAGGGTTTAGTAAATTAATAAAAAATTTTCAAACATTTCATAAACAGGTCCCAGCTCGTTGTCATATGAAGGGACATGTGTAAATGATTTTCAACTTCCTTTATTGTAAACTTTAAACCTGAAGTTAATCTCCTAGAGGTAGCTCCATGCCTCAGGGAGATTTCTGCGCTCTTTCAAGAGCACAGGCCCCGACTCTCCCTTCTCCCCCCAGCCCGCACAGGGAGCACTCACTGCTACCGGGCGCGCGTCACGCAAAAGGGTGGCGTGCAGCCGATCGTGGGCGGCGATCGGCTCTGTGCCCGCTCCTAACTGGCCTGCCCGATGGGGAGAAAATTCTCCCCAGTATTGCTGTTTGTGGGAATTTGCTGTCTTTAAATTGGCTGCTGTGTTTCCCACATTACAGCAATGACTACACTTCAAAAATATTTAATTGGCCATAATGACCTTTGTGACTCCATAAAAGATGCTATGTAAATACTAGTCTTTTCTTTTTTTGGTCCTCAGTTTATGATTTCGACCAATGGAATGACTCTTAGACAAGTTCAGTCAAGATTTCCTCACAAGCTCCTCCTAGCCTATGAGAAATGCTTTAAAAATATTTTAAACTTTACTTGCCGGGGTCTTTTCTGATTCATAGTCCCTCTTGCGGCAACTATGAGGAAGCCATCATTGCTCCCCTGCTCAGGCCTCCAACTAATATTGAAGTTCGTGCTGTAAAGGTTACTGGAACGCAATCTGCATAGTTAAAGAAGGCCTTCCCCTGTGTGTCCTGGTCACCTGCTCAAAAGAGTAGGTTAATAACGGGACAGAACAGAAAAGAAGTCGGGGGGGGAAAAGGGGGCAATTGTTCCCCTGATTTTAATGCCTCACACTGTCTGCTTTCCACTAGGCTAGAACAGTTCAACAGGGCCTGAAAGAGTAAAATCTGAGCAACAAAAAGGATGAATGATTCAAATACCAAAACCATTGCTTGAGGTGAGAACCAAGCAACCACCAAAAACAGGATCATTCCGCTTCTGGGCTGGGAAATTTCTTGGAGTTGCTCCGTTATTTTGCTGAAGGTGTGGTGGAAACTATTTTTATCCACCACACTTGCAGAGGTGGAATACCGGGAGACCGAAGGCAGCCATGTGGAATTTTCTGTTCCTAAGATTTCTACCACAGTCTCACTGTCCTTGAATGGACTTTGAGAGTTTTCTGATTGCAGTCTGGATGTGCAGTGATAGTGTCAGCTGAAGTAAGTCACCATAGTAGCCCTGTGTTTTGTCATTGAGTCACCTCCTGCTACAGGAAACAGGGCCATCCTGAACAGCACCTCCATCCTCCATTTCATTGTGATATGCCCAAGAGAAAAAAGAAAAACTTGCATCTCTATAGCACCTTTCATGGCCTCAGGGCAGATCCAAGTGCTTCACAAGCAATGAAGTAAATTTGAAGTGTAGCCACTCTTGTAATGTAGGAAAACTGGCAACAAAGATCTGTGCACAGTAAGATCCCACAAAGAGTAACGAGACAAGTGACCAGATAATTTGGTTTTCAATGGCAAAAGCAAAGTGCTGTGGATGCTGGAAGTCTAAAATAAAAACAGGACAGAAAATTGTAGAAAACGCTCAGCATTCATCAGTGATATTAGCTGAGGGATCGATTACGTCCACCTGAGAGGGCAGATGGGGCCTCAGTTTAACATCTAGATCTAAGCCACGGCTGACACCAAGAAGAAAACCTAACAGTGGCCCCCTTACAACCGTTCCCACGAACATAAGCCTTCAACAATAATGTTTTGATTTGTGTGCTGTAAGGTGCCTCCCTATCTCCCATCACCCGCCTTTTATCCATGAGTCTCAGAGTGGCCTCACTCCACAGATCCCCTAACAGATATGCAGAATAAAATAGAAGCAACCTGTTCCGCAGAATTAGATGCGGGAGAGAACTGCTTTACCTTTTATTTACTCCATCTGCAAACATGTAAAGAATGAAGTAATTAGTTAAAAGTTCAACCTTCTGTCTCACAGCCCAGCTTTCTCCAGAACTTTCTGGGTTGCATAGGGCTTTACGTCAACAAAGAGGTCAATATTCAGGTCGCATTGGGTTACAAATCTGATTTGCTGCTTGTCCTTCACGGTTATGTTTCCTTTGCTCCAACATTGTTTATTTAGTCTACCTAAGTGGGAGTTTTCAATTCCACTCAGTGGTGTCTAGCTTGCCTGTAGTATGTATATTTTGCTTTGCTTTTATCTACCAGGTCTGACAGTTCGTTTCCCGTTAAAAGAGAAGCAGTTGTCAGGAAGTGCATGCACCACCTAAACTACTGTCCCCATGATTTGTCCTCCTCATTTATTATCTCATTCCCCACTCATTCTCTCCTGTGATGCCCTGACCACTTGCCCAGAGTCAATCTTCAGCATGAAATCAATTCTATAAACCCTTGGACCAAATTTCTTCTCTATTTGCTATGAGTATCTAATGTTTGAGTCTGGTTAAGTCATTAACATTTACCTCAGGTTAAGAAACACAGAAGAACAATGAACTGTTGTGTGGTGAGTGAATAATAGAGGAAGCCAATCTTGTTTGTAAGTACCTGTGGCTAATGCTTTGAGATTTAGACTGAGCTATTTTTTTTGTTCAGTCTTGGGCTATGTATTTCGCTCACAAGGCCAGCATTTATTATTCATCCCGAATTCATCTGCAGACAATCCAGATGCTGCTCATTGTACCCTATTATTCACTAAGGCAATGTAAATTGTGATCTAATCTTGTTCATATCTCAAGTATATCATTATCTTTTGTATGCACATCCTGTTCTCAGAACTACAACAGCAGCTGATTACAATATATCCTACTGTGACACAGATCAAACACTGATTGCAATGATGTTTCTTCAAGGAAGTTTATATAAATGTTGGAATCTTATCAAACGTTTAAATGAAATAGTTAAATTTCATGAGGACTCGAAACGTCAACTTTGTTCTTCTCCGCCGATGCTGCCAGACCTGCTGAGTTTTTCCAGGTATTTCTGTTTTTGTTTTGGATTTCCAGCATCCGCAGTTTTTTGTTTTTAAATTTCTTCCCATGCCAGTTCCTAGTTATACTGCCACACTCACCATTCATGCCCAACAGCACAAAGGAACCTGCTTGTGCAATTCAAGAGACTATATTGAGTGCACTATACCTTAAATTTTACTCTTCTTTCTTTCCAACTAAAGTGTGAGTGCCTTTCACAGAAGTCAGTTGACACTTCCTTGAATTTGCGCAGCGTGCAGTCTAACTCCAGTCATTTTGACTATAGCCTAATAACATTCAAGAAGCTCAACATCATTCAGGACAAAACAGCATCCTTCTTCAGCTCTTCCACTAGCCCAAATAGTCACAAACTCCACCACCAGCATACCTTGACTGTAGTGTGCACCATTAAAGGATGCACTGCAGCACTCACTAAGGCTTATACAAAAGCAAAATGCTACAGATACTGAAAATCTGAAATAAAAACAAAAACTGCTTGAAATACTTAGGTCAGGCAGCATCTGTGCAGAGAGAAACAGAGTTACATTTCAGGTTGATGACCTTCCATCGGAACTGAAGAAAGATAGGGCGGAATCGTCCCAGATTCGCACTAAGTGCCATTTTATTCACCGGCCACAATGGCGGCTTCTTCTGCCTCCTCCCGTCTTCTGCTGGCTAAAAACTCTTACATCTCTATCTTTCTTCAGTTCTGATGAAAGGCCATTGACCTGAAATGTTAACTCTGTTTCTCCCTCCACTGATGCTGCCTCACCTGCTGAGTATTTCCAACTGAAGGCTTCTTTGGCAGTACCTCCCAAAACAATGAGCTCCACGATCTTAAAGGCCAAGTGCAGCAAACGCATAGGATTACCATTGCCTCCACATTACTCTTCAAGACACACATCATCCCAACTTGGAACTAAATTGCCTTCCTGCACCATTGCTGAGTCCAAGTCCTGCAGTTCCCTATCTAACAGCACTATGATATAACTACACCACATGGACTGCAGCAGATCAAGAAGAAGGCCGAGCATCAATTTCTCAAGGGCAGTCTTGCCTGCGATGCCCACATCCCAAGAATGAATTTATTCAAAATAATTTTTAAAATACTTATGTCCCATATGGAATTTGGACGCATAATGTTCTGACTCAGGCTACTATTGCTGAACCAAACTGATACTTGTGAAATTAGAATAGGAGAAGGGTTAGGTTTTTTTTTGTTGTTAGACAAATAATAAGACAATCTCCAGGAATAAATTTCATGAATTAGTGACATGAGACCTCATTTTCTTGGACATAAGGGATGAAGGTCAGTGTGGCCATTTTGCAACCTTCCCAGTTTTCTGGTTTTAACCTTAATGGTTGAAAATTGTGAAACCACACTCACCTCCGGGGCTGACTCTCTGACCTGCCCTTCCCTCCAGGCTCTGAGGCATGATAGCTGCCCATACCATTTGCTGCATTGGCCTGGTCTGATGCCAGCCCATTGAATAGGCTAACATTTGGGCATAACTCTTCCTGTCAGCTTGGTTAACCGGCTCACAAAAAGCCCTGTTCATCCATCAACCTTGTGTTCACTGACATTGTCACTCCCCATTTCTGTAACTTCCAGCTCTACAAACCTCTGAGAATTCTGTGTTACTCCAACTCCATTTTGTCCATCCTCTGCTTCCTTTGCCCCACCATTGGTGGCCATCTCTTCAGCCATCTAGACCCTAAGAAATGAAATTCCCACGCAAATGTCTCTGCCTCTCCAACTGTTTCTCCTCCTTTAAGATGCTGCTTAAAACCTTCCTCTTTAACCAAGCATTTGGTTACCTGGCCTAATATCTCACTTTCTGGCTAGGTGTCGATTTTAGTTCTCTCATTACAGGGGTGTCGGTTAGCTCAGTTGGCTGGATGGCTGGTTTGTGATGCAGAGTGATGCCAACAGCACAGATTCAATTTCTGTACTGGCTGAGGTCATCCATAAAGGCCCTGCCTTCTCATCCTTGTCCCTCACCTGAGGTGTGGTGACCCTCAGGTTAAATGCACCACCAGTCACCTCTCTCTAATGAGAGAGCAGCCTATGGTCCTCCAGGACTGCAGTGCCATTCATTTCAACTCCTCATTGCTCTCCTGTGAAGTGCCTGAGGACATTTTACTACATCAGCAATGTTATATAAATGTACATTGTTGTTGTTGATATTATCCTGCCACTTAAAACCAGCATCAACCATTGACCAATTGGCAAAATGGCTACCATGGTTTATAAAGAAGGCACAATTGTCAAGGTAAATATAAACTCAATTGTTGAAAAGTTAGTTGTAGCTTTAGTGCTTTAAAGGCAATTGGCTGCTTTTCTGATGCAAGTACAGTTTGAAATGATTCATTAATTTGATTACGCATGAGCATGTGCTCTCAGTTTTTTCCACTGGCAAAGACTTGTTAGCACATGGGATTTGGAATGGAATAGCTGCACATCACAATCCTTCCAACATCATTAAACTTTTCAATGATGTGCTTGTTCCTCCAAGGGACAGATGCAGTTTTATTGCACTCTCTGAACACAGTGAAAGATTTGTATCTTGTGAATCCTGACATTGCAAACCTCACATGCTTGCACTTAGCTTAATTATTTGTAATCTTTTCCGTGAGTTTAGCAGAAGAGGAATATTTAGGGATGGCACTTTTTTGGAAAAGTTAATTCGTGGCACCTCTCATCAGAATTCTGATGCATCCAAAAATAAATAACACTGAGACTTTTGCAGATGGGATTTCAGAAGTTTGAAATCAGATGAATGAGTACACAACAGTAGAAAGTCTTGTACACAATTGTAGACAATGGCCTTTGCCCTCGCAGAGAACGATTGACCCTGATACAATTATGTTTTTGTGCAACTTAGTTGATGGATTTTCAGTCAAATATTTGCTACATACTTTGAGCATGACTAGTTAGGGTTTAAGGCAACTTCAAACGCACAACCGCCACTTAAAAGGGTAAATTTGTTTTCTCCCCTTTAATTTATTTGTTCTAGTCTTGTGAGTGACTCTGGAAAGGCCATATTTACTCCCTGTCCTGGTTGGTTTAAAAAAGATGGTGACAGGCCTTCTCCTTAGCATGCCTACAGCAATGGTCTAGGCTGCACAAGAAAGCTAATGCTTTTTACAGTTGTCACAAACTTGTACGTGTATTCCATTCCGCCTAATGAATGTCCAGTTCATTCAAATACACGATGAGGCACATTTGAAAAACATCAGGAGTTGGTTAATAGTTCTGAAGTGAACAGGGTAGATTTACAACTTGTCACCCTGGTATAAAACTGGCATTGCACATTGGCACCTGTAATAGAAACCAATGAGAATTAGAACAGACACTTTCTATGATCTGCAATAACAATTTTACACCTGGGCAGCAAGTAGAAAACCTCCTTCAACATTCCCCTCTATTTTCACCCATCATCCCTGTGCTCACGGGTCTACATTAGCTCTCCATCTTTGTATGCCTTCA
Source organism: Cetorhinus maximus (assembly GCF_964194155.1). NCBI lineage: Eukaryota > Metazoa > Chordata > Chondrichthyes > Lamniformes > Cetorhinidae > Cetorhinus > Cetorhinus maximus. Next base: position 49,245,614 of record NC_135882.1, read on the forward strand.
TTTTACAGTTAAATCTCTTTATGGCTTCTTCCCTGTGTAACCTCACCTAACCCTACACACTGCATCTTTCTGAGGGCTCTGCCTCCTTGCTCATCCTCCCTTACTGCACCTGACAATTGACTTGTGCCTTCTGAGACCTCTCTGAGGTTCCCTCCTCAAAACTCACCACCTCTTTCTCCTTCCTAAGGACATCAATTGATACTTACTTCTACAGCCAGTATCATTGGTTATTTGTCCTAAAGGACCCTGTTTTTGATTTGTGTCAAAGACTTTGCAACATTACATATGAATGCATGTTGCTTTTGATGATTCATTCATATGTGCTCTGCCTGAAGCAAGGCCCTTGGCTCATTTTCTACTGATGCTTCATCCTAAGCCATTTTCCCTTGGCAGCTTTTGTCCATGGTAACTTGCCATTGCCTTTCAGTCCCAGGGTTAGGGCAAGGAGGTAGGTCCCATATATACCTCAGCCAGAAACAGGAATTGAACCTACACTGCTGGCATTAATTTTGAGCCAGACACTAGCCATCTAGCTAACTGAGCTAACTTGCCACTGCTTGCTGATTGCATTCCTCTACAAATCATTAAATGAATGCTTTTTCCCCCCAATTAAAATGTCTCAACTGTTCAGAAATGGATGAAAGGAACTTGATCAGGGACTAAAGAAAATGTTCATTTTTGTTTCTAAGTGCATATTTCAACAAGTTTTTAGAGAGTATATGCTGGAGTTTGATATAGTTTCGTTAGAACTTGCTGTGAAGTTTGTGCTTAATATCCGTGACTGTATCTGTCTCTTTTCCACTGGCACAGTCCCAAGTTCTGCAGCAATAGCCATCGCTAGCTCTACAACTCCCACACAAATATTACAGTCCATTAACATCCAGTCCCCACGCCTGAAAAGGTTGGAGATTTGCCCCTGTTAGAACAAACTAAATTGCAGATGAGCAAATAAAAGAAATTTCAGAGGAGGTGGGGAATTACAAATCCCCATGCTGCTCATACCAGCAAGCTTTTCAAATGACGGTTTTATGGAATATTTTTATGCCAGCCTGGTATGACCAGAATATCCTTTTAAATCTGATGAAGCATCATGTGAAAGAATGGTGTTGATTTTATTATTTACCGCTGGACAGAAAATTGGTGGTAATGTATTGATTACTTGTTGCAAACTCAGTCAAAAATCCAGTAGTGTAATAGATGACCAGTGGGTTAGTTTAGTTTGCCAAAATGGCTAGTGTGTGGTTCAGAATAGCACTGACAGCATGTGTTCAATTCCTGTTCCAGCTGAGGTAGGCTTGGGAGCTGCCTCCTAGCCCTGCCCCTGAGAATGGATGGCAATGGCAAACCATCACTGACAAAAACTGCCAAGAAAAGCTGCTCTAGATGAAGCATCAGTAGGCATTGAGCCAAGGACCTGCCTTTGGGCAAAGCACATAGGATGAAGAACAGATGGTCAATCTTAAGGCAAAGGGGTAGAACTGTGTCTTAGGTAGTAATGCAAATTAGGTGATACTGAATTGGCAGCCCCATTGTACATTTACCCCAAATGAGAAAAGAAAACTGGCCAGGATGTAAACTGGCCTGTTAATTCACTATTTCCCTGTGTTGTGCTATGGCCCAAGATGTATCTCTTCCCCCAAAATCCACACAATGTCTCAAAAAGCTTTATAAGGTTAAGGAGACATTGTAACATCCTCAGGCTTGGCACTGAGATAAACATGCAGGGGTTTTTATTTCAGTTACTTCTGTAATATTTGATGATAAAGTGGAACATACCCAAGGGAAAGTCTGTGATGAGTCTATCTATCGTTACAACCGGTCCCCAGGCGAGGTCCCCCAAATTGTTAACTTTCCGAATGAGACTCCAATTTTGTTATGCTCCCGGGTGAGGAGCAATGAGCTGGCTCCCCTTCTTTATTCAACCCCCTCATTTGGTCGCTACAAGGTTTAATTTAAAAGGGATCCCTTCACTTGTGAATATGTTTTCCCGGTCCAAATATATTTATGTTTTAGAAGGAAGCAATTTAACCAGGCTTTCTTGAGTCGAAGAAAGAGTAAATTTATTAGTTACTAAAAACCTGAGAAAAAATAATAAAAACACACGTACACACAGATCAGAAATGAGAAGTTGATTCCAAAAATAAAGGTTAAAAAAAGGTATATGAATCAGTCTTTGGCTTGTCTTTGAGGAGTAAATGGTGAAACATTGCAGCCATTAAGTTGGGTGATTTGGGTAGAGCTGACTTTGGCAGTTGAGCAGTTGGTTTAAACCTGTAGGTTCTGTAGATTGGCTTAATTTTTTTTAGGGGGAAACAGACAAGTTGCTTTCTCCTGGCTGGCTTTCAGTCCAGTGTCAGGGCAAGGGCTCCAGTCTAGGTCAGGCCAGCAGGGGGAGGGGGAAAGGCAGCACAGACTGAAGGAAGTACACAAGCAAATGCTGGGGAGGGGAAGGGGTCTGAGTGAAATGGCCACGCACTTGGAAAGCTTGTCAAAAGTGAGCATTCTTCCGTAGCTGAGGCTGTTCAGCAGCAGATCCATTGACATGCTTGGAGTCAGGCCTCTGAAGCTTTTCTGCCCACTCAAGCAATGCAAAAGAATGAAAGCATGAAAGTGCCATCAAATGCTCCAAAACTTTTCAACCCTCGGGTGTAGACTGCAAATTAATGTGTGTTTTAGCGGGTAACAGAACAATTGGCCAACTGGGCAAGTTGGACAAGTCCCTTGTGAAAGGTGGCCATGGCCACTGGTGGAGGTGCTCACAGGTCCTTGCAATATCATCATTAAGGTTTGGACCAATAGGCCTCATGGTTCAAGCTAACAATGCAGCATTGCAGTGCGGGTTAGGAGAATGCCTGTATCTAAGCTGAGAGCACAGCATGTAGTCCATTGGGCAAAGCTGCCGCCAATCAGTCAAATGGAGTGGGTGGATGTGGGTGGGGTTTTGGACAGCCATGAAGCGCACTACACATTGGCCATCCAAGTGGTGGCCAAAGCTCTCCTGCATGCGTGAAGGGGCCTTCAGACTTAACCAAGAGAGGTCCTTGGGACACCTATGCTAACTCATGCATCTGTCTCTTTGATCCTGCAGGAGAACATCAGGATCATGGAGCCTGGTGATTTAGCGGTATGCCTCATGGCTTACAGGGAGCAGAGAAGAAGAAGAGAGTGGTAGAGTCACCTGGCCCGGCAAAGGGAGGAACATCTCCCTCAAGATGAAGGGGCGGCAGGGCCTGCTGCTCACGCAGCTGAAGATCCACAGCAAGCCATTGTTCGTAGGCACCTCACTAGACCCAGGGTCTATGGACAGCACCTGTCATTCCTGCAGATGACTGAGAATTAGTGCCACCAAAAACTGCACATTCTAAGGAACTGCTCGGTCATATATGCCACCTGCTGCAGGATTTGACACTGTGGGGACATGGAGGGCATCCAGTGCCAGTGGCCATGGAAGTGACCACGGCGTTCAATTTTTACACCAGTGGCTTCTTTCAGGGCTCCACAGGTGAGCTGAGTGGGATCTCACATGCCTTCAACCACAAGTGCATCCAGGAGGTCATGGACACCACCTTCACCAAGGCACAAAACTTTGTGCATTTTGCCCAGGATCAGGAAAGCCAGGAAGCAAGAACGCTGGAATTTGCACAGATCTCAGGTGTCCCACAGTGCAGGGTGCCATCGACTGCACTCACATGGTGCTTAGATCTCCATGGCAACAAGCAGTCAACCACGTCAACCACAAGGGCTTCCACTTGCTGAATGTTCAGCTGGTATACGACCACCACTAACACATCCTACAGGTCTGCATACAATTCCCAGGGAGCGTCCATGACTCCTACATCCCTAGCAGGTCTCAGATCCCTGCAGTCTTCCAGGGTCCACAGAGGCTGCAGGGTTGGCTTCTCGGGGACAAGGGCTACCCGCAGAGGCTGTGGCTGATGACGCCTGTGCGGCGGCCTCTGACTGCAGTAGAGTGACACTATAATGAGGCTCATGCCGCGACCCAGACTTTGGTGGAGCTTGCTGTGCACTACACAACCTGGCATTGTAAATTGTAAGGGGTGGGGGGGTGGATCTGGCTGAGAAGGAGATCGAAGAGCTGCACCTCTCCTCCAACATTGAAAGAGAACATCGAAGGGGATGACAGTGATGAGGCCAGACGAGGAAGGCATGCTCAGGAAGCCCTCATAGCCGTGAAATTCATGGAGGATGAAGACGAGATGCAGTGAGGACAGTCCTGACATTCTCACCCTTGCCTGTGTGAATGTTTTACTCCTGTGTGGCTGATGTCAGCGCACATACCCTCAAGTGCTCAGGCTCATGTCATGGAGACGCAATGAAACTTTAAATGCACCCGATCTTTTGTCCGCCTTCAGCACTTGTCCCCTTCAGGAGCACAGTGTCACTGGTCACAGATGCTGAAGAGATGTGCCCAGCTCCATCTTAAAAGAGAGAATGATGGAGCCCTGTGATGCCTGCCCATGACATTCTGGCAGCAATGACCAGCACCATCGAGGTGCTGGGATCATTAATGTGTCCCGTGAGTGTGAGGCCGGATCATCACTTTGGTCTGAAAGTTACACTCCGCACAGGGAAGAGGCCCTGGACTGAGACACCTGACTTTATCTTGTGCAGGAACCAAGGTTTCATATCTGAGTGACACGAATACTGTTCATCAGAACAAGGAGCCATAGGCAGGGAGACATTCTAGGGAGTTTATTTACAATAGTGAACATTACGTAAAAGTGATTAACACCCAGGCCCAGGCTGTGTTACATCTTCTTCACCTTCCTAAACCTGCTGCTACATCTTGGGGCACCCCCAACAACCATGGTAGAGGCGAAGGCAGCCTGCTGACTGCTACGCCCTGTCTGTGATGACCTTGGCGGGCATCCTCTGGAGGGCCGAGACCTGGAGGGCCCCTGCCTGCTTTCGGGGTCCTGTTGTGGGCCAGCTGTACCCTCCTCAGCCTGTTGAGCTGGAGCTGGGGCCACAGGAAGAGGGGATTTGGATTGGCCAGACATTCCTGGATTGATGGCCTCTGGGCGGATGGGCCCGGGGTGTCGAGCTGCTGATCTTCCTCCCCATGGGTGGACGACAGCCCCTGGCTGACTCCTTGAGGAGAAGGGGAAGCTGGAGTGAGATCGAGACTACTCTAGAACTAGGTCCCACCGAGGTGTGTGTCTCTGTGCTCGTGGAGGGTGTGGGTGAGCGCTGTGACGGGTCTTCAATTAGGGTGTCATCAGGCTCTGCTTCCGAGGTGTCTTTGGGGCTTGAAACAAGGCCCTGGGTGGTGGACCCTCTCGACTGCTTCCCCGATGTGCCTGCGAAAGCAAGGAGAGATAATTAGTCCACGGCAGAGGACTGCGGAACAGTGGAACTCACTCCCAGCATGGCTGTTTGATGGATGTTGCACTGCTGGATCTTCACTTGGTTGAGCACCACCGACCTCACCATTAGCACAGGAACGGTCCAGATGCTCGCTGGCCAGCTGGATGGCTGTTTTCAAAGTCTTTGAGGCCCTTGATGTCAGGTATTCCTCCACCAGTCTGCGACCTCTCCCTTCTGTTGTGTGCCAGCTGGTCCTGCATGAATACAGATGGAGAGAGTGTAAGCAGGTTGCCTGCCAGGCCAGATGAGAAGGATCCCTGGCATGTGTGGGTGGTGAGTGGTGCCATGGATGGGATGAGGATGCGATCCGCAGAGCAGATGAAGGTATATGTGAGAGAGTGAATGGTGATGCCCCTTGAACCGGCAGTGAGTGAGATCCCTGTGGATGTGTGATGGGTTTGTGAGTATGTGAGTTGATAGTGATGAGATAAGTGACTCACCCTGGCAGAATGGAGGAGATCAGTCATCCTCTTTCGGCACTGGGTGGCTGTCCTCTTTTGCAGGGCATTGACGTTGACCACCGCTGCCATCGTCCACCATGCTGGATTGGTGACCTTGCTTGCTGGTCTTTGCCCAGAGCTGGGGTGGAGGACATAATGGCGGGCTTTCACTGTGTCCAGTAGGCACTTGAGGGAGGCATCACTAAATCCGGGGGCAGCATGTTTCTTCCCTTTGGCGGCCATGTCTTTCCAGAAGCTTCCGATGCCTTAGAGAGAGCTAGCTCTGTGCAGGGGTGCCCTTTAAATATAGCGCCCAGGTTACTGAAGGCCTGAGGTGACGGCAGGGCAGGCAAATCAGAAGCCTCCCCACCAGCGATCCGGCGTGTTTCCCGTGAATGCATTATTAATGAAGCAGGACATGCCGGGAAGGGAATGACGCAGCCTAAAAACCCACCGTTGCAGCTGGCAGTTAAAATGACTTTTTCGCATTCGCTACCGCACTTAGTGCAGATCTGGGACGATTCTGTCTGCGGCCAGACCTGCTGCATATTTTCAGCATTTCCTGTTTTTATTTCAGCTTTCCAGCATCTACAGTATTTTGCTTTCCTTAAAACATTCCCTGGGTTTGTACTCAATAATTTCCATTGAATGATGAAATTTACAACACAGGAGGATCTGGCACTCCATTTCGCCCCAGATCCTCTTATATTCATCCTTTTCAAATACTTATCCCATTTCCTATTAAATGATGTTTTGGCCCCCACCTCACTTGTGGTAAATCATCCATGCTCTAGTTGTCCTCAGTTTAAAAACCTGGTTCTTCCAGTGAGAACCCTCTCTCTTGTTCCCCATTCATCCATTAGTGGAAACAATTTTGCACAGTTTTTCCAAAGTAACTCGGCTTCACTCACTCCTTTACTGCCTGATCTTCTCTCAGTGCTGCTTCCGCTCTCCACGCTGCTGCTATTCCCAGCTCTGCAGGAAGTTTCCACAGTATTTGCAACAACCAATCCTCACGCAAAGCCCCCTTTTTTCCCCAGTCTCCCACTTTCCCCAACCCTGGCCCCCATTCATCTGTCTCCTTCTCTCCACCAATTCCCAACCACCCCATTCCCCAATGTCCCTCTCTCCACCTTACTGGAGTAAGTAGCACACAGGCCAGCTCAGCAGAGTGCAACTTTGATAAAGTACTTAATTCGGGAATTTTGTGAGAGGGAATTCTAAGTGTTTCAAGGGTTGATCTCTTTCTAATATCCCGTTTAGTTTTGTATTTGGCACTTAACTTAATTTTAGCCTCAACTTGGAGTTTCTTTCACAGTGTTAGTCAATGATAAACAAAATGCCTGTTAGTGGCAGCTACAGAGTTAATTTGGTGACTAGTTCGAACTAGGTACCTGATCAGTATAAAAACAACAGCCATTTACTAATGCATGGAGGCCAAGTTGTTGGGAGTGCAACTTGGACAGAGTACTTAACTCGGGAATTTAGTGAGTGAATGAGTGAGTGAGTGAGTGAGGGAGGGAGGGAGGGAGGGAGGGAATTCAGCACAGTGAGGGAGAATGTGCTGTTCTGGTCTTTTACAAGACAAGGAGTGGCCTGAGAGAGGGAACGGGAGACACCAAGACCTGAGGACTGAGGTTAAGTGAGCAGGTGATTGGTGAGTTTACATTTTTCTTTCTTTAAACTAACAGCTCAAATCAGAAAAGGGAGATATAAGTAATGTATTAAATTTATAGCTTAAATAGTTATACTATTTAATATAACTACAAATAACCATTGAGTGATATTTCTAAGCTTGACACCCTAATTAGTCAAACAAAATACAATAGAAGTGGCAGGGCAGTTGTAGCATGTGGGAGCTGGTGGGCACCAGTGTGACCTACAGTAACAGCATCCACTGTGTCTGTAGCTCGAGGAGCATTGGCACAGACTTGATGAGCTGGACAGCAGACACTGCGATGCATCAGGGAGGGAGAGAGTTACCTTGACACTTTGCAGCAGGTAGTCACACCCCTTAAGTTATGTACTTCAGATTAGGACATGGTCAGGGACAGGAGGATATAACTACTAGAAGAATTGATAGCACTTTGCCACCTGCTCCCCATACCCCTTGATTCCCTGAGAGACCAAAAATCTGTCCATCTCAGCCTTACATATATTCAACGATGGAGCATCCACAACCTGCTTGGGTATACAATTCCAAAGATTCACAACCCTTTGAGTGAAGAAATTTCTTCTCATTTCAGTCCTAAATGACCAACCTCTTATCCTGAGACTGTGCCCCATTGTTCCAGATTCCCCAGCCAGGGGAAACAATGTCTCAGTGTCTACCCTGTCAAGCCCCTTCAGAATCTAGTGTGTTTCACTGAGATCACCTTTCATTTTTCTAAACTCCAGAAAATTTAGACTCTATTTACTCAGCTTCTCATCATAGGACAAAATGAAGTTGAAGCTGAAGACCAGTCGTAATTGTACTGAATGGCAGAGCAGACTTGATGGGTCCTCTGCTCTACTCCTGCTCCTACTTCTTATGTACTATGGTCTGTTCCTGCTACTATTTCTTAAGTTTTTACATTCTTTTCCTTTCTCCCTGTCTTTCTGAAATGTCAAATATCCTTGAATATTCAGTTCCCAGCCCTGGTCAAGGTGCAATTTCTGTAATGGCTACCATAGTACAAGGATACACATTTATTTCAATTTATTTTGCTTCGCTGGTTGGGCCAGCATTTATTGCCCATCCCTAGTTGCCCTTGAGAAGGTGGTGGTGAGATGCCTTCTTGAACCGCTGCAGTTCATGTGGTGTAGGTACACCCACAGTGCTGTTAGGGAAGGGGTTCCAGGATTTTGACCCAGCAACAGTGAAGGAACAGCAATATATTTCCAAGTCCGGGTGGTGGAGAGGAACTTCCAGGTGATGGTGCTCCCATGTGTCTATTGCCCTTGTCCTTCTAGATGGTAGTGGTCGTGGGTTTGGGTGGTGCTGTTGAAGGAGTCTTAGTGAATTCCTGCAGCATATCTTGTAGATGGTACACACTGCTGCTTCTGTGTGTCGATGGCAAAGGGAGTGAATATGTGTGGATGTGGTGCCGATCAAGCAGGCTGCTTTGTCCTGGACGGTGTCAAGCTTCTTGAGCGTTGTGGAAGCTGCACTCATCCAGGCAAGTGGGGAGTATTCCATCACATTCCTGACTTTTTTTTATTCATTCACGGGATGTGGGCTTCGCTAGCTGGGTCGGCATTTATTGCCCATCCCTAGTTGCCATTGAGAAGTTGGTGATGAGCTGCCTTCTTGAACCACTGCGGTTCATGTGGTGTAGGTACACCCACAGTGCTGTTAGGGAGGGAGTTCCAGGATTTTGACCCAGTGACAATGAACGAACAGTGATATATTTCCAAGTCAGGATGGTGAGTGACTTGGAGGAGAACTTCAAGGTGGTGGTGTTCCCATGTGTCTGCTGCCCTTGTCCTTCTAGGTGGTAGTGGTTGTGGGTTTGGAAGGTTCTGTCTAAGGAGCCTTGGTGAATTCCTGCAGTGCATCTTGTAGATGGTACACACTGCTGCTACTGTGCGTCGGCGGTAGAGGGAGTGAATGTTTGTGGATGGGGTGCCAATCAAGTGACTGCTTTGTCCTGGATGCTGTCCAGCTTCTTCAGTGTTGTAGGAGCTGCACTCGTCCAGGCAAGTGGAGAGTATTCTATTACACTCCTGACTTGTGCCTTGTAGATGGTAGACAGGCTTTGGGGAGTCAGGAGGTGAGTTACTCATTGCACGATTCCTAGCCCCTGACCTGCTCTTGTAGCCACAGTATTTATACGGCTAGTCCAGTTCAGTTTATGGTCAATGGTAACCCCCAGGTTGTTGATAGTGGGGGATTCAGTGATGGTAATGCCATTGAACATCAAGGGGCAATGGTTGGATTCTCTCTTGTTGGAAACGGTCATTGCCTAACACTTGTGTGGTGCGAATGTTACTTGCCACTTGTCAGCCCAAGCCTGGATATTGTCCAGGTCTTGCTGCATTTGGACATGGACTGCCTCAGTATCTGAGGAGTCGCAGATGGTGCTGAACATTGTGCAATCATCAGCGAACATCCACACTTCAGACCTTATGATGGAAGGGAGGTCATTGATGAAGCAGCTGAAGATGCTTGGGCCTAGGACACTAACCTGAGGAACTCCTGCAGTGATATCCTGGAGCTGAGATGACTGACCTTCAAAATCCACAATCATCTTCCTTTGTGCTAGGTATGTCTCTAACCAGCAGAGAGTCTTCCCCCCTGATTCCCATTGACTCCAGGTTTGCTAGGGCTCCTTGATACCACACTCGGTCAAATGCGGCCTTAATGTCAAGGGCAGTCATACTCACCTCACCTCGGGAGTTGTGCTATCAATTCATCCATTTTGTTTATGAAAGCTCCATGCATTCAGATGAAAAGCACCCAATCCTGTATTTTTACCATTTTCCCTACTGTGACCCTACTTGCTGGTGCTTTGACCCTTCCTGTCACACTCTGGTTATCATTAGCCGTATTGCTACCCTGCACTCTTGCCTTGTACTTTGTTATTAACTTTCGAAAACTCCCTCATGTGAACACCTCCCTGCCCCAAACTACTTTGTTTAAAGCCCTCTCTATGGCCTTTGTTATTCGGTTCACCAGTACACGAGTTCTAGTGTGGTTCAAATGTAGCTGTTCCAATGGTACAGTTCCCTCGTTCCCCAGTAATTCAGTGGGTGGGTGATCCCAGTGTACCTCAAAGCGAATTCAGGAGGTGTTCTGACCAGAGTACTACACACCTTCAGCATTAGAGCCACAGAATGAAATTCGACTGTTTTGGCATTGTAGAGACTCTGGCCTCAAAATTGGGCATCGTAGCGCAAGTGGTGGCAGAGCCATGGAGAGCCAATTGAGATAAAAAGGGCAGATTAGTTGGAATGGCCTTTTCTGTGCTATATATTTTATCTAAGTTTGTATAATTCTATATCGTGCATATCACAATGTCAGGACATCCCAAAATAGTGTACAAAGAAGTGCTTTTGAAATGTAGTCACTGTTTTAATGTAGAAAGGAGAAAGAGCAAATGATTAATAGACCGAGAAATTTGGCTGATAGAAATTAACAAAATTAAAGTTTCATTTCCCCAGGATACCAGTGGATGAGGAGTTGGCTGTCAGGCGATTGTAGGTGGATACTTACAGGAATCAATTGTATGAGCTGGGTAACAGCAGCAGTAACAGTCGAGAGAAAACTCTTTTATGGGCACAGCCTTCAACAGAGGATAGGGATACACAGGGGCTCCAATTAGTGAATCTTTGGTATTTTCTGACTAAACTATAAGGGCTGGAACAGCAATGTGACCACAGAAATATTCAAAATATCTGAGGATTACAAATCTTCACTAGGAACTGTCGAGGAAACTTGTTGCCAAGTGGCCACATCCACTCCCAGGGTTAGGAATGGTCAGCAAAATTCGGTTGCTTAGCAACTGTGGGAATTTGGAGCTTTTCTTCCACTTTGAATGATAATGTTTGAAGCTAAACAGTTCCATGGGACCACCAAGAAGTTCTTATATTTGGAATCATTTCCTGCATATTTAAATACAAAAACAAACAATGTTTGTTATGATCTTCTTTATGGAAATGGAAAATGGGCTTGAATGCAAACACCGATCCATTGCTACAAGGCTACAGTGACATTGGATGCTTTAATCTTAGTACCACAGGCAGATTTGAGGGACGTGCAGCTGTATACTTCCATGATTCACAGCAATGTGAACTGCCAAGTTTAGCTGGGTTGTCTAGAAGTAGCACTGAGCAGAAATAGTTCCTGAGAAATGGGAATTAAAACTTGGAAAGTGATTTGACTTGGACTCTGGCCTTCAGCTGCTGGTTTACTGCAGATATTAATGAAGGGCTGTGAGTCCCAGCGCCCTGTGTTTTTAAGTGTCCTTGTGAGGAAAACAAGAACAGAAGAGTTAGGGGCAGGAGTAGGTCATTCGATAAGATCGTGGCTGATCTGATTGTGGCCTCAACTCCATTTTCCTGATGATCCCCAAAACCCTTGAGTCCCTTGTCGATTAAATTTCTATCTACTGCGGATATATTCAATGATCCAGCCTCCACTGCTCTCTGAGGAAGAGAATTCTACAGACTGATGATCGCTGAGTGAAAAAAACATCCTCATCTCGGTCTTAAATGGGAGACCCCTAATTTTTAAACAGTGTTCCCTGGTTCTAGATTCCCCCACAAGGGGATGCATCCTCTCCACATCCATGTCCCCTCAGGATCTTATGTTTCAATAAGATCATCTCTCATTCTTCTAAACTCCAAAGGGTATAGGCCCAACCTGCTCAATCGTGCCTCATAAGCTAAACCCTTCATCCCATGAGTCACTCAAATGAATCTTCTCTGAACAACTTCTAATGCAATTATATCCTTTCTTAAATAAGGAGACCAAAACTGTACAGAGTACTCCAGATGCAGTCTCACTAAGGCCCTGTACAGCAATATGAACACTTCACTACTTATATATTCTGTTCCCCTTGCAAGAAATGCCAACACCCCATTTGTCTTCCTAATCACTTGCTGTACCTGCATACCAGCTTTTTGTAATTCATGTTCCAGCATTCCCATATCCCTCTGTTACCATAGAGTTCCGCAGTTTCTCTCCATTTAAATAGTATACCACTTCTCTATTCTTCCTGCCAAAGTGGGCAAATGACCAATTCACATTTTCTCACATAATACTCCGGGGCGGGGGGTGGTGCAGAAGGACAAAGAGGGGATTTAAATTTAAATTAAAAGGTATGCTTTTCAAACTGGAGCCCTGGGGGATTTAAACTGTTTTGTTTATGTTATGTTGGTATCACAGGACCTGACCTGCACTATGGTAGGCTCTCACAATGAACCTCTACCTCTCATACTGAACCAGGCATAACAGTAGCTCCATGAATGACACAAGTTCCCAACCCAAAAATTCCTAAATGACCCTAACCCTGTGAAACAGCCACAGCCAGGGTGCACAAATTTTGAGTGGGCAGAAATCCTTAATGCAGCAGGTGGGGACTAGAGGGAATTCAGGGTCCTTATGTATTTTAACCTCTAAAAGAACCTATGCTTAAAAGAAGCACTTGGCACACACCAGAATATAAATGATGAAATGCCTGGATAGGAAGGGAGGGAGGAAGGTAGGCAAAGGCGGAGGAAGAGAAAGGAGAGAGGGATGAAGGAAGAGTGGGGGGGGAAGGGAAGGAAAGAGAGAGAGCACATCCTCTGAATGTAAAGGGTAAGCACTCAAGGCAGTCAAAGATAAAAGCAGGACACATAAATCTGTTACTCCACCTCTCCACATAATCTGTACAACCTGGACTTCATTTTGTTTTCATATGTTGTCTATGTAAGTATATAAATAAAGTGCAAAATTCAGTGATTATGTAGCTCTAAGGAGAATATTCCCAGCTTCTCTAATCTCTGCACATAATTGAAATCACTCCTCGCTGGAGCTATTCTGGTAAACTGACACTGCACCCTGTCCTAGACCTTGACACCCTTCTTAAAGTGTGGCCTCCAGAAATGGACACTACATTCTAGCTGAGGTCAAGCAAACAAGTTATAAAGGTTTAGAACAGCTTCCTTGCTATTATACTCTTTGTCTCTACTTATACAGATAGAATCCTATATGCTTTTGTTAACAGCCTTATCAACTTGTGTGCCACCTTCAGATTTGTGTATGTATGCTCAAAGATCTCTGTTGCTGCGCCCCATTTATATTTGTAGCATTTAGTTTATATTAGCTTTCATTATTCTTTCTACCACAACGCATCACTTCACAAATCTATGGATTAATTTTACCTGCCAGCTGACTACCCATTTCACCAGTCTATGTCCTTGCAAAATCTGTTGTTCTGTTCTTCTCAGTTCAAGAACATAAGAAATAGGAACAAGAATAGTCCTTATGGCCCCTTAACCATTCAGTACGATCATGTGTGATCTTCTGCCTCCACTTTTCCGCCTGCTTCCTATATCCCTTGATTTCCTGAGAGACCAAAATCCTGTCTATCTCAGCCTTAAATATATTTAACATTGGAGCATCCACAACTCCTGTGATGGACAATTCCAAAGACTCACAACCATCTGAGTGAAGAAATGTTTACTCATCTCGGTCCCAAATGATTAACCTCTTCTTCTGACATTGTGTCCCCATGTTCTGAATTCCCCAGCCAGAGGGAACAGCCTCTCACTGTCTAGCCTGTCATGCCCCTTCAGAATGCATGTTTCAATGAGATCACCTTCATTCTCCTAAACTCCAGAGAACATAGACCCAATTTCCTCAGCCTCTCATCATAGGACAACATTCTCACCCCAGGAACCAATCTAGTGAGCCTTCGCTGTATCACCTCCAATGCAAATATATCCTTCCCTAAATATGGAGACCAAAACTTCACACAGTACTCCAGGTGGGTCTCAACATTGCCTTGTACAATTGTAATCTAATCTCCTTGCAATTAAAGCCAACATGCTATTTCCCTTCCTAATCGCTTGCTGTACTTGCATGCTGACTTACTGTGTTCCATGTACGAGAGCACCCAAGCTTCTCTGAACATCAACATTTAGAACTTTCACACCTTTTAAAAAAAATATTCTGTTTTTCTATTCTTAAAGCCAAAGTGAATAACTTCTCATTCCATCACATTATATTCAATCTATCACCTCGTACCATTCACTTGTCTATTTTTCTCTGCAGCCTCTTTGTGTTCTCCTCACCACTTTGTAACAACAGCAAGCTTTGATACATCATTCTCAATTGGCGATATATTTCCAAGTCAGGATGGAGGGGACTTGGAGGGGAACTTCAAGGTGGTGGTGTTCCCATCTATCTGCTGCCCTTGTCCTTCTAGGTGGTAGTGGTTATGGGTTTGGAAGGTGCTGTCGAGGGAGCCTTGGTGAATTCCTGCAGTGCATCTTGTAGATGGTACACACTGCTGCTACTGTGCGTCAGTGGTGGAAGGAGTGAATGTTTGAGGATGTGGTGCCAATCAAGTGAGCTGCTTTTGTCCTGGACGGTGTCAAGCTTCTTGAGTGTTGTGGGAGCTGCACTCATCCAGGCAAGTGGGGAGTATTCCATCACACTCCTGACTTGTGCCTTGTAGATGGTGGACAGGCTTTGGGGAGTCAGGAGGTGAGTTACTCATTGCATGATTTCTGGCCTCTGATTTTATCTGTGCAATTGTTTAAAAGGGACCAGGATATGACCCTCAGTAAGATTTAAACTAAAAAGCTGGCCTATAGCGGGGTAACACACAAGGTGGGTGGTAACCACCCTAACGTTTTGAGTACCTGTCCCGTATCCATTGGTCAGAATAGTTAGATAGATGATTGACTGGGTAAGCTACCAGCCCCCCAAAAAAGGGTATATAGATGGGTGGTAGTGGACTGAAGTGCTGCTGAGTGCTGGTAAGGTGACAGTGCTCATTGGGCAGCTGCCTTCTTCAGATGGAAAATGGACCAGAGGAGGAGGAGGAAGATCGAGAGATCGAGGGAAGAGTTTTCTAACACTTTGACTAGAGAGCAGAATGCTGTTACCACAAGCTGTACACAGGCATAGGGTTTGGCTCAACCACAAACACGTTTATTAAAAACACTCCTAATACCCTGATACAACAGCTCTGAACTAGTGTAAATGACACTACACAACACTTCATTGGTTAGCCTGATTTAAATTCCTGCACGATTAAACCTTGGCTTCCTGTAAACACATCAAAATCCCCACGACTTATTAAAAAGCGTCTACAGAAAAAAACCACAGGCAAAACCCCACATTTCTGCCCAAAACCTACCTCAATTCAACCCAGCCCCCTCAGGATTTGGTTGTTACCTTTAAACTACCTTTTAAACCTCAGCCCCAATGCCCCTTGGATTTGGCTGTGATAACAAATTCCCACAAGTTTGGTCATTCCTGGGTCATTGGTCATTACAATGGTCTTCCCAGCTTCTTGAGTTACCTGATGCCAGCTATCTTATGTCATTGTTGTGATAATGTCCCAATGTCCCTTCATTGTATCAGTTTTGTTTGGATATTGGAATGTTTTGAAAATTAACCCCTGACAGTATAGCCTGCCTCTGTGTGTTTTCGTGTTGAGGTTTGGCCTGTTTATTTGCAGTACTTGTGGGTTTTGGTGTTTTATATTTCATAAAATCCAGTTGGAGGGAATTCCGATCTTACAACCTGGAGACCCCACTGTATAGTTCCCTCCAGTCTAATGAATAACTGTTCACCACGACTGTTTGATTCCCTTCTGCCACTGTCCTTTTAAATTCCCAGGGCTTCATCTGGTAGAAACAGCGAAACCATTTCCTCTGGTGGGGGATCCAGGGGTGCAATCTCAAAACTGGAGCTAGGCCATGTAGGAGTGAAATCAGGAAACATTATTGCACACACCTCCTCAAAAGGCTGTAGATAATGGATAAGTTGAAACTTTGAAGATTCAAACTGACATTTTTATCAGGTAAAAGTATTAAGAGATATGGAGGAAAGATGTGCAAATGAAATTGAGGGATGGATCAGTTATGATCAGAAACAATGGTTGAACAAGCTTGATGGGCTGCATGGCCTACTCCTGTTCCTGACATTCAATCTAATTCTGTACCAGCAAAAACAAAAGACATGGCAATTGGAATAAAGGGCTGGGTAACAGTCCTTTTGCATTAGAAGAGAATCATTCATTGACTGGTGGCTACACAGATGGGCACAGTGTGTAATAATCCACAGCAGACTCTCATTTCTTTTTTATCTTGTGGCTTCTTCATTGCTGCAACATAATCACACAGTCGGTCTTCCTCTGTAGCTGGAACCTGCTTTATCATAGAGGTGTTAAAAAAAGTCTTTTTTCACTTTGTTTGAACATTTTTCATTTATTGATTTTAACAATATTAGAGATG
The DNA here is from genome assembly GCF_964194155.1 of Cetorhinus maximus. Taxonomy (NCBI): domain Eukaryota; kingdom Metazoa; phylum Chordata; class Chondrichthyes; order Lamniformes; family Cetorhinidae; genus Cetorhinus; species Cetorhinus maximus. Next base: position 49,262,377 of record NC_135882.1, read on the forward strand.
GGTAAAGGCAGGGTGGTTAGAGGTAGGAAGGATTAAGCCTCCAGGAATAAAACCAAACAGCATTGGCAAGCCTAGAATAAACTGACTCCTTTGAATGTCACTAACTCAATCAGAAGCACAATAATCTAGTTTGCAGAAATCAACAGCTAGACCAACCTATTGCTGGCGGCTGATGACTCAGAGAAGGAAATCCCAGTTAGTCTCTCCCTCACTCAATGACCCAGAGACTGGCCAAGCTCACAGACCAGGGGAAACCCGCAATTTATGTGCCAGCTGTGACTCTTATTTGTGACTCATAGTCAAGAGCCAAAAGTACTGGCACTATCGAAATAATGAACAATGGCCCATTCACAGTAAGAAAAACTGTAATTAAAACCTCTAGCCTCTATCTATGACTCCATGTTTGCCAGACTTGCTGCCAACGTACACACAGGTGTGGGAACTAACAGCTATCCTGCCCGCCAAGAAACGATGGGTTTAGGTTGGCCATCGCACTTAGACTTGGTCCAATTTCAAATTCAATGACTTCAATGGAGTGTATAATTTTGTTGGGTCCAAACTGGGTGTCTGACCTGAACACATCCCATCATCGGCAGATACATTCCTTATTGGATGAATTTTCTGGCTATTTTTTGTAAAATAAAATTGAAGTTAACCTTATTTCCAAGTAAACTCAGCCAAATGTATTGTACTTTTATTTTCTCTCTATCAATATGTATTAACACTAAGGGCGGAATTGTCTCTGAATTGCACTAAGTGTGGTAGCGGGCGTGAAAAACGATATTTTACCCGCTGGCCGAAATGGCGGGTTTTCGCACTGTCTCATCCACTTCCCGCCTCATTAACTATGCAGCCACAGGAAACACACCAGGTAGCAGGCAGCCTCTGAATTGCCCATCACGCCGTTACCTTATTGTTTCCTCACTTCGGGTGCCTTATCTAATTTGCAGCCACACACACAGTCCTCAATATTTGCAGCCCAGGTCTGCTGCAGTGAAGACATGGCCCTGAAAGCCAAGGAGAGTTCAGTGACCAGTCACTGGAATGCCACTTGGAAGCCCGCTGTGATGTCCTCCACCCCCGCTCTGGCCTCAGGATATCCAGCAATCTCACCACTCTGGTTTGGGAGGTGGTGGCAGTGGTGGTCAGTGCCAATGCTGCACAGAAGAGGTTGGCCATCCAGTGCAGAAGGAGGATGAATGATCTCATCTGTGCCATCAGGGTAAGGCAACCATCTCATCATTCTCAACTCACACACTCTGGGGGAGGCGGTGGCATAGTGGTATTGTCATTGCACTAGTAATCCAGAGACCCAGGGTAATGCTCTGGATTTGTTTGTCCTCCCCTTCCCTTTTAAGGGAACATACCTTGACTGTTCCCAAACCATCTCCTCTTTGAAGGTAGCCTATTATTCAGCTATCGTTTTTCCTGCCAACCTTTGGCTCCAGCCTACCCGGCCCAGCTCTGTTCTTGTCCCTTTGAAGTCTGCTCTCTGCCAGTTGATTATTCTTAATCTGGATTGACCAATGTCATTTTCCACTGTCTTCCAATACCTTATGATACATTGATCACTGTCTTCTAAATGTTCCCCCACTGTCGCTTGATCTACTTGGCCCAGCTCATTCCCAAGAACCAGGTCTAGCAGTGCATCCTTTCATGTTGGACTGAACACATACTACTGTAGGAAATTCTCCTGAACACAATCTAGGAATGCTTGTCCCTCACTGCCCCTACCACTATCCTAGTCTATATACGGGTAATTAAAGTCCCCTATTGTAACTACTCTATGATGTTTACACCTCTCTGTAATTTCCTTGCAGATTTGTTCCTCTATGTCCTTCCCACTAGCTGGTGGTCTATATATTACACTAAACTGAGCAATGTGATTGCACCCTTCTTATTCCTTAGCTCTAGCCAAATCGATTCTGTCCTTCAATCCTCTGACACATTCTCTTTCTCCAGTGCTGCAATACTCTCCTTAACCAAAACTACCACCTCTCCTCATTTTCCCCCTTTCCTGTCTTTTCTGAACACCTTGTAACCAGGAACATTCAACGCCCAGATCTGCTCTTCCTTGAGCCAGGTCTCCGTTATCACCACAACATCATAATCCCACAGGGCAATCTGTGTCAGTACCTCCCCAATTTTATTAACTATGCTCCATGCATTCACATATATGCTGTGTAACCCTGATTTTGATTTCATTACTTGATCCTTTACTCCGACTTAATCTATTAATTTACTATTTTAGTGCTATATGCCTCTCCCAACATTCCGTGCGCCCTGGTATTACTTTCTAATATTCTCTCCTGATTCCCACACCCCTACTGAGTTAGATTAAACCCACCCCAACAGCACTAACAAAATGACCCACAAGGAACTCAGTCCCAGCTCTGTTCAGGTGCAGCCCTTCCAGCTTGTACAGGTCCCATCTCCCCCAGAGCCAGTCCCAGTGTCCCAGGAATCTAAAGCTCTCCCTCCTGCAACATCTTTCCAGCTACGCATTCATCTGTCTTATCTTCCTATTTCTGTACTCACTTGCACGTGGCACTGGGAGTAACCCGGAGGTTAATACTTTAGAGGTCCTGCTTGTTAATTTTCTACCTAGCTCCCTAAATTCCAATTGCAGGATCGCATCCTCCTTTCTACCTATGCCGTTAGTACCAATGTGGACCACGACCTCTGGCTATTTGTCCTCCCCCACAAGAATGCCCTGTGACATTCTTGACCCTAGAATCAGGGAGGCAACAAACCACCCTGGAGTCACGTTGACGGCCGCAGAAACGCCTGTCTGCTCCCCTAACTAAGGAATCCCCTGTCCCTACTGCCCTCCCGCTCTTCTTCCTCCCCTCCTGTACAGCCACAGGCTTGGCTCTTGCTGCACTCTTCCAAGGATCCATCGCCCTCACTGATATCCAGAATGGAAAACCAGTTAGTGAGCAGGACCTCTGGGGACTCCTCTACTACCTGCCTGTTTCTTTTGGACTGCCTGGCAGTCACCCATTCCCTATATGCCTGCTTGCCCCTAACTTGCAGTGTGACCACCTCTCTGAATGCGCTATCCATGCAGTTCTCTGCCTCACAGATGCACCTCAGTGACTCCAGCCGCTGCTCAAGCTCTGAAACGCAGAGCCTCACATCCTCACAATTCCATCTGGCCTCATCTCCTCTGGAGACTTACTCCTCAGCCCTCACCATCTTGAGGCTACAGATCAACATGTGCCCCCTGGGATATCCTCCCTCCCCAGTACAGCTCTCGCCCTGCAGCCTCTGCCCTTGTTTGAGGTCACTTCTTTCCTTCCCCAAGCAACCCCTAGCCCTACAGCCATTGAAAAGACACTGAAAAGCCACTCCCGCCTTACGGCTGTTCTGGTGGGTACAGACCTACAGTGATGTGGTGCTGCCTGCAAAGCCTGGTACAGTGACCTCGAGTGCTGCCCGAAGCAAGGTAGGCAAGGAAATCTTGAAGTCCCAAGTGAAGTGCAGCTGGCCAGATGCACGTCGCTTGTGTCCAGTTGTGAAACACGTCAGCGTGCAATCACGCCAGTGTGCCCGGACGATCCAGCATGGGGGAATGATTCCAGCAGGCAGGGCTCATACTGAGATGCTAAAGTATTGAAATTAGGTTCCTGATGTACGGCAACAGCCCACCATTGACGGGTGGAATTGACGATCGCAAACAGGTTTCACCACGGCGTAAAGCCAATTTTTGTTCTTCTCGCAATATTGTCCGCTCCGGATACCAAACACGCCTGCTGCCAACGGGAACGGAAAATTCCGCTCTAAGTTCTAGAAATTCGACTGCACAGCATTTTTTCTCAGGCACTTAATGGCTTCAATATGGCATGCACAAGCTGGTTAAGGCAGTACGCTGCCCTTTGTATAGGTAAAGGCCAAATGATTCGTGTGTCATGCCTATCCTTGAAACAGGAGTTAGACCATTTATTTGCATATTGAGGCAAAAGGCTTAGGTCTGTTTTTAGGCCCCATGATTGAATGTTCTGAGGCAGTTGGTGCTGGATAAACTCAGGAAAACCAAACCTCTGTGGCCTAACAATCTGTCCTTAAAGGGACCACAGCCAACAAGGTAAGTTTTAAAAATATGCCTAAGGCGGAATTGTCCATGCCCGCTGGTATCGGCCGTGTTCGTTGGCGTGTGCGGACAATATGGCGAGAAGGCCCCTTGCAGCCCCTTGCAATGTCATCACCTCAGTTTGGACCAATCTCCCCCATGGTTGAAGTTAACAGTGCAGCCTTGCAGTGCGGGTTAGGAGAATGCCTGTGCCTGAGCTGAGAACACAGTATGCAGTCCAGTGGGCAAAGGTGCCACCAATCGGTCAGGTAGAATGCTGCGGAGGAAGGTGGGGTTTCGGGCAGCCATGCAGAGCACTTTTCTCTGGCCATCCAAGCAGTGGCCAGCACTCTCCGGGATGTGTTAAAAGGCCTTCAGACCCAAGAGAGGTTCTTAGTACACCCATGCTAACCCACATGTCTCTTTCTTTCATCCTGCAGGAGGAGTATATCAGGAGCATGGAGCTTGGTGACCTAGCTGTATGCCTCATGGCTTACATAGAGTGGAGACGATGGGGAAGAGAGTGACTGAGGCACCTGGCTGGGCAGAGGGAGGAGCAGCACCCTCTGGAAGAAGGGGCGGCTGGGGCTCCTGCACACACCACTGAAGACCCACAGCGAGCCATCGCTGGTCAGCGCCTAGCGACACCCAGGGACTATAGACGCCGCCTTTCATTCCTGCAGATGACCAAGAACCAGTGTCACTGAAGACTGCACATGTCGAGGGAACTGATCGGTCACATCTGCCAGCCACTGCAGGATTTGGCACCACGTGGACATGGAGGGCATCCACTGCCCATGGCCATGAAAGTGACTGTGGTGCTCAATCTTTACACCAGTGGCTCCTTTCAGGGCTCCATAGGTGACCTCTGTGGGATATCACAAGCTGCCACCCACAAATGTATCCATGAGGTCACGGATGCCATCTTTGCGAGGGCACACAACTTTGTGCATTTTGCCCAGGACCAGGAGAGCCAGGACATAAGGGTGATTGGATTTGCCCAGATCTTGTGTTTCCCACAGGTGCAGGGTGTGATCGACTGCACTCATGTGGTGCTCAGATCTCCATTGCAACAAGGGGTCAACTATGTCAATCACAAGGGCTTCCATTCGCTGAATGTGCAGCTGGGGCGTGACCACCACAAACGCATCCTGCAGGTCTGTGCACGGTTTTCAGGGAGTGTGCACGACTCCTATATTCTCAGTCGGTCGAAGATCCCTGATGCCTTCCAGGGTCCACAGAGGATGCAGGGTTGGCTCCTTGGGGACAAGAGCTACCCGCAGAGGACGTGGCTGATGAAGGTATAACGAGGCTCATGCTGCAGCTCATAATTTGGTGGAGCGAACCGTCGGGATGCTGAAAATGAGGTTCGGGTGACTGGACCGGTCTCATGGAGCCCTGCAATATAGTCCTCAGAGGGGGTCACGCATCGTCACCATCGTCCTCTGGCTGAGGAGGAGATGCAGGAGCTGGAGGTCCCCTCCGAAGAGGTGGCGTTAACAGTGATGAGGGTGAAGAGGTCCTCGAAGGCGATGATGATGGTGATGAGGCCCTCACACTGACCGGACAAGGCAGACGCGTTCAGGAGGCACTAGATTTGTAGAGGATAATGACAACATGCAGTGAGGAGACACCATAAGACCCTCACATTGCATCAATGAGTGTTTGACTCCAGTCTGGCTTATGGCAGCGCACAAACCCTCTGTGAGAATGCTCCTATCATGGAGATGCAGTAGAGGCCCTAATAGTCACTCAATTGCAGGAGGATGATGATGGCATGCAGTGAGGTCACTCCATTGTCCCTGAGAATGTCTGACTCCTGTCTGGCCGAGGGCAGCTCGCTTGCGCTCTGTGATCAGGGTCATATCGTAGAGACGCAGCCATGAAAGCATCTGATGCTTTGTCCGCCTTCAGCACCTGACCCCTTCAGGAGCACAGCGTCACTTGTCACAAATGCTGAAGAGATGGGGGCCAGCCCCATCTTAAAGGTGCTGAGAGCACACAGAGAGAATGACAGAACTCTGTGATGCCTGCCCATGACATTCTGGCAGCAATGACCAGCACCATCGAGGTGCAGGCATCAGGAATGTGTCCAGGGAGTGTGAGGCCGGATCATCACTTTGGTCTGAAGACTGAACAAGGCACAGGGAAGAGGCCCTGGACTCAGACACCTGCCTTTATCTTGTGCAGAAAGGTTTCATACCTGAGTGACACGAACACTGCTCATCAGAACAAGGAGCCACAGGCAGGGAGACATTCTAGGGAGTTTATTAACAATAGTGAACAGTATGTACAAGTGATTAACACTCGTGCCCAGGCTGTGTAAACATACCTTCTTAACTTGCCTAACTCTGCCGCTACGTCTTGGTGCTCCCTGGACATCCACAGCGAAGGTGGAGGCAGCCTGCTGACTGTGACGCCCTGAATGTGATGACCTTGGTGGGCGTCCTCTGGAGGGCAGAGACCTGGAGGGCCCCGGCCTGCTTTCGAGGACCTGCTGTGTGGCAGTGGCATCCTCCTCAAGCTGAGGAGCTGGAGCTGCTGAGGTCACAGGAAGAGGGGATACGGATAGGCCGGAAACCCCTGCAGTCACCTGGATAGATGGCCCTGGGGTGTGCACCTGCTGATCCTCCTCCCTATGGGTGCCTGAGAGCCGTTGGCTGACTCCTTGAAGAGAAGGGGTAGCTGGTGTGAGATTGAGTTGCCCGGCACCCCACTCGTGTGCGCATTGTTAGAGGCCAATTATGACATCAGTGATAGAGCAGTGCAGGAGTGACATCCTTGCCCAAGGTCTCCATGGCGGCCGCTGTCCTACCAGTGTGATCTTGGTGCATTGACATGCCGGCGCTATCACCTCAGCTTAAAGGTGGATGGACTTCTCCATTATGCCTTGCAATCTGAGGAGTGCAGTGGACATCCCTTCCTGATGTTCCCGAGCTTGCCTTTGCAGCTCCAGCAGCTGTGACATGACCGAGTCCAGAGTCTCGTCATCTGACTCGGACTCAGCAGATTTCTGGCTTCCAGCAGCCCTCCCAGTGCCAGACACCTGGGAAGTCCCTGCCTCAGCCTGCTGTGGATCAGACAGTGCGATGTGCTCACCAGCTTGTGATCCCAAGGCTACTCTAAAGCTCGGTTCCAGCGAGGTGTGTGTCTCTGCGCTGGTGGAGGGTGTGGGTGAGTGTTGTGACGGAACCTCAGGGAGGGTGCCTCCAGATTCCTCTTCAGAGGTTTCTTCAGAGCTTGATTGGTGGCCCTGGGTCATGGACTCCATTAGCTGTTTCCCAGATGTGCCTGTGAAAGCAAGGGGAGATAATTGGTGCATGGCAGGGGCCTGTGAAACAGGACACATCATTCACGGCATGGCTGTGTGATGGATGTTGCACTGCTGGACCCTCACTTGGTAGAGCACCACTGACCTCACCGTCAGCACAGGACCGGTCCAGATTGTTGCCGACCAGCTGGATGGCTGTTTTCAAAGTCCGTGAGGACCTTCATTTCAGGCATTCCTCCACCAGTCTGCAACCTCTCCCTGTCGTTGTGTGCCAGCTTGTCTTGCATAAATACAGATGGAGAGAGTGTAAGCAGGATGCCTGCCAGGCCAGATAGTAGATGTATCTGGCCTGTGTGGATGGTGAGTGGTCCCAAGAATGGGATGAGGACAATGAAGGTGTGTGTGAGAGAGTGAATGGTGATGTCTCTTGAACTGGCAGTGAGTGAGGGCCCTGTGGATGTGAGATGGGTTGGTGATTGTGTGAGTTGAGAGTGATGAGAAGAGTGACTTACCCTGGTGGAATGGAGTAGATCATTCATCCTCTTGCGGCACGGGGTGACTGACATCTTTTGCAGGGCGTTGGCGCTGACCACTACCTCTCAAGTTGGATTAGTGATGTTGCTGCCCATCCTGCAGCCAGAGTGGGGGTAGAGGACATCACGGCGGGATCCACTGCATCCAAAAGGCACCCGAGGGACGTGTCATTGAACCCGGGGGGCTGCAGTCTTCTTGCCTTTCGGGGCCTTGTCTTCTGTGCAGCAGTCCTGGGCTGGATGTACAGCGTGGCTGCACTTTAAACTTGGCGCCCGGCATGATGAAGTGGAGGGGTGACAGGCAGGCGCCTGAGAGCTCGCCCACCATGGAAATTGCTTGTTTCCTGGAAATGCATAATTAACGTGGCAGGTTTGGTATGATACGGTATGAAAAGCAGCCATTGCGATTGGTGGGTAAAACACTTTTACCCCGCCCCCCCCTCCCCCCACTACTGCACTTAGAGCAAATCTGAGACATTTCCGCCCTCTGTCTGGCCTTTCAGATGGACATAAAAGATCCCATGGCATCTTTTGAAGAAGAGCAGAGAAGCCTTCCCAGGTGTCCTGGGTGATATTTATCCCTCAATCAACATCACTAAAAACAGATTGTCAGGCCTTCATACTTTTGCAGTTTGTGGGACCTCGCTTTGCACAAAGCTGGCCGAAATACTTTTTTGCCTGCACTCATTTGAAAATATTCAGCTGAGTTAAAAATTGACTCATATAAACATTAACTGCTGAGTTGATATTCAAGAGTTTTTATAGTTAAAGTTTAATACTTAACTAAAAAAAAGGGCAGGGCTGCACTTTCAAATATGCACAAATAAGGATTTTCACACAGTGACAATATCATCCACTTTCCTGCATGGTTATTCCCTGCTTCTAGGAATTTAAAGCACACAACTACACATTAGGTACAGTTATGCCAATTTATTATCTTAACAACTGGAAGCTTAACCTTTTCTTAATTAGTCTGATACTGTTGCCAAGTGCTCCTGTATAGTGTGCTGCGCCAAGCAAGGTTAAACTGTGATTTTTCGCTTGTATTTCATGCACTGACCATGTCTAAATGAGTGCTACGTTCATCCGGAGTGTGGTCAATCCATGTAATTGGGGTCACCCACACTCCAGCAGTCTTCAGGAATTAAGGATTAATCTCCTGGGCAATGCTAGGGAGCACTTGATTTAAAAATCCTGGGGAATTCTCAAAAGGATTATCAAACAGTGAGTGGAATTTCTCTTGTTATTAGCTTCTTGTTAGCTTTGAGCTATCCTGGAGAATTGAACTCTGTTTGAAATCTCAAGTCAGAAAATGCCTTCTCTCTCGACCATCTTATTGGTTTGATGTCGTGATGAACCCACCCGGAATCCATCCAACTAGAGTCAGTAACCCTATTTGCTTGGCATTGTTGAGGGCTTCCCATAGTGAATTCCATGAGACAAGCCCCTTCATTTCATTTGAATACACTCAACAGATTGGAGCAGCCAGCAGCTCTTAAAAGGGCTGCCACATCTCCTTAAAGGGGAGTTTCCTACATTTAAATATTGGAGAAGACTGCAGATGCTGGATATCTGAAATAAAAACAGAAAGTGTTGGGAAATCTCAACAGGTCTGGCAGCATCTGTGGAGAGAGAAACTGAGCTAATGTTTCGAATCCAATGTGATTCTTCTTCGGAGCCCAAGAATCACATTGGACTCGAAACGTTAACTCTGTTTCTCTCTCCATGGATGCTGCCAGACCAGCTGAGAATTTCCAGCATTTTCTGTTTTTATTTTAATTTCCTACATTTGTTCAGCTGAAAGGAACCAATTTGGAAGCATCATGCACATAATGAAGCGACATCTGCCTTCAATAACAAAGAGTATAGCATTCTTGTTTAAGAATTAGTCTGTAACAGGCATCCTTAATTCTGTTATATGCCTTTGTCAACTTCTCTTCTCTGTATTTCCCTTGCCTCTCTCTGTTTCTCTGTCTCCTTCTGCCTGCCTTTTTCACTCCATCTCTGTCTCATTGGCCCAGATCTTCCAGTCTCCAGGTAGTTGGAGACTGGATGTACCCCTCAAGATGAGCTAGATGACATTACGAAAGTCCCAACTTCCTGGCAAGTTTGAGCTTCTGATGGGAAATTTCCCTGCTCCCTGGGACGCTCCCAAAAAGTCTCCAACTCTAAGTTCGAACTTACTTACCTGGATAGTTACCCAGGAAATGTTAGACAGAAAAATACTAGTTAAGTCCTGGTTAACTACGGAACTGACCTCCCAATCACTCACATTGACACTCCCCCCCCTGGCCTCTGACCCGACCTGACTAGCCCCCACCATCTGACTATCTGACTCTCTCTGACCCCTTGACCTTGCTAACCCCTACCATCTGACTACTCCCCCCTCCCCCCCGGCCACCTGACTAGAACCTGCCCTTCCCCCAACCAACCAGTTCACCTCCCACCCCCCCGACGTCCCACTCCCCCCAACACACTGGCTTTTCCCTGACCCCCTGAACCCCAACCCAACCTAACTACACCTCCAGCAGCCAACTCTCTCCGACTCAACCTGACCCTACCTCACTACCCTACCCACCTACCACCCATTCAACTCATCCACCCTACCCTCTTATCCACCCTACCCACTTATCCATTTGCCTTACCCACCTTACCCATTCACCTACCTTACCCACCCTGCCCCCTGACCTACTTACCTTACCTACCCTACTCCCTCACCCACCCTACCCCTTTACTCAATTACCTCACCCACCTTACCCACACTACTCCCTCGCCCCCATACTCCCTTACCCACCTTACCTCCTCACCCACTCTACCCCTTTATCCACTTGCCTTCTCTCTGCAGCTTTTCAAAGAAGCTTCTGGACTCTTACTAGAATACGGCAGCTATTACTGTAAATAGTGGGCATGGTTTTGCGGATTCGCTCCGCTGCTTCCTCAGAGGTTTCCTCCGCTGGAGTTCTGCACGATTCTTCGTCGGAAGATTGCCCTCTATAATCAGAGGAAGGTAAGTCTGTATTTTTTTGTCTGATCAGGGTCTGACCCTGAACGGAAGTTTTGGGCCTATGATTGCCTCCCTAATTCTGTGCCTCTTTCTAACTTCCTGTCCTTGCTTTGTCTCCATTCTGGTTAACAATCTCTCTTTCTTTCTCTCTCTCTCTCGCTTTATTTCTTTCTCTCTCTCTCTCGCTTTATTTCTTTCTCTCTCTCTCTCACTTTATTTCTTTCTCTCTCTCTCTCACCTTATTTCTTTCCCTCTCTCTCTCTCTCTCTGCCCCTCACCCTCTTTTATCAATCTCTTCCCATGTTGATATTATTTTCTTTACTATCTTTTATGAGTATCTTTCTCACTAAAGCTTCGATGTACAGGTTTTTTTTTGATTTTCTTACCCCAGAGTTATTTTTCTCCCACCCTTGCTTTCCACGCTCCTCCATTCACTGTTGACGAGGTGAATCTGGGTCGCAACACATGTTATAGTAAAGTGACCAGGTTGTCACAGGTCATTTCCCCCACAACACTTTGATCCACCTTCAATCACCCCCAATGCCCTCTTCCCCTCCCTGGCACCAACCTGTGAAACCACAGAAAATCCAACATCGGCTCTTTTACCTCCTCCCTTCTAACTGTGTAGGGTGCCAAATTCTTCTTCCAGCTGAAATAGCAATTTACTTGTACTCTTTTCAGCTCAGTATGCAATATTGTTGGCCATGTTGCAATCTCCTCTGCATTTGGGAAAGCAAACCCAGGTCGGGTGATCGCTTTGTAGAACACCTTCATTCAGTTCACAAGCATGACCTCGAGCTTCTGATCGCCTGTCGCTTAATTCTCTGTCCCGCCCCCACCCCCACCCCCACCCCCACCCCCATTCTGTCCTTACAAAAGCAAAATGCTGCAGGTGCCAGATACCTGAAATAAAAACAGAAAATGGTGGAAAAGCTCAGCCCGCAATCGGGCCCCCCCCCCCCCCCCCGCCCCCGACCGCGATTTCACGCTGGCGGGCCAATTAAGCCCCGCCCAGTGTGAAACGCGGCTCCGCACTGATCGGGGAGGGCTGAGCGGGGGTGGGGGCCTGTTGGCCGCTGGGTCCAATGGCGACCTGGCGTCCGGTTTAAAAGTGGACAAGGCAGCCTCTGGAAGGCTGCCACGGAGGATGTTTCCTGAGCTGGCACCATGAACCCGAGTGCAGGCGGGAGGGCAGGTCGGGTGGGCACTCGCCGTCCCACTGCTTTGATCGCCTCGCTGTCCTCCTGGAGGAGGTGGCTGCAGGAGGGACACCCTTGTCTCCAGGAATGGGAGGAGGGGGCCACCGCACCTCACTAAGAGGGAATGGGAGGTGGCGGCAGTTCTGGTCAGCAGCCATGACATGGTGCGGCGCCCCTGGGTGCAGTGCCAGAAGTGTTTCACCCAAAGGGTAAGTACCATGTTGGCATGGCTCAGTATGCAGATGTATTAAGGTGTGGCCATCCCCCTGTGGACCTCAGGGGTGCTAGAGTCTGAGCGCCAACTGTCAGTGATGCCGGAGCTGGCAAAGGGGCCGAGCCCTGGCTGCTTGGACTGAGTGCCTTGCGCCTTGAGGACCATGACTCAGATGTGCCCTGCAAGTTGTTCCTCAGCTGGGGTTAGCCAGGCTGCAAATGGCGCTGCAGGTAGAAAGTGGACTAATCAATGCTCCTCTGTCCTTTCAGGAGAAGACAGCCCACAAAAATATAGAAAGGTCGTGGGCCGGCAGAGGTCCTGCTAGCCTCCTAATCCTCTCGAAGTATGAACAAGTTGCCCTGGAGCTGGAGAGCCGGCATGCCCCATGTGCAACCAGGCGTGGAGAGGCGGGGGTGCCAGACGAAGGTAAGAGTGCAGTGCACAGAGGTGAGACTTTCAGATTGTGTAATCATTCTTGTGTAGTCTCTTCATTGATGTGAGCCTCAAACCTGGAGTCCCCATTGATCATTGAAAGACGAGGGAACCATGATGCAAATCTCCATTGTCTCACCAGGGTGCCCGGCATGTACAGTGACAGTGTCATGGCTTTAACTAATGACATGTCCTTCTTCTCCCTTTTGGGTTCGCCAGCAGACGTCCGATCTCCGGACCCCGAAGGACCACGCCTGATGCCGGAGGACCACCGGACATCATTTGCACCTGCATCACACCCGCTCTCTGAATCAGGCACCAGCGCAGATACCAGCACCTCGGTGGGCATTAGATTGGCAGCCAGAATGTCAGTGCACATTGGTGAGGGCACTTCACACTCGCTTGAGGTGCAGGTGGAGGCAGAGAGAACCCAGGGCACCGGCAGTCAGAGGACTGCTGGGGACCAGGATGATGCTCAGTCAAAGGCAGATGATGAGCCTCTGGAGTCGTCCATTAGGCGGCAGATGCTGGATGTCCAGCAAGATGTGTGGGAGGATCTGTTGGAGATCCATGAGGGTCTGCATGCCATGGTCTCTGTGATGGAGGAGTCCATGCAGAGCATGAGCACTGAATTGACCCTCATGGCCGAGCGCAATGCCTCCTCCATTGAGAGACTGGCGACTCTCATGGAGAGGCAGCTCCAGGGACAGAATCAAGGGTTCCTGAGGTTGCGCTCGGACCTGCAAGCCCTCACTCCAATTGGTCGGTGTCAGTGAGGGAGATGGATGAGGCACCCAGTATCTCAGCTAGGTGCCCGTTCATCAGTGGTGTGCAGGGAGACCCAAAGCGACATCAGGTTGGTGCACGAGCTGTCTGTCATCTCTGCGGGCTCTTCTCAGGGCGCTCTGGATGAGGGCAGCAGCTCCTCCGCCCCTCCGCCAGTGATCGTGGCATCTGATGAGGCTGTGACGACTGGGGAGATGCCAGCCGTGGCACTGGCCATTCCATCCCAGGCGGGGCCAGCACGGGCTCCACGGGCCAGAGGACAACCACCAAGGTCATCAAGGTCAACAGGACAGCACAGTGAGCAGGCTGTCTCCAATGCCAGTGCCAATGAGGGGAGGTGCACCAAGACATAGCACTCAGAAACGTAAGTTAAAGTCACCATGAGCACAAGAGGGACAGGTCAGGGGTGATTTTATGTTCATTTATGTTTAATTTATCAAAAGTGGTCTGGGAATGAAGACCAGAGAAGTTTATGTAAATTGTTTGGAATTGTCAAAATGAGATAAATGTTGTTTCTGTCGTCATGGCCTGAGTATGCTTCACCATTTTGCTTTATTGGTGCAGGGTACGTCAGTATGTAATGCTGGACATAGGTGGCTCTGAACTTTATTGCATAGGAAGTGAGCGTTCTTTGTGTTCAAATGAAAGGGTCCTTTCAGACATCCGGGATAGAGGCGGCAGCCCTGGCATGCAGTTGAAGCTGACCTTTGGTAGCCTAGCTGAAGGAGAGTTGGATCAAGGTGTCCTTCGTGGCCCTGCCTCCCTGGAGACTACCAAGGTCTGTCTCCATGCCCTCAGCATTCTCCTCACCATGCTCCTCTTCTGACTCACTATTGGATTCATCATCTGTGGCCTGTGGAGCTGTGTCAAGATCCTCTTCCTCCAGTGGGTCCTCCCTTGCCAGTGCCAGATTGTGGAGAGTGCAGCATGCCACCACTATCAGCGACACCCACTCTTGAGGGTATTGTAGTGCATCAGGTCCAGGCATCGGAAGCACATCTTAAGAAGACCTATGGTCCTCTCTACCACTGCCCTTGTGGAGGCATGGCTTCTATTATAATGCTTCTCTGCCTCTGTTCTTGGGTGGCGGAGAGGCATCATGAGCTACCTCTTCAATGGTTAGCCTTGTCACTCAGCAGCCATCCATCCAGCCGGGCTGGAACACTGAAGAGCCTCAGCACCTGGGAGTGTCTCAGGATGTAAGCGTCATGGGAGCTGCCTGGGTACCTTGCACAGACTTGCAGAATCTGTATCCTGAGGTCACACACTATCTGGACGTACATGGAGTGGAAGCCCTTCCTGTTGACAAAGGCACCTGGCTGACCCGCTGGTGCCTTGATGGCCACATGAGTGCAGTCGATGGCACCCTGGACGTGGGGGAACCCAGCAATCACTGCAAAGCCTCTGGCTCGCTCAGCCTGACTGGCCTTGTCAGTACGGGATTGAATAAATGTCATTACCCACCTGAACAGAGTTTCTGTCACCAGCTTGACGCAACTGTGGACAGCTGATTGGGAGACTCCACACAGATTCCCCACTGAGCCCTGGAAAGAGCCAGAGGCATAGAAGTTGAGGGCTGCTGTGACCTTCAGAGCTACTGGCATGGGGTGTCCACCCACACAGTTGGAGCTGATCTCAGGCCCAGTCATCTGGCAAATGGAGGTCACTGTCTCCCTTGAGAGGCGGAGCCTCCTCCGGCACTGCACCTCACACATATTGAGGTAGCTGCATCGCCGCCTGTAAACCCTGGTAGCAGGATAGTGACATCTTCTGTGGCCCCTTCCACCTTTGATTACCTGCTGACCCTGCACCCCTTGTGCCTGCGCCACTCATCCCACAGGTCCCTCTCCTGGAAGCTGCACTGGGACACTTGGCCTCCTCCCCCTTCTGCCCCTCTCTTCCTCCTCATCTTCCAATTATGCAATTTACAGCCTTCCGGACTCAACAGTGAGTTCACTGATTTGAGATCGTAACCACTGCCCCATTTTTCAGACAGCAGCTGTTGGTAATGGTTTTCTTTTCCCATTAACACCTCTAAACCCAGCTTCTGTCTCTTTACTTGTTGCATTACCGTACTCTTTTGCCTTCCATTGTCGTTTAAATCTCTCCTGCCTTACACCCCATTATAGACCTTCCACTTTGTTCTTTCCTCCCCTCTCCACTTTTCTTGCCTCTGCACTTACTTAACAATCTGTTACAACGCTAACCTCTCCCAGTTGAGACCCGGAACAGTGAGCAGAATTTAAACAGAAAAGTGCAGCAGCCGACAATGGGGCGGGAAGCGGGCACTTCTGCTCATGTGTTGGGAGCCACAGTGCATTCATTTATGATGCAAGTTGTAAGTGTGTGCAGGGGTGACGTGAACCACATGTAATCATGCCGCGGGGGCGGGCAGGATGCATCTGCCCCCACAACCAGCTGACACAATTTAATTTGAGCCAGGCTATAAAAGTTCTGGCTCTGCAAGCATCCAGTTTCTGTAGGCTGGGAGAATTAGTAGGAAATTGGCAGCAAGATCTTCCACCTGGTGGACCAGTAAACAATTGTATTTTGAACCACAGTGTCTATACCCCTTGGCAGCATTTGTGAATTAACACCCCTCACTCCTCCCTCTCCTCTACAGCAATCGTCTTCCTAGACTCCCCTCAGCCACCACCCCACACCCCACAGCACTCACATTCCTCGACCCCCATCACTCCTCCCTCTTCTCTACAGCAAACATCTTCCCTGACCCCTTCACTCTCCCTACTCCTCTACAGAAGCATCTTCCTGGCCCCCCTCACTCCAATGCATCGGCAACATGTCTGCACACAAACAAAGAGCAGCTCCATGGCTCAGCGATGCCTTTCCTGCAGGCTAACCTCCAGGCCATCCAGGAACATTGGGAGGTGCTCTTCCCCGGGATGGCAATAGAAGATCCTCCGGCTTGACCACGGCTGCCTGGACAGAGATTGCAGAGGAGATGAGTAGCCGTGGGGTCCAGCCATAAACATGCTGCAAAAGAGTCAAGGACCTCTTGCAGTTACCCAGGTAATGTGGCATTGCAAAGGGCCTCTCATGAGGTTACTAAGCAATGGAACTTTGCAAGTGGGAAGAGAGGCCAGGCTGGAGAATGCATGGTCATCCTCACTACTGCATGGCTCTAGAGGCCAGACCTTGTGACAGTTGTGTATGATAAGGCGATTTTGTACAAGTTAGAAGGTAGGGCCAATTGATGACATGGGGATGCCTGGGGATAAGGGAGTTAGCTATCTCTTGACATGCCACTAACTCTCCACTTTGTAATGCAGGATAAGGAGACCTTCAATCCCAAGGAGAGGGCCAAGACTGGAGGTGTATTCCAGAGATGAAGATTTTGACGCCATGAGGAGGAAGCCATGGAGATCACAACACATGGGGCAGCCATTTCATTGCAGATGGTAAGGCTGAACTAGCCAGGCAGCAGAGTAAGAATGCCTCCAACCTGGTGGTGAGACATTGGCACATTGGAGACACGTGTGAAACCGTGCATTCCTGATGGACTGAGCTTCTCCTTAATGTCTTACTTTTTGTTCTCCACTACAGATCGTCGGACCAAGCACATAGAGGAAAGCAATGACTCCATCTCTGAGGATGATGATTTATAGCACCTAGAAGATGCACCATTATCTGCCTCTCCCTCATCCTCCACTGGCTCAGTTACACTCCCATGGGCCTCGGAGGGCTTGGGTATAGAATTGGGGGCACATGCTGATGAACAATTTACGGACACATCCGAGCAGCTGAGGGAGACAGTTTCTGCCGAGGTCCCTGACAGTGGGAGGACTGTGGGGAACAGACCAATGCTGAGGCCCTGGCTGATGACAGGCCTTTGGTCTCAGCCACAATAAATCTGCTAGAGTTGCAGTGACAGGCAGAGGAAAATCTGACAGAGGTGCCAGAGACTAGGCAGAACCCTGCGCAGATGGTGGAAGAGTCCATCTAAGCCTTAACCTCTGCTATAGCTTCAGCATTTGAGTGCATGGCTTCCTCCATCGAGAGGTTGGTGACTGCTGTGGAGATCCAAGTCTATCAGATGACCCATATGCGTGAGGACCTGTATTCCATCGCACTGTCCATGGTCTCAGTGCAGCAGTGGCTAGGTGAGAGGGGAACAAGGCACCCGGACCTCCCTCTAGATGCTCCTTCTCCTCATGGGAGACCCAGAGGAAGGGGAATCGTCAGCCAGCCATCCGGGGGTATCCTCTGAGAGCACTCCCAGGCTAAACGGTAGTTCCTCACCCCCTCTGCCAGTGACCCCAGAGCCTCCAATAGATGAGGCCAAGGAGGGTGCCCTTGCACTCATGCAAGAGATCCCCGATAAACTGGAGCCCTCAAGGCCTCAGATCACCAGAGAATGGCACATAGGCATGCAAAGGGGTATTGCTTTCAAGAGCTTGCCTCCTCCTCAGCTCCAGATGTTGGGGTTGCACCAAGGCATGGTGGGCCTAAGAGAAAACATAAGACATTTTGAGGGCACATTGGTGGAATGGGTGTTGAGACACTATACATCTCTCACACACAATTTTCAAGTGAAACAAATGTAATATCATGTGTAGTTTTTGGGATACTCTCATTCAGAGGACATATTGCACTGTCATGCTTCATGATTGTCAATCATTGCTGAATGAAGGGCACTGAGGGACAAAAATGTTGCTGTATGTTCAAGTTCAGTATTTATTACATGGTAATCTGTGTGTCTTACTTTGTATTATCAAGGCAATGCAACGTGACTGAACCATGCAACCTCTGGTGATCATTCCATAAATGATGTGCCAAGGAGATTGACCGTAGTTACATACCAGTGCGAGGAGTGATGTGCTGTTCATGCACTCATGGCCCTGACACATGGGCAAGCAGCTGAAAGCTCACTCATAACAGTCTCAGTGATTTGTGTGCAAGTGCAAAGTCTGTATTCTCAGGGAGCAATTTAATAATTTGATTTTGTGTGATAAACATCTGGTCCCTTTGGCCAGGGAGAGAGTAGAGGACACGGGTAGTGAGGTGGCTCTGGGTAGAGGCTGGCAGAGGTTGCACACTTTCAGAGCAGGCAATGGTTTGCTGTCAATGTACAGCTAGTCAGGTAGGTGCCTCATTCCTGCACAAACTGATTCAAGATGAAGTTGTGTCTGACAGCCCTGGCACATCTCTCCATGGCCCTGGCATCTTGGAAAACTACCACAGCATCACTGTCCTCTTCCTATATTCCTCTCTGTCATCCTCATCTGAGGAGGACAGCAGCTCATCTTTATCCTCACATGGCAATTCCTCTCCCCTTTGCAATGCCACGCAATACACAGCAGACCACGACAATCCTGGACATCCGCTGTGGTGCTATTGCGACGCTCTGCTGGACCAGCCTAGGCAGTAAAAGTGTATTTTTAGCAGTCCCATTGTCTGCTCTATGGTTGCCCTTGTTGAGCAAGGGCAGTGTTGCAAAGCTTCTCTGTGGGGCTCTGGGGAAGATGCACTGGTCCTGAGGGGATAAATGCAGGATCCAACCTTACACTTGGGCAAGGACCTCAAATTGCTCTGGGAGACAGGAGTTGTATAAAACATTGAGAGCTCCCTGGGAAATGAGCACACACCTGCACAATTTGATTCCTGTGGTCACAGACTAGTTGAATGTTAAGGGAGTGAAACCTTTTCCGATTGACAAATGCAGCTGGCTGTTCCCAGGGAGCTCTAATGGCCACATGAGTGCAGTCAATTACCCCCTGTACTTGAGGGAACTGCGCCAACCCGGAGCCAACTGCTCTTGTGGCCTGGCTATCAGCATCTCTTTGTGAACTAAATGAATTTGTTGGCCCTTCTGAACAGGGCATTGGTCGCTTATGTATCCACCTGTTACAGCCTGGGATTTGCCACACGTGCCCCCAGTGGACCCATGGAATGATCCACTGACATAGAAATTCACCGCCACAGTCATCTCAAGGGTGACTGGCATGGGGTTCCCTCCAAATCCAGGAGGCTGCAGGTCTTGTTGAAGGAGTGCACACAGGTCAGTAAGTGACTGCCGGGAAATCTTTAGCCGTCTCTGGCATTGCCTGTCAGACATTTGAAGGTAGTTGGTGTACATACTGAAGATGCACTGATGTGCTAATGGCTTTCAATAATGATTCTGTTATTGTGGTTTTATCTTGGGATTCGTTGGCTTCTTACTTGAGAAACGTTCTTGCTGGAGGCAATGGTCTTTTGTTCAAAGCAATTATTTACATGCTATCTATTTATAAAGGTTCAATAAGACCACAATATAGCTGGAATACTCTCCGAGATGCTTCACATTAATCTCCTCCCAGTGAGTGACATCACTGTAACATAGCTCCTTACACACACACTCCGTAGCTATCATTAGAGTTAACTCTTTATTCTACATCTCCCCCCACCAGATTTGTCCCCATACTATTATACACATTCTCCTACAACTCCCCCACAAAGTCTCTTCTCTTAAAGGGAAAGTCTCTTTAGTGGTTTCACCAGTCTTCCAGAATGAGTGCAGAGCTCCTTCTGAGGTAGATTGGAATCTTGTTGCTCTGAGATCAATTTGTGGGGCTTGTCATTCCTGGTTTCCCTCATCTGTGGTTCTATAGGTGTGATAGTCTCTTGAGGTTTAGGCTACACTGCCCATCATGTTAATGGTTTCCTGTCCATTGAAATTAGGGCAGACCTGTTCCTTCAAATGATGCCTGACTGTGTCTTGGCCAGGCTACGACCCCAGTTGCGTTGGCTTCTCAATTACCGTACCAACAAGGTTCTGGTCTCTGATCCATACCCTCTCTCCCCTTCCAAGAATCGGCAGGTCTTGAATTTCTTGAATGGATCTCTCCTTTTGTCTGGTAAATACAGACTTTCTGGAATGGCAGTCCACTTCAAAATGGCCTAACTTGCCACACCCATGGCACTGCGCGATTCGGGCAGAGCATTCTTCCTGCCTGTGGACCTGCTCCCTGCCACAGCAGGGACATTGGAAAATGGCAGTGGATACCTTTTCAGGGCATTTCCCTGGTTGCTGCCTTGCTATGCTTTCGATTTTACAATCCACAAAATGAACAACTTCATCGATTGTCTTGGGAAATTTCCCTCGTATCTCTGACAAAAGCCCAAAAGCCTTATTCTGCCTCCACTCTTCAGCCTGTCTGGCCAGCTGAACAGATTTGCTTAAATTTAAATCGTCCCAAGATTGTAAGAAGTCAGAGATTCTCATCTAAAATGCCAACGACAACTCTATCTCTGATCAGGTCAGCTTTTAGTGTTCCAAACTCACAATTTTCAGCCAGGCAGTAAAATTTATTAATGAATGAGTCAATCCCTTTGAGATGTTTTTGACTGCGTCGATTAAATTTTGCCCCCTCCATGACATTATTTTTACAAAGGCTGAAATATGAGTCAAAGGCTCTGATGACATCCCCTCTGGAGGCTGTCTCTTCATTCGCCCACTGTCTGGCCAGCAAGTCATCTGCTTTGCTCCCAACAGCATATAACAAAGTGTTAACTTGATCTTTGTTCTCTTTACTGCAAGACCGGAAGTGTTGCAGTTCCGGCTAAAACGTCTTTGCCAACTGTGCCATTGCTCAGCATGTCTGGGGCCCTCTATATTTTTTAATGATTCTGGTAGGAGCAAAGTAGTCACCATTTCTAATCCTGGGTTAAGGTTGTCTTTTCCCAAGCTGCTTCTTTCACCAGTTGCTGTGCTACCCTTGTTGTTTTGTTGCCTCTGGTGTGGTTGCTTGGTTGGCCCTGAAGCCCTTCACCCACTGCTCTGTATTGCTAGGTTTCTCTTGAGGCATTTATCACCATTTTCTACTGTTCCTCTGTGGGTGTAGTCATTCTTCTACCATCTGTTATTGTGGTTTTATCTTGGGATGTGTTTGCATCTAACTCTAGCAGAGATCTTGCTGGAGGCAATCGCCTTTTATTCAAAATAATTATTTACATGCTAACTATTTACAACGGTTAAATAAGACCAAGACATAGCTGGAGTTCCTCTCTGAGATGCTTTACACTCATCTCCTCTCAGTGAGGGATATCACTGTAACATAGCTCCTTACACACAGCCCAGTAGCTACTATTAGAGTTAACCCTTTACTCTACAACGATGACAGCCCTGTTTTGTTCCTCCTGACCACCGTCCTGCTTGGATGGTGCTAGCTGATGGCCTTGTAGCTTCCTCTGGCAAATCCTCTCCTTCACCACCCTAGGTTGTAAAAATATTGGACGTATGAGGCCTCTTGCAAATCCCCAAAGTGAACTGTGTGAAGAAGGCAGGCAAAGATACGAGCAACTCTGTTTACATGGCCTTCATCTATAGAACAGCGATAGCTGACCAATGGGAATGCATAGTCTCCGCTGGGACACACCCAGAACTCCTCCCATCCCACAGCAACCTGATCTCCTGTCAGCTCCAACTGTGCCGGCAGCCATGTTGATGGAAACACACAATGTGGCCCTGCAGCTGCAACCCATCCGCCTCAACCTTCCCTCTGTCACCCTCGAGCTTCCTTCCTCAACCTTGACCCTCCTAACATCACCACCCTGTGCCTTCCCTCAACCATTCTCACACCTCCAATTATCACTCTTGACCCAGTGCCATTGACCTTTGACCTTTGATCTCTCACATTCGAACCTCCCCCTCACTTTTGACCTGCCGGCCATCACCCTGGAGCATCCCTCCATCATCCTTGACCTGCCCTGGAATCCCTCACCACCCCTCCAGAAACTCTTGACCCACCCTCCATCCAGCTGGGCTTGTCTTGCCTGATCTTTTGCCTCTGGCCAGGAGAGATACAGGCAGTGCAGCTTCTCCAAAGCCCAGCATCTCAGTCCAGCACCGTCGAATTGAAGGAGGACACGCCCTGTTTTTTACAGCACTAGATGCCATAAAGCAGGTCAGTTTAAAGATCCGATTGAAATTAATAGGCCAGGAAGAAGATAAGTGGATAGGATGGGGGGAGGATTTCTGACATTGGGAGGATGTGGGGATCTGACATTCGGGGGGTGAGGGGTCAGACATTCCAGGATGGGGGTGGGGGAAAATCGGACATTCGGGAGATGAGGGGTCGGACATTCCGGGGGGCTGTGGAAGGGTGGGGTGGACATTCGGGGGTGGAGAGGAGTGGGGGGGGTGGTCAGACATTCGGGGGGGATGGAGGTCTGGTCGGACTTAGGGGGTGGGTTGTCCGGTCAAGTCAGTGGTGTGATTATCATGCCCACAGGCGGGGATTGGGGTGGGGGGGTTGCTGGTGGTGGTCAGGTGAGGGGTCCCGTACAGGTGGGGGGTTTTCCATGGGAGTTCGGGGGTGGAGAACACCATAGTGGGGGTGGTTGATCAGGAGTGGGGGAGTCCCCTGGCTTCTTTGGGGTGTCGGGAGAGTCTTGTGGGGTGTCGGTCTGGGCCTTTACAATTGTTACCCAGAACGTTAGAAGCATTTTAATTCTTCTAACTTTCTCTGGGTAACTATTGGTGTAATGTTGTCAGAACAATCCAAAGTTTGTGTTTTAAGTTGTGTTTTTGGATGGTTCCTGGAGCAGGGCAGAGGAAATGTGCACTTCAATGCTTACCTTTGAAGTTCCGAGAGGGATTCCCCCGCGAATCATTGGGGTATCCCCCCAATCCGACACTGGGGAGCCGGGATGTAACATTCCAATCTTGAATGCAGAACTCAATCCGGTAAAGTTCCCATTTAATGAGTATTCATGCTATGCAAATGCATGATAAATAGGTTCCCAGCATTGGGCAGCATGATGCCCACTCTGGCATTGACTTTATTTCAAGAACTGAACCCAACGACAGGAAGCAACAATTTTGTCTCCAGCCTGCCCACCTTGTTTCCCACTCTCAGAGGCCCCATTAAATTCCACCCAGTAAGTCTATTTCTCTCCACAAATGCTGCCAGACCTCCTGAATATTTCCAGCCTTTGCTGTTTTGCTATCAGTTACAGTGTTGGATGTCTGTTTCCTCCAACAGACCTGAGTTGCTCGATGTGCCATCATCTCCACAGAGGAAGCTTTGCTGAAAAGAGGACAAACATTTACAGTACTTCTAAATTATCTCATTTTGGAAATACGAGCTAAAAACCAACAAATTGTGGTTAAAAAATAAACAAGTCCAAGACAGTTTGATGGTTTTTAACTATGCAGGCCTACAACTCCTGAATCAGCCTGAAGTCTATTAGTTATGTGTTTACACTGGTCCAGTTCCAACCAGTAGAATCAAATCAGGCCACAGCACTACTTTAGGCCGTAACTTCCTAGATCCAGGGCAAAGTAACTCGGGGTTACTGCAAAGGAGACTCTTTCCCCCACCATGGGGACTCACCCCTCCTCAAGGCCCGACTCTCCCCGGACTAAACCCCCACCCCCCCGCCCCACCAGACCCGACTCCTGACTCTCACCCCCACCACCTCCGCAGGGTGTGACTCCCGACTCTTACCACCGCCCACCAAGACCTGACCAGACTGATCCCCATCGACCCGACCCCTGCCCCCGCCCCTGACTTGAACCCCGTGCCCACCCAACCCAACCCACACACCCCCTAACCTACCCCACACCCCCACCAAGGCCTAAACCAAACCCGCATCAAGGCCCAACCTGAATCCGCCCTGCCATAGCCAGACCTGACCCTCCCCTACTAAGGCCCAACCCGAACCACCCCCCACAAAATCCTACCCACTTAGCTTGTACACTTAACTTCTCCCTGGCTTGTCAAAGGCCTTTAAACCTGGCTGGACATTTAAACTTACCAGCTTTACAGCAGCTAGTACCGTAAAAACAGGGCATGGCCTCATTACCTCCGATGCAGCAGCACTTGACTGATAGCTTCAGGAGCTGCACATTTCTCGCCCAGCCTGAGTCAGAAGGTCAGGCGGGACAGGATTGAAAAATATTTTAACTAAGAAAGTAGAAGCACATTGGCAATTCAACTTTGATTGCCGCTCCACAGGAGTTCAGGCCCATCGTGCACTCTATGTGGAATCATTATCTGAGAGCCTATAAAACAGCACAACTGAAATGAAGCACAAAAGCAGGTCACAATTTAATTCAACATCTATAAAGATTCCTTAAAACCGACCCCTAAGATGCAAAATGATTGGCTTGCAGTCAAGAGGTTTTGAGCTCTGTGGCAGGCTTTTTTGCTCTTAGAATCAATGTATGACTGTCTGCTGGGACTTTTCAGTCAAACATCTGTAATGGACAGGAGGGGGGTTAATTTAAACAGCCCTGATTTCTCCTCTCACCACCTGCCTGTAAACAGAAAGGTGTTTTGATTTTGAATTCCCCTTTATAAGCAGTGGTGTATTTCCCAACCCCTTAGTTTTGGCCTGATCCAAATTTTATTAATAGCCCCACAGCAAACTTGAGATAGGGCAAAGTCAGAGAGTTAGTTTATTCACACACGCTTAAAATGCAGGAGGGGATGTTGCTATGTAGTCCCCCCAATAAAAGAGGGATAGAGGACAGATTTACAGGGCAAAAACCATAGAGCAAATACTATTGTTTCACATGAGTCCAGACTCCAGAATCAAAGTCCAATGGTGTATTCTTTCACAGAGGTCAGCAGGTTAAAGACTGATGCTGGATAATTCACTTTTCCAGCAGAGATGACTTCCACAATGGGACAGGCATGTAGAGGTAATTAGTCTAGTAGATGCTGGTGCAAAAGTTCAGAAGCTCCAGTAGAAACAGTGTAAATGGGGGCCAGGCATTCACCTGGACCGAGCCCATGTTCTGAGCTGCTGCCTGCTAGATGGAAAATGGCAAACTGATTAGCAATACAGCAATACATTGTTACAGGTTCCTCCAGCTAGAGGGTCATGTCACATGACTCCCACCTGTCCACTTTGGCTTTGACAAAGGATGTATATCCCTTTGTCTGGGTTCTTGAGATTGTTAATGCCCCAACCATTAAGAATTTCAAAGGAGGTTGCAGGTCCCTTTGTCCTAGCAGACTTGTAGCCTACATTGGCCAGGCCTGGCTTCGGAAATGTAGACGGCCTTTGTATAATTGCCTCTGAATTTGATCTCTGCTGCCACAGGGGCAGTTAGCCTCTCTTCAGAGATAACGCAGTGTTAGCTTCTTAGATATTGCCAGAAGATTCCTTTAGTTCAGGGTTGCAGGCAGACATAGCTTCAGTCTTTTTAAAGTCTTTGTCCAGTTTTTAAAATTTTAGGAAGTAGCCATGTTGATTTATATATTTCATAAAAATATAGTATAAGGTCTTAGCTCTGTGAAAATATATGTCCCTATTAGATCAATTCAAATTGAAATTTAGTAGGCCCTTGTACAAGGGCTCCAATCTTGCGGAGAAGAAAGCATTATAAATCGTACAGTTTACACTATTGTACCAAAATCTCTTCCAAGAAATTCTTGAAGTGCAGAGAGCTGGGGTTTTCTCCTATCCAGCTACCTTGGCTCAATCCTGTCCAAAGACCCGAGGATGGAATCTCTTGCTTAAGAGAGGAGGGTTCATTCATGTAATGTGAGAAAGAAGGGAAGCAAAAATAAATTTACATACAACAACAATGGACAAGCAATGTCTCTCTTGTCCATCCATCTTTCCCCAGACAATTGTGATGCCTTGTACACTGCAATATAAACATATCCCATTCCTATGAGAGCTGTTCTCTTGGGAGAGGAGAGTAAAAAGCGCAGATCAGGAATAAATCTAGAAAATTCCTCTCCAATCTTTAAGTGATCAGAACCAGTCCAGGAGACCTCACTGGCCCTGATTAGTCTTATACAGTATCTATGCCTTGATTTATGTTATATAATATCTATCTTTTGGATGAGGTGACCCCTGCCCCAGTTAGAAACAAGTCCAGCTCTCACTTAAATGAGCTTAGCAAATCAGCATTCATTCCACGAGCTGAAAGCCTCTTCCAGATTGTCTAATATTCTCTGGGAAATGAACTAGCCCCTGATACCTAGCCTAGTTCTGCCTGCATCTATAGTGCTCCCAAACCTTTCATATTCATCTTCTTAACAAGCTTAACAAGCCACGAGGAAGCCAAATCAAAAAAATAATAATGCCATATTTGTAGGCATTAATTAACTCTTTGGAGTATTTCTGTTTTTGCTTCTTAAATTTCCAGCTTTGTGATGGGGCTGAAAAACTAAGCGGCTTGTGTACAATTTCACACATTTTCTAAATTGACAAGCTTGTCTTCCTTAAATATTAGGCCACTGCTTTTGATTTTCACTAAAGTTGTTAAATTTTACAGTATTTCTCAATAAACTCTTCAGTTTCCTAATGTACTGTGGCTGAGTCACTCTATCCTCTGATTTCCATGACTCCAGCTGTTGGATTTCCAAACATGGGAAACAGATTAAAATTGAGAAAAGTTCTGTTGGACCCAGTCACGGACCCAAAACAGCTGCAAGCAGCTTTTCTCAATCTCAGAATAGAGAGCCAAGGAATAAATCCTTCCAGAGTTGGAGCATCCATGTTAGGCTGCAGTGAGGAACTATATGAGACATAATATAAATACTGTAATAGTCTTAGACAGTAATATCTAAAAATCCATTAATATGGTTATACAGTCATTGCAAGACTGCAAACGCCCTTTTCAATAGATTGTGTTTACAGGAAAAAAGTACAAATTAAGCCAACAGCTGAGTGAACAAAACTCAAAGTATATTTGTAAGAGCAGATGATAGTCAGCTTTGATATAAGAATTTGTTGTTTTGTTTGCTTTCTACTTCCCCAGGAGGTGACGTCTACTGAACCACATAATAAGGTCTTCCTTTATTAGTAAAGGTTAAAAATAGTGAACATGATTTGCTTACGTTTGTATGGAGGCAAGGAAAGTTTCACATGGAGAGACTCGTGAACCTGCTACTGTTCTCAAAGCAAAGATGGAGGGATTTAATAGAGGTTTGCAAAATTAGGAGACATTTTGACAGGGTAAATAAGGAGAAATGATTTCCGTTGGCAGGTGACCAGACGACATAGGGTAGAATCTTCCCAGATTTGCACTCAACTCACACACTCACAAACCCATCATACATCCACAGTGATCTCACTCACTGCCAGTTCAAGGGACATCATCATTCATTATCTCTCATATACCTTCAGCACATGTCCTCATCCCATCCATGGCACCATTCACCACCCACATACATCCCAGGCAACCTTGTTATCTGGCCTGGCAGGCATCCTGCTTACACCCTGCCCATCTGTATTCATGCAGGACAAGCTGGCACACAACAAACGGGAAAGATCTCTGACTGGTGGAGGAGTACTTGACATCAAGGTCATAGAGCCATAGAGGCCTATAGCACAGAAAAAGGCCCTTTGGCCCATCGAGTCTGCGCCAGCCAAACAAGTACCTAATTATTGTAATCCCATTTTGCAGCACTAGACCTATAGCCTTGTATGTCACGGCATCACAAGTGCACATCCAAATACTTCTTAAATGTTATGAAGGTTTCTGCCTCTACCACCCTTTCAGGCAGTGAGTTCCAGATTCCCACCACCCTCTGGGTGAAAAAATCCTTCCTCACACCCCCTCTAAACCTTCTGCCCCTCACCTTAAATCTATGCCCCTTGGTTATTGATCCCTCCACCAAGGGGAAAAGTTCCTTCCTCTCTACCATATCTATGCCCCTCATAATTTTATACACCTCAATCATGTCCCCCCTCAATCTCCTCTGCTCCAGGGAAAATAACCCCAGTCTATCCAATTTCTCCTCATAACTAAAACTCTCCAGCCCAGGCAACATCCTGGTAACTCTCCTCTGCACTCTCTCAAGTGCAATCACATCCTTCCTATAATGCAGATTCAAGAACTGCATGCAATACTCTAGCTGTGGCCTAACCAGCATTTTACACAGTTCCAGCATAATCTCCCTGCTCTTATATTCTGTGCCTCAGCTAAAAAAGTATCCCATTTGCTCTCTTCACCACCTTATCTACCTTCCCGCTACCTTAAGGGACTGGTGGACATGCACACCAAGGTCCCTTTGATCCTTGGTACTTCCCAGGGTCCTACCATTCATCATGTATTCCCATGCCTTGTTTGTCCTGCCCAAATGTATCACCTCACACTTATCCGGATTAAATTCCATTTGTCACTGATCAGCCCATCTGACCAGCTTGTCTATATCCTCCTGTAATCTAAGGCCATCCTCCTCACTATTTACCACCCCACCAATTTTCGTGTCATCCGCAAACTTACTGATCAACCCTCCTACATTCAAGTCTAAATCATTTATATATACCACAAACTGCAAGGGACAGAACACCGATCCCTGTGGAACCCCACTGGACACAGGCATCCAGTCGCAAAAACACCCCTCGACCATCACCCTCTGCTTCCTGTCACTCAGCCAATCCTGGATCCAATTTGCCAAATTGCCTTGGATCCCATGGGCTCTTACCTTCGTTATCAGTCTCCCATGTGGGACCTTATCAAAAGCCTTGCTGAAGTCCAAGTAGACTACATCAAATGCATTGCCTTCATCTACACACCTGGTCACCTCTTCGAAAAATTCAATCAAATTGGTCAGACATGACCTCCCCTTAACAAAACCATGCTGACTGTCCTTGATTAATCCCTGCCTCTCCAAGTGTAGATTAATTCTGTCCCTCAGAATTTCTTCCAATAGTTCCCCACCACTGAGGTTAGACTGACTGGCCTGTAATTCCCTGGTTTATCCCTTCCCCCCATCTTGAATAACGGTACCACATTGGTTGTCCTCCAGTCCTCTGCACCTCTCCTGTGACCAGAGAGGTATTGAAAATTATTGCCAGCGCACCTGCTATCTCCTCCCTTGCCTCACTCAATAGCCTGGGATACATTTCATCTGGACCTGGACATTTATCTACTTTTAAGCCTGCCAGGCCGCTTAGAACCTCCTCCCTTTCTATGCTAATTTCTTTAATTATATCACAGCCCTTCTGCCTGATTTCCATACCCATGTCGTCCCTCTCACTTGTGGACAACAACACAAAATATTCATTTAGAACCCTACCTACGTCTTCCGGCTCCACACACAAATTACCACTATGGTCCTTAATGGGCCCTACTCTTTCCCTAGTTATCCTCTTACTCTTAATGTACTTGTAAAATAACTTTGGATTTTCCTTTATTTTACCTGCCAGTGTTTTTTCATGCCTCCTTTTTGCTCTCCTAATCTCCTTTTTAAGTTTCCTTACACATTCTATACTCCTCTAGGGCTTCTGCTGTTTTGGGCCCTCGGTATCTGCCATAAGCCTCCCTTTTTCTCTTTATCCAATCCTGTATATAGCTCGACATCCTGGATTTGTTGGTCCCACCCTTTATCTTTACTGGAATATGTTGGCCCTGTACTCTCCCTATTTCCTTCTTGAATGAGTCCCACTGCTCTGACACTGATTTACCTGAAAGTAGCTGCTCCCAGTCCATTCTGGCCAAATCATATCTGATCTTATTAAAATTGGCCTTCCCCCAATTTAGAACTCTGATTTCTGGCCCATCCTTGTCCTTTTCCATAACAACCTTGAATCTAACGGAGTTATGATCACTATCTGCAAAATGTTCTCCCACTGATACCTCTACCACTTGCCCGGCTTTATTCCCTAAAATTAAGTCCAGGACCGCCCCCTCTCTTATAGGACCTTCTACATACTGACTTAAAAAACTCTCCTGGATGCATTTTAAGAATCCTGCTCCCTCTAAACCTATCCCAGTTAATGTTAGGGAAGTTGAAATCCCCCACTATTACTACCCTATTATTTTTACACTTATCTGAAATTTGCCGACATATCTGCTCTTCTATTTCTCTCTGACTGTTTGGGGGCCTATAGTACACCCCCAGCAATGTGATTGCTCCTTTTTTGTTTTTAAGTTCTACCCATATGGCTTCATTTGAGGAGCCTTCTAAGATGTCATCCCTCCTTACTGCTGTAATTGATTCCTTGATCAATATTGCGATACCCCCTTCTCTTTTACTTCCTTCCCTGTCTCGCCTGAAGACCCTATATCCTGGAATATTGAGCTGCCAATCCTGCCCCTCTCTCAACCATGTCTCTGTGACAGCAATGACATCATACTTCCATGTGTTAACTTGTGCCCTCAACTCATCTGCCTTATTTGTCAGACTCCTTGCATTAAAATAAATACCATCCAACCATGCCAAACTCCTTGTGCCTTAACTGGCCTATAATTTCTATGCCTTCCAGACTCACTTGCTCTCTCTTCTAATTTTGGCTGTGCATCTCCCCCTGCTGAGCTGAACCTCCTCTCAGGATTCCGTCCCCCTGCCAAGTTAGTTTAAACCCTCCCCAACAGCATTTGCAAACCTTCCCGCAAGAATGCTGGTCCCATTCCGGTTCAGGTGCAACCCATCTGCCTTTTTCATGTCCCACTGCCCCCAGAAACGGTCCCAATGTCCCAGAAATCTAAATCCCTCTCTCCTGCACCATCTCTCCAGCCACGCATCCACCTGGAATAACCTCCTATTTCTATACTCACTAGTGCGTGGCACCGGAAGTAATCCAGAGATTACTACCTTTGAGGTCCTGTTTTTTAACCTGCTTCCTAGTTCCCTAAATTTTGCTTGCAGGACCTCATCCCTCTTTCTACCTATGTTATTGGTACCAACGTGTACCACGATCTCTGTCTGTTAGCTATCCCCTTTTAGAATGCCCTGCAACCATTTAGTGACATTCTTGAACCTGGCACCAGGGAGGCAACATACCATCCTGGAGTTACATCAATAGGCTGCAGAAATGCCTGTCTGTTCCCCTTACTATCGAGGCTCTTACCACTATTGCTCTTCCCTTCTTTTTCTTCCTCCCCTGTGCAGCTGAGCCACTCACAGTGCCATGAGCGTGGCTGCACTCCCCAGAGGAACCATCACACTCACCATTTTCCAACACAGAAAAACGGTTCTTGAGCGAGATACACCCTGGGGATTTCCTGACTACCTGCCTGACGCCTTTCTTCTGACTGATGGTCACCCATTCTCACTCTGTCTGCACTTCCGTAAGCTGTGGGGTGACCACGTCTAAAAATGTGCAATCCACGAAACTCTGAGCCTTGTGGATGCACCTCAGTGCCTCCAGCTGATGCTGAAGCTCCAAAACTCGGAGCTCAAGTAGCTGCAGCTGGTGGCACTTCCTGCACATGTGGTTGGTCAGAGCGCAAGGAGCATCTAGGACTTCCCACATGTTGCAGGCAGTACATAACATGGGACTGAGCTGCCCTGCCATGCCTCTATTTGAAAAGAAACCCCTTACTTTAAGTTAAATACAGTAAAAAAACGGTTAAGTTATTTATGTACTTCAAATAAAAACTAGAACTCTTACCTTTCCTTAGCTTAATCTATTTTAAACCGGAGAAAAACTGGAGAGAAAACTGGAGAACACTTACCCACTATTCACCAATTAGTCCTCACCTTTGTGTTGACGTCACTTTTTGAAGCTTCCCCGCGCTCGTTCTGGTTCTGATCTCTCCGCCGCTCTCTCGCGCTGTCTTATGATGTCACTCTTGTGAGGTCTTCACGAACTTTGAAAATAGATTCATCCAGCTGGCCGGCAATGACTGGGACCGTTCCTGTGCTGACGGTGAGGCTGACGGTGCTCAACCAAGTGAGGATCCAGCAGTGCAACATCCATCAGACAACCATGCTGTGAGTAGTTCCTCTGTTCAGCAGACACCTGCCATGCACTAATTATCTCTCCTTGCTTTCGCAGGCACATCTAGGAAGCAGCCATGGGGGTCCACAAGCCAGATGCTTGAATGGAGCCCTGAAGAAACCTCTAAAGAAGAATCTGATGACAGCCTCATTGAAAACCCATCACAGCGCTCACCCACACCCTCCGCCAGCACAGAGACACACACCTCAGTGGGACCTAGCTTTAGAGTAGCCTTGAGGTCACAATCTGGTGAGCACATCGCACTATCTGATCCACAGCAGCTGGAGACAGGGACTTCCCAGGTTTCCAGCTTTCGGAGGACTGCTGGAGGCCAAAAATCTGCTGAGTCCGAGTCAGATAACAAGCCTCTGGACTCAGCCATACCTCAGTTGTTGGAGCTGCAAAGGAAAGCTTGGGAACATCAGGAAGGGATGTCCACTGCACTCCTCAGATTGCAAGGCACGATGGAGCAATACATCTGCTTTCAGTCCAAGGTGATGGCGCCAGCATGCCGATGCACCAAGGTCAACACTGGTAGGATGCCAACTGCCATGGAGACCTTGGTCCAGGTTGTTGGTCCTGAAGTGCTGCGTGGGGTGAACTCCATCGCTGACACCAAAGTTGGCCTCCAACAGTGTCAACATGAGAGGGTGGGGGGTAGCTCGATCTCACTCCAGCTTCCCCGACTCTTCGAGGAGTCAGCCAGGGGCCCCCGGGCACTCAGAGAGGAGGATCAGCAGGTGCACACCCTGAGGCCATCAACCCAGGTGGCCTTGGGGTGTCCGGCCCATCTGAATCCCCTCTTCCTTTGACCATAGCAGCTCCAGCTCCACAGCTCAAGGAGGTACCACTGCCACACAAGAGCTCCCTGACAGCAGGCTGGGGCCCTCCAGGTCTCAGCCCTCCAGAGGTCGCCTGTTAAGGTCATCACAGACAGGGCACAGCAGTCAGCAGGCTGCCTCCACCTCGGCTGTGGATATCAGGGGAGCTCCAAGACGTAGTGGCAGGGTTAGGAAGGTTAAGAATGTGTAGTTGCACAGCCTGGGCACAGTTGTTAATCACTTCGACATAATGTTCACTATTGTAAATAAACTCCCAAGAATGTCTCCCTGCCTATAGCTCCTTGTTCTGATGAGCAGTGTTCGTGTCACTCAGAAGTGAAAGCTTAGTCCCTGCACAAGATAAAGGCAAGTGTCTCAATCCAGGGCTTCTTCAGTATGCTTTGTGCAACCTTCCCAGCACACTGATGGTGCACCTTCACAGTCACTGGTCACATCAGCCATGCCTGCACCTCGATGGGGCTTATCATTGCTGCCAGAGTGTCCTGGACCAGCAGCACAACGTTCCATCATTCTCTCTGTGTGCCCTCAGCACCCTTAAGTTGTGGCTGCCCCCCCCCCCACCTCATCACCACCTGTGTCCGGTGACAGTGTGCTCCTGAAGGGTTCAGCTCACAAAGGATGCCATAGCATCAGGAGAAGTTGAAGTTTTCCCACTGCATCTCCATGATATGACCCTGTTCACAAGCAATCTGCCATCAGCCAGACAGGAGTCAGACATTCACATAAGCTTTGTGAGGATCTATTGTCTGTCCCCACTGCATGTTGTCATCATCCTCCTGGAATGTAGGGACTGTGGGCATCCACTGTGTCTCCATGACAGGAGTCTTATCACAGAGGGTATGTGCACTGCCATCAGCCAGACAGGAGTCAAACGTTTACAGATGCAACATGAGGATCTATGGTGTCTCCTCACTGCATGTCATCATCATTCTCCACAAATCTAGCAGCTATGAGGGCCTCCCATGCGCCTGCCTTGGCTGGCTAGTGCGATGGCCTCATCGCCATCATCCTCGCCTTCGAGGCCTCCTCACCCTCATCCTCACTGACGTCCTCCTCAATGGAGGAAACATGCAGCTCCTCCATCCCCTCCTCAACTTTGCTCTTCTTCCCTGTTATGACTGATGCAGTTGGTAAAGCTGAGCTGGAAGAGGTCAGGGATCTGAGACCGACTGAGAATGTAGGAGTCGTGGACACTCCCTGGGAACAGTGCGCAGACCTGTAGGGTGTGTTTGTGGTAATCGCACACCAGCTGAACATTGAGCGAGTGGAAGCCCTTGCGGTTGATATAGTTGACTACTTGTTACCAAGGAGATCTGAGCATCACATGAGTGCAGTCAATGGCACCCTGCACCTGTGGGAAACCTGAGATCTGGGAAAACTCCAGCACTCTTGCTTCCTGGCTTTCCTGATACCTGGAGAAATGCACAAAGTTGTGTGCCTTCGTGTATGTGGCGTCCATGACCTCATGGATGCATTTGTGGGTGGAGGCTTTGATATCAAACTGAGGCCCTGTTTTTGCCTTCTTAGAGGCCTTGGCAGCATTTCAAAGAAGAGCACAGGTGTTCTTCCTGGTATCCTGGCCAATACTTATTCTTCAACCAACATCACTAGAACAGATTATCAGGTCATTATCTCATTGCTGTTTGTGGGAGCTTGCACTGTGCAAATTAGCTGCTACATTTCCTGCATTACAACAGTGACTACTCTTCAAAAATACTTCATCCTGAGATTTTTAAAGATGTTTAAAGTCTTGTCATTGCTATAGTTCTTCTACAGATCTCAGTAAATTACCCACATATTTGCTCTTTTATCTTCTTCTGAAAGTTTGGGGGTCAATACTGCTCTCCCAGCAGTGTGATTATCCATTTTTGTTCTTCAGTTCAATACATATGGCCTCATTTGATGCTCCTTCTAGTATGTCATCTCTCCTCACAGCTGTAACTGTTTCTTTAACCAATATTGTGACCCTTCTTTTTTTATTTCCCTCCCTATCTCACCTGAATATCCTGTAATCAGGAATGTTGAACCTGTCCTTCTTTAAGCCATGTTTCAGTAATAGCGATGATATGAAGTTTACTTCCAAGTGTCTATCTGTACTGTCAGCTCGTCTATCTTTTTCACTGTACTCCTCTCATTAATGTAAATACAATTAAGCACTGCAAACTCTCTTGTTTTCTATTTTCTAACCTCTGATTCCTCTGCCTTCCACACCCACTTACTAATTTTTCACTTTCCTCTTCGAGCTTTGCTTCTCTCCTTTCTGAATCTATGCTCGGGTTCCCATCTCCTTGCCAAGCTAGTTTAAACCCTCTCTAACAGCTCTAGCAAACCTCCCCACAACAATATTGATGCCAACCAGCACGTGCAGGTCTCACCTCCCAGAGCTGGTCCCAGTATCCCAGGAATCTAAAGCCTTCCCTCCTGCACTATCTGCCCAGCTACACATACAGCTGCACTGCCCTTCTATACTCACTAGCACTTGACACTGGGAAAAGTCCAGAGATTAAATACTTTTGAGGTTCTCCTTATTAGTTTTGTTCCTAGTTCTGTAAGATTTGCTTGCAGGACCTCATCCCTGTTTCTACCTATGTCGTTGGTACCGATATGGACCACAACTTCTGGCTGTTCCCCAGTCCCCCCTCAGGATGTTCTGCAGCTGCTCAGTGACATCCTTGACTCTGACACCAGGAAGGCGGAGTCACAATGGCAGCAGCAGAAACACCTGTATGTGCCCCTAACTATTGAATCCCCTATCACTATTGCGTTATTGACTTCCCTACTCCACCTCCTGTACCGCTGAGACATCTATGATACTATGGGCTTGGTTCTATCTGCATTCCCCAGAGGAACCAGTACCCTCACCAGTATTCAGAACCGAATATCGGTTAGACAGCGAGATAGACTCAGGGGACTCCTGCACCACCTGCCTAGTTACCCATTCCCTCTCTGAACGCTCTTAAGCTACGGGTTGAACAGCTCCTGTTACATGTTATCCCCATATCTCCGAGCCTCGCAGATGTACTATAGTGATGCCAGCTGCTGTTTAAACTCCAAAACCCAGAGCTCAAGCTTGCATATGTGTTTGCCCAGAGAAGCATCCTGGAGTTCCCACATAACACTGGATGCACATTTGGTAGGATTGAGGCACATTACCATGCCTCTATTTGTCAGCTTATTTTCTAAAACCTGAAATAAACTTAAGATTTGTTCCTAATCTGGACAAATAAAACACCAGCTACACACCAGTCAGCTCCCTCTAATGTGCTGATGTCACCATAATGCTCGCACTCGCTTGAGTCCGGACTCACTGATTCTTGAATTAATTGGTCATAAAAATGTTGAACACCAAAACTGATATAAAAATATGTACCTATATACTATCTTTAAAATTTTGGGTTCTGCCGGTCCTCTCTCTGTGTTGGTTCATTGAAGACCAGATAGATTCTTTAAGGGATAATATGTTGGGGGAAAAAACACCAAGAATTAGGACTTGACAAATTAATTCAATGACATCAGTCTTCAGAACTGCAGGCTCTAATCAGACCACAAGAATTTGGCTTGAGAACCGATAAAACAAACCTGTCATAAAGGAAGTTGACTGAAATATCTCCAAGGCACCTGAACTAAATAAATTCACTTTTTGGCTCCAAAATATTGGTCAATATTTTTTCCAAGATCAGATCAAACTTCATCATCCATTGACCCAAATCTTCTGAATAGACTAGGAACCATTGCATCTGAATCTGATCAGACCGAAAATTACCCACTCGCCCAACCACATTGAAAAAGGCCAGACGCTCAATCCACAATGCAGAAGAACTCCCTCCGTGCAGAAATCCACACAGAGACCAGTGAAGAGAATCAGTGCAGAAGCCATGTCCCCTTTTTACAGCACTAGCTGCCATATGGTAAGTTTAAATGTCAAGTGTGAATGTTAGTAAATGGGTGATGGCTGAATAAGTGAATGGGTGGGGTAGGTGGACGAGGGAAATGGATAGAGTGGGTGAGGTAAGTGTGTTGAGTGGCAGGTGGGTGAATTAGTAGGTGGGTGAGGTGATAGATTGGAATGTGGGTAGGGTGGCAGGTGGGTGAGGTGGCAGGGTGGAAGATGGATGAGGTGGATGTGTGGGCAGGCGGGGGTTGTCGGGTCAGGTCGGTGGCTTGTCAGGTTGGGTCAGGGGGAAGTTGGGTGATAAAGGGGTTATCAGGTTAGGTCTGGGGCGGAAGTTGGGTGGGGGTGGTTAGTCAGGTTGGGTCGAGGTGGGGGCGTAGTCAGGTGGGGGGCCTAGTGAAGACAGGTCAGGGGGAGTCAGGTAGTGGAGGTTAGTCAGGTTGGCTCAGGGGTAGTTGGGTCGTGGGGGGTAGTCAGGTCAGATCGGGGGGAGTAGTCAGGTCATGGGGGATAGTCAGGTCGGGACGGGATGGGGGTAGACGGGGGGGACGTGGTGGGGTGGCTCGGTCTGGTTGCTGGAGGTAATCGGGTGGTGGCCACTAGTCAGGTCAGGTCCGGGAATAGTCAAGTTGGGTCGGGGGTTAGTCAGGTTGGGTTGGAGGTTAGTCAGGTCAGATCGGGGGTTGGTCAGGTTGGGTCGGGGGTAGTCAGGTTGGGCCGGAGGTAGTCAGGCTGGGTTGGGGGGGGTAGTCAGGCTGGGTCAGGGGTAGTCAGGCTAGGTCGGGGGTTAGTCAGGTTGGGTCGGGGGTATTCAGGCTAGGTCGGGGGTTAGTCATGTTGGGTCAGGGGTTAGTCAGGTTGGGTCAGGGGTTAGTCAGGTTGGGTCAGGGTAGTCAGGTTGGCTTGGGGGTAGTCAGGTTGGGTCGGGGGTTAGTCAGGTTGGGTCAGGGGTTAGTCAGGTTGGGTTGGGGGTAGTCAGGTTGGGTCAGGGGTTAGTCAGGTTGGGTCAGGGGTTAGTCAGGTTGGGTCAGGGTAGTCAAGTTGGGTTGGGTGTTAGTCAGGTTGGGCTGGAGGGTAGTCAGGTTGGGGTGGGGGTAGTCAGGTCAGGTCGGGTGGTAGTCTGGTTGGGTCAGGTGGGGTAGTCAGGTCAGGTCAGGGGAGGACTCGGGGGTATCCGGTGGGTCAGAAGGGTAGTTGGGTGGGGTCAGAGCGGTGTTTGTGGGGGGATGGTCATTGTGGGTGATTGGGGTATCGGTTGTACAATTACCCAGGAGTTAGACTAGGAATTTCTGCTTAACATTTTCTGGGTAACTATCCAAGTAATTTAGAATTGTCCAAAGTCTCCAACTCTAACTCAGAGTCGGAGACTTTTCCAGAGGCTCATCAGAAGTTCAAACATCCTGGGCAATTCCCACAGAGTCAGCACATCGGGATTCCCACAGCGTGTCAACATGCATTTTCGGTCATAAGTCCATTCTCCGACATTCCAGAGACTGAAAGATCTGGGCCAATATCTTGGATCCACAAACATTACTTTATTGGATAAGTTACTGTTGAACTCTGTGCTCTAGAAATTCAGTTTGCAGCACCCATTTTTGTTTTGGTATACTAAGCCCCAGGCAGGTAGTGCATGCATATTCTGGCCATGTGCTTTATTGGGTGAGGAGGTTATATTGATAGCAGGAGTACACGATGGCAACATTTAAAGCCAAGAATAATTTATTTACATTAGGGTCTTACACCGCTCCCTTTCCCAGTGGTTGCAGCTTAGCAAGTGGAAGACTTCCAAGTTTCCATCAAGAACACTTCAAATGGCCTTACAGGAAGACTTCAAGCATCTCTGAACTTAGAGTGCCATACAACAGACGGCAGCATCTCAGTGTGAGTTGCATCAGATTAGGCCAGTTGGCTGATTGGCACAATCAAGGGCACTGGTGGAGTGTCTGCCATGCTGTCATCCTGAGAGAAGGCAGCATGTGCTTCTCCCATGAAGATAAGGCCACTCTCCGAAGGAAGTGCCTCGGGGCTCCTAACGCTTGAGAAGAGTGCTAGAGTAATAGGAAGCCTTGCAAGCTCCTTTCAACAGTGGCCCCTAAAGCCACAATGTAGTCTTCATAACTTGTATGGCTCTTTTGGATGGCAGCAGGTGGGATCGGGACAAGGGGAAACACACCAATCGGTTGTCAGTATCCCATTGGATGTCAACCCAGAATTGAGAGTTAGAGCTCTGGCCATTCACTGGCTGGGATAGGCTGGAGCAGGGACCAGGCCCTGCACCTTCTGACTCCAAAGTGGCAATGCCACCACTGAGCCAAAGGCTCTCCCTCAGGGAGGGATTTTTAAGCAAGGTCAAGCATTTGAAAACCAATTCATTGGAAGAATTGCTTTCACAGATAAGTTAAAATGCAATGACAACTGGCATTTTTGGAAGCAGAGTTGTGGAGCATAATTGGCCAATTAGTGCCCTTTCCCCAAGTCCTGTTTCCATTCCCAGTGATTCCCAGGGTTAGATGTACATGATGTCTCTCACCGTAACTATGGCCTCTGGCTGCAGTATGTTCTTATCCCACTTCATTTCCACAATAAAGTACGGTCAAGCTAACTCATAAACAGTACAAACCACAGCCTTGTTACCGGTAAAGAACAGTAACTAAGGAAGCACAAACTCTCAGAATACATGTCAACTTTATGTTGTGGCTTTTAATAAGATTATGTTTTCCCTACTCCCACACTCGTTTGAAGGGGAGATGGATATCTCATATCAATAACTCCTTTATATTACAAAACTTAGTCAGTGATTCAGGTCAGGCAGAATGGTGCTTCACGGGTGACATTTAAAATGGTTGATTTTAACTTGCAAGAGGAATGCTCTTTCAAGGCTTTGAGTTCGAGGCCCCAGCCTGGGGTTTAAATCCTGCTGGTCAACTGCTTGCAAGTTTTGGCAACACAGATCAGGCAGCCTAGAGGCTTCAAATAAGCAGCATGAGAAGGCTGCCAGCCTCTGTGAGTCAGATGTTCTGAAGGTCTAATAGCCAGGGACTGGGGTGAGAGGGGGCAGGATCTCAGTGCAGCAGAACAGGCCTGCACTTTTCATGTTGATCTAGAGGAGCACCCCTGTTCCTTCTGACCCCATTAAGGGAAATTATTTTCACTTACTTTCAGTGGTTTCACTAGCTGTACCTGGCAAGATGGCTGTAGTGGGCACTCCACTCAGCAACGGGTTAAAATGTCACCTGGGTCCTCTAGTACATCACTCTATATTTACCAATGAAGTGTAGCGGGGGAATCGTGCTGTCGCCTCGGCTTCAGCGGGTCATTCTCTGTGGGGCATTGCGTGGGCCTGGAGACTGGACCCCAGTGGTTGCCATGGAGGCTGTAGGTCAGGTTCGGTGCAGCCCTGTTGGCCTGTGGTGGCAGTGGCGGCAGGTGCAGGGTGAGTGGGCTTTTTTGTGCCCGAAATCACCTCTGGATTTCAGAGCGGATTTGGCAGGCTGGTGGGGTGGGTTGGGGCGGGGGGTGGTGCTGGGACGGAGTCATTGCTGGGCACAGGGAGCAGACAGTAGAAGCCAGCTCAACTGCTTGATTCTGGAGTTGCACTCTCGACTGCTTGGTATTTTTATCTCCTCAAGGTAACCATTTTTTCACTTAATATGTTTGGTGCCAGTGGAACAAAGAGCCACTAAACTGGAACTTTCATGCATTTAGTTTGCTCTTTCTGTGTCACATTTTGGCGTAGTCGGCAGGATTCCACAGTGCAGGCTCCAAACCCTAGCAGGCTTTTCTTGTGGCTGACAAGATCCAGGGTAGCTGCTTCTAACCGATAGACACAGAAGGTGACGTCAACATAGCTAAATATCTTGTGTAACTGTCAGTGTCTCTAACTGAAGAGATGGAAAAAGTGCTTACCAGAGATGGAGAGTATGGTCGAGGAACTGAAACTGGCTCTCAATGAATGCGGCCGAAGCAGCTCCAGCTCTAGTGGAGGCACAGGCTTCGAGAGATGAAGCTGAGTATCGAAGGGCTCCCAATGTCTTATATGAACATATGAATTAGGAGCAGGAGTAGGCCACTCGGCCCCTTGAGCCTGCCCAACCATTCAATAAGATCATGGCTGATCTGATTATAACCTCCAATAACCTTTCACCCCCTTGTTTATCAACAATCTATCCAGCTCTGCCTTAAAAATATTCATAGACTCTGCTTCCACTGCCTCTTGAGATTATACCCCATTTGCCAGATCTTTGACCACTCACTTAACCTACCTATGTCCCTTTGCAGGCTCCTTATGTCCTCTTAACAACTTATTTTCCCCTCCTGTACAGACAGGCTGCTTATGGTGCCAGAAGATTGGCTCTGTCTGCACTCCCTAGAGGAACCAGCACCCTCAACAACTTCCAAAATGGAATACCGATTTGCAAGCGGGACCCCAGGGGACTTCTGAACTACCTGCCTGTTTCTCTTTGACTGCCTGGTGGTCACCCATTCCCTTCCTTCCTCAAGTCCCTTCAGCTGCGGTGTGACCATCTCTCTAAATGTGCTATCCATGATGCTCTCAGATTCGCGGATGCTCCACAGTGTCCCCAGCCGCTGTTCCAGCTCTGAAACCCGAGCTTCCAGGAGCTGCAGCTGGACACGCTTCCTGCACACATGCTGGTCCCGGGCACTGGAAATGTTCCCGGCTTCCCACATGGAGCGCGAGGAGCACACCACGTCTTTGAGCTCTCCTGCCATGACTTATCCCTTTAAATTAAACCTTTTAAATCAATTACTCTAGGGCCCTTCTTTCCTGATCCTCATTACTACAGAATATACAAACTATAAACCACAAAAACTCTTAAACTATAAGTGATAAAAGTAGTAAATACTTACCTGACCTTACTCACTACTTACCAGTCATTCCTTTCCCTTGTAGCCTTACTGCTGCAGCAGGGCAAGACCGCTCTCTGAAGATTTAAGAAGTTGGATAGCAAAGAAAAAATGCAAAGAGCACATCTTCCCCTATGCACAGAATTCCCACTGTGCCCCAAATTGCCAATACCCACACTCACTCTGGTTGTATCTCACTCATGATGAGGTCTCTCCCCTGTTCATGTGCAAGCACACTAGTGTGATTCTAAATAGTCCCTTTCTTAAGACAGCCAGCCAGTGAAGCCCAAATCCCATGAATGAATAATAAAAAAATATATTTTTGTAACATCTAGCCTTATCTGCTGATTTACTCTTAGATTTGTACTCTTTGTCCCTTCCTGTTTATCATTTCCCATATTAGTACTTTTTTCTCTTGCCTCACTTTCCTTGACTTGGAAATATATCAACGTTCATTCACTGTTGCTGGGTCAAAATCGTGGAACACCCTCCCTAACAGCACTATGGGTGTACCTACACCACATGGACTGCAGCAGTTCAAGAAGGCAGCTCACCACCACCTTCTCAAGGGCAACTAGGGATTGGCAATAAATGCTGGCCCAGCCAACGAAGCCCAAATCCAATGAATGAATAATAAAAAAATATATTTTTGTAACATCTAGCCTTATCTGCTGATTTACTCTTGGATTTGTACTCTTTGTCCCTTCCTGTCGCAATCTGTTTATCATTTCCCATATTAGTACTTTTCTCTCTTGCCTTGTCTCTACTCTTTGGTTTACCGCATCTTATCAGATCTGATCCCTTGCTGCCAATATTTAGTTTGAAATCCTCTCTACTTCCCTAGTTATGCAGCTCGCTAGAACACCAGCCCCAGCTTGGTTCAGGTGTAGACCTTCCCAACGGTACAGCTCCCACTTTCACCAGTACTGGCGCTTGTGCCCCATGGACCTCCAATTAACTCAGCAGAAGCAGGAAGGGGTATCCGTTCACACATATCCTAGCTACCAATTTGAAGGAAACTGGTAGATTTGGAGGGAGACCAGAAAAGTCAAGTGATCCTTCGGCTGAAGACTGAATCAAAGATAAGCAGATGCTCTTGGCATCCAACTGCCCCAATGAGAACAAGCAGACAACATTTTTGATACAGCATCTGTTTGGAAAAACCATGGAGAAATATTAGGGAGAGATATTAACGTCCAAGTCCTGATGAGGGTGTTTGTTAATAGCAGTAGTCTGCCACAGCTGCAGCAGACATTTTGCAGATATAAGCAGTCTCAAGGAGAGGACGCAGTGTCCCTGGAGCTTGTAAACCTGTCAACCAAATCATCGCCCTGGATCTCACCTACGAAGCAACAAGGGAAACACAGCTGAAAAATTGCCTAGCTGAAGCAG
Organism: Cetorhinus maximus; assembly: GCF_964194155.1. Classification (NCBI taxonomy): domain Eukaryota; kingdom Metazoa; phylum Chordata; class Chondrichthyes; order Lamniformes; family Cetorhinidae; genus Cetorhinus; species Cetorhinus maximus. The sequence goes on from NC_135882.1 coordinate 49,305,516, forward strand.
TGAGGGATGAAAATGCCCAGATGGAGTTAAGGAGACTTAATAGCAAGAAGCCCCAACTGTCATTCTTGGATGCACATGATCACATTAACAAAATCAATGGAAAAGACAGGATTATTAATACTGGGAGAGAGGACACCATTAGAGAGGTGACTGTTGGCACTGATGTAGATGTAAGAATTGTGAAAGGAAAAGCTGAGCAGATTACTACATGGCAAACATGGATCCAATCTTATCTGTCTTACCTCCAAAGCAAGCCTCAAGGTCGATCACGCTGTCAAAAAGATGCTGGATTTGCAATGGTGTTGGGTACTTTAAACGGGACTGCCCTCAGCAACCACAGGCAGCAGGAATGGAAACCCCAGCAAGCCTAACTGCATCCCTTTTCCCTCACCAGATGTTAAACTGGCCAAGCCTCCCACCGAGACTACTGTGGTGGTGGGGGCGGGGGAGGAGGGGGCAAGGTTGTTTTAGGAAAAATCTTGGTCTTACATAAAGTAATAGGAACCTGTCCATTACATGATGTGAGATTTAGTGAGGTAGAAGGTTCATATCTAATTAACAAAGGGGCAGAAGTGTTCACCATTACCAACCAATTCTTCAGGGAACACCAAGCTGAAGACTGTGAGCTAGTGGACGTCTCTTCACTCCTCTGAATCTCCAATTCACAAGGATCGATGTTCCTTATCATGGTTACATTGAGCTCTCTGTATCTGAACTCAATCATACCTTCCGCAACCTTGGATTTCTGGTAGTTCATGAACCAATAGACACTCCAGTAGAAGTAAGGAAGTTGAGAATAGGCATGGTATGTACTAAGAGACATCTGGGCATCCTTGGAAAGCATGTACAGTGACAAATACATGCAACACATTAAAAGCTTGGCAGGAGGAGGGCAAGAGTTCTCAACCTTGCTTCATGCACCCAAGATGTATTGACCTTTACCTGACCTTAGAACCGAGCTATTCTCTTACCCGCCCACACAGTCACCATCCTTGAAGGGTCATGCCAGCATACACCAACTGGTCATCATCATGCTCTTTTAGAGCATAAATGCTTCGTATGTAGCTGAGCTACCAATTGGTGTAACTCATGGAACAGCTCTAGTCACCATGGGGATAAGGATTGAATACCCATGCAAATCAAAAATTCCAGTGATAAATATGTTTACATCCAATCAAGAACTGCCACTGTTGAGAACGGACCAACTGGAGAAGACACCTCTAACCTAATTTCAGAGATTGAGATCAGCAAGCTGGAGGAAGCACAAAGGCAGCAACTTATCTCTTCTCTTACCAAGTACAAAACAGCTTTCAGTAAGGATGATGACAACACTGATTATTGTGATCGGGTAAGACACAGGGTTGTGCCTGAGGAAGACCACCTGGTAAAGATTCCTCACCGTAGGATCCCACCACATCAGTGGGATGAAGTCAGGGAGTACCTGCAGAAGTGCTTGGAACAAGCTACTATCCAAGAGTCATCAAGTCTGTAAACCTCACCCATAGTCCTCATGAGGAAGAAAGATGGGAAGCTGAGGATTTGTGTCAACTACCAGGCACTTAATGCAAAGACTCATAAGGACGCTTACCCTCTACCTGGGTCTGAGGAACCTTACAAGTTCTCAAAGGCACGAAGTATTTCTACAGTCTTAATTTGGCCCACAACTTAAACCAGCTCCCCATCGCTGAGGAAGACATCGAGAAGACTGCATTCTGAATCGGAACCAGAGGGCTTCACAAATACATGCGAATGCCGTTTAGGCTTTGTAATGCCTCGCTACCTTCATATGTGTACTGGATAAGACCTTTGGTGACTTCAATTTTCAGTCCCTTCTTGTATATCTTGTTGATATACTCATTTTCAGTTTGATGTTCAATGAGACTTTTGGGAGGCTGGAGATTGTCTTCGCCCACCTGTCAAATCTCAACTTGAAAGTCAAGCCAGGGAAGTGCCAAAAGTACTGTACCTTGGACACATTGTCACCAGTGAAAGTACAACTCTGGATGATGAGAAGGTTCATGTTATACAAGGGTGGCCTTGGCCGAACATGGAAAGAAAACCACATGGGTTCCTTGGTCTAGCTGGCTATTATAGGAGGTGTGTGCAAGGCTATGCACAGATGGCCACACCTTTCCACAGCCTTACTTAGGAAATCAGAAAGTGCTAAAGGAGCTGGTGGGAATGGACACACTAGTCATGGTACCTCATGGGTCACAGGGGGTTGGACTCAAACATGTGAAGACTCCTTTCACACTCTCAAACAGAAAATCATCTCGATACCTATCTTTGGTTACCCAGATTTCCACCTCCCTTTCATACTGGAAACAGATGCCAGTTTCCTTGTCCTGGAAACTGTGCTATCACAAATTCAAGGGCAGAAAAAGGTGATTATCTCCTGAGACAGTCACAATCTCAAGCCAGACAAGAGAAATGTGCAGAATTATTCTAGCATGAAACTCGAACTGCTAACTTCTAGGTGGGCTAAGTTCAGAGGCATTCTAATCGGTGCAGAATTTGAAGTGTTTACAGACAACAACTTATTCAGCTTCTTACAGACACCTGCCAGCTTGGAGCAACAGAAACCAGATGGGCAGCTGAACTCTCTCAGTTCAAATTCCAGATAAGATACAGGTCCGGCAAAAGTAATGGAAATACTGATACCTTCAGCTGGAAGACTGACTGTGGAAGGGAACCCATTTCTGTCAGGTTAGAGGAGATTACAGTTGGTATTATTCCCATTCCCAAGCAAATGACACCAGTCACACCTCAATCCCCCATGAAACCTGGGTGGGGATTTGTCCAGGTGTCACCAATGTACTTATTGAAATCCAAACCAGATTTGGAAGGGTAGAGCCACTCAGTCTCACCTTTGCCATCAATCTCAAAGGAGGACCTCAGGCAGCTTCAACTTGTTGATGAAGGCATCACTGGACTTTACTTCTACATGGAAGACTAAACATTCACCTACCCGGCACCACCTAATGAAGGACTCCATACAGGCATGTGAACTGCTGAGGCGATGGAGGATCAGGCAGGAAGATGATGTTCCCTATTAAAACGTCCATGACAAAGGGATGGAGGTGAAGCAACTCATCCTTCCTGGTGGTCTCAAGCTTCAAGTGTTGAAAGCAGTTCATGGTCAGCATCAGAAAAGACAACGGCGCTGACAAGAAAGCGGTGTTACTGGCCAGGGATGGCTGCTGATATTGCCTACTGCTGTCAGAACTGTGACAAAGCAGTGACGCAGCTTCACCTCAGCATGGGATCCTTGGCTGCTAGTAGGCCATTGAAAGTACTCACCGTGGATTTCACAGTCCTCAACCCCAGCAGCAGTGGGACCGATCACGTTATTGTGCTCACAGGTGTCTTCACCAAGTTTACACAGGCAATTCCCACCCATGATCAGAAAGCCTCAACTATAGCTCGAATTCTAGTGAGTGATTCATTCGTACATTTTGGTGTTCTATGCAGAATACACAGCGATCAAGCGCACAACTTTGAGAGCAAGATCATACAAGAGCTTTGCAAGGTGTGATATTGTCAAGAGTCACACTACCTCCTACCATCCAGAGTGTAACAGACAATGCAAACGATTCAACCGGACCCTTCATGACTGATTGCACACCCTACATCCCAAGAGCAAACACAAGTGGCCCCAGTACCTTCCAGGACTGGTTTATGCACAATACCCCACATTCCTCAACAGACTATTCTCTGCACTACCTCTTAATCAGGAGAGGCCCAGTTCTTTCAGTAGACCATCTGGTTGGGCTCAACACAGATCTTGAAGGTGATGTCCAAGTTGACTATTGGATAGCTGAGCATCATACAAGGAGTACCCAAGAAGACAGAGAAAGAAGTGCTGAGAAGAAAAGCATGACATGACTACTAGGCTGTTGTTGTTCATCTCCCGATCAGTGCAAGGGTATTCCTCAGGAATAGGATAAGGGTAAAGGTACAAGATGTCTGGGATCCTGAAGTCCATAAAGTCATCAGGTGCCTTGACATTGGTGGTCATGTTTATGTTATCGAAGCTGTAACTGGAGGGCAACCTCAGAAGATGGTTCATAGAGAGGGGAACTGCTTTATGCCAAAAGCCTAGTAGATGATGTGTGAACAAGCAGCACACTCAATGGTGTTGACGAACCTGAAGCATCAGCTGACTGTGGCCCAAGTGATGAAGAATTGGATAGTGACATTGAATCCTGGGATGGCTTGTTTGTCAGGAATTCAGAGGGTGCATCAGGTTTGAGGAGGCCTAGTCCAGTACCTGAAAAAGATGCAGAAACATCATGTAGTGAGACTGCAGCTAAAGCAACAAATGTTCATGAAGTCTCTGAAGACATGAATGACATAGGCTCCAACATGGCTGACCCACTACCCAGCCGGGTCCTAGTGAAAAACAAGAAATTAATAGTGACTCTGATGTAAAGGATGCTTCCACAACATCTGCTGAAAGTACCTGCACAGATGATAAACTAGGAAGGTCATCTTAATCGAATGATGGACATCATCCTAGCCCTCACCATTTCCAGGTCTGTGATTATTGAAGAAAAAGCTGTCACTAATGTTGATTTGGATGTTTTAGCTATGGAAGCTCAATTGAACTTATTAATTATGCAATTGCTTAGTAAGCAGTAATTGTTTGATATATAGAGTTGCTGGGACAGCAACTCATCAGTAAGGAAGATTGTAGTGGGAGAGTTGTTCTGTCTCTTTCTCTCTGAAACCTAGGATGCGTCCCATCTGGACCATTTGCCAGGTGACATTTAAAATTTGAGGGCTTCTTTTAAGCAGCTTCTGTTTATCTATTTTTATTGATTCAATTTATCCACTACCTCCTCCTTTACTATGGCAACATCATTTTTAGTGAAGACAGATACAAAGTATCATTTAGTAGCTCAGCCATGTCCACCGCCTCCACTAATCTATTCTTATATTCTCCCTTTGCCCCCCTTATGTCTCTTTTTTCTTTACTCTTTCAGGGACTAGGCAGCATTTATTGTCAATCCTTAATTGCCCCAGAGAAAGTGGGGGTGAGCTGCCTTCTTGAACTGCTGCAGTCCCTGTCGTGTAGGTACACTCATAGTGCTGTTAAGGAGGGAGTTCCAGGATTTTAACCCAGGAACAGTGAAGGAAGAACAATATGGTTCAAAGTCAGGATGGTGTGCGGCTTGGAGAGGAACTTGCCGGTGGTGGTGTTCATCTGCTGTATCTGCTGTCCTTGTCCTTCTAGGTGATAGAGGTACCTAGAGGTCGCAGGTTTGGATGGTGCTGTCGAAGGAGCCTTGGTGAGTTGCTGCAGTGCACAGCTGCCACTGTGCATTCGTGGTGGAGCTGTGAATGTGCAAGGTTGTGGATAGAGTGCCAATCAAGAAGGCTGCTTTGTCCTGGATGGTGTCAGGATTCTTCAGTCTTGTTGGAGTTACACTCACCCAGGCAAATGGGGAGTAATCCATCACACTCCTGACTTGTGCCTTGTAGATGGTGATCAGGCTCTGGGGAGTCAGGACGTGAGTTATTCATCGCAGAATTCCCAGCTGCTGACCTGCTCTTGTAGCCACTGCATTTATATGGCTGGTCTAGTTCAGTTTCTGGTCAAAATCCCAGGATGCAGGTAGTGAGGGATTCAGCCATTGAATGTCAAGGGGAGATGGTCACTTGTGTGGCGTGAATATTACTTGCCACTTATCAGCCCAAGCCTGAATATTGTCCAGGTCTTGCTGCATTTGGACATGGACTGTTTCAGTATCAGGGTTGCTGAACATTGAGGTCAGGAGCTGAGTGGCCCAGGCAAAACCCAAACTGAGTGCAGTGAGCAGGTTATTATTGAGTAAGTGCTGCTTGATAGCACATTTGATGACACCTTCCATCACTTGCTCATGATCCAGAGTAGATTGAAGGGGCGGTAATTTTATGGGTTGGATTTGTCCTGCTTTTGTATACAAGACATACCTGGGCAATTTTCCACATTGCCGGTAGATGCCAGTGTGGTATTTGAATTGGAAAATCTTGGTCAGGGGCGTGGCTAGTCCTGGAGCACAAGCCTTCAGTACTGTTGCCAGGATGTTGTCAGAGCCCATTGTCTTTGCTGTATCCAGTACCTTCGGCTATTTCTTGATATCAGGTGGAGTGAATCAAATTAGCTGAAGACTGGCACTTATGATACTGGAGGCCTCAGGAGGAGGCCGAGGTGGATCATCAACTCAGCCCTTCTGGATGGAGATGGTTGCAAATATTTCAGCCTTGTCTTTTGCACTCATTGAGGATGGGGATATTTATGAACCGTCCTCCTCTAGTTACCTGTTTAATTGTCCACCACCATTCATGACTGGATGTGGCAGGACTGCAGAGCTAAGATCTGATTCATTGGTTGTGGGATTGCTTAGCTCTGTCTGTCACATGCTACTTCTGCTATTTGGCACGTAAGTAGTCCTGTGTTACTTTAGTTGTGCCTGGTGCTGCTCCTGGCATGCCCTCCTGCACTCTTCATTGTTTTCATATCTCTTCTCTATTTTCTTAGATCACTACTGCATTATAAGGCTTCTTTTTTGTTTCATTTCAATCTCTATGTCTTTAATCATCTAAAGAGCTCTCACTTTGGATGCCTTTCCTTTTCCCTTCATTCAAATACCTCCCATCTGTATCCAAAGTATCTCCTCTTGAAGGCCTCTCATTGCTGATTTACTGCTTTATCTGCCAATCTTAGATTCTGATCCAATATTGCCAGACTCCTTTTCAATTCGCTGAAATTAAACCTGCTCATTAGAGTGTATCCGCTTTTGATTTTTCCTTGTCCTTTTCCATGACTACCAGGAACCTAAGAGTATTGTGCTTATTGTTTCCTAAATATTCCCCCACTGAAGCATTTTCCACTTCCCCCATTCCATTTCCTCGCATTAGATCGAGTAGGGCTTTCTTCCTTGTTGGGCTAGAAACACACTGGCAAAAAGTTTTCTTGTACATTTCAGGAATTTCACCTCCCCCCTCACCTCCACCTTTGCCCTTTTACATTATTAGTTACCCAGGCTATAGAGGATAATTGAAGTAAATTATAAGAATTAAATATTACTAGATTTGTCTGTGGAGCCAATAGAGTACGAATGTATTAGATCCATAGGATTACATGGTATTTACAGCACAGATACAGGCCATTCAGCCCAGTAGGTCAATGCCAGTGTTTATGCTCTACATAAGCCTTCTCCCACCCTTACTCATCAAACCCCATCAACATATCCTTCTATTCCTCCTCCCTCATGCGACCACTCTCTAGCTATAGGAGTTTCTCCTGAAGTCCCGATTGAATTTCTGAGTGGCTATCTTGTATTTGTGGTACCAAATTCTGGACTCCCTGAAATGGAAATATCTTAGAGTATTGGATTAGGGGATCATAACATGCATTTATATCCTTCCTGGTTCCATTGAGGCAGACAGCGCACAATTTATTTTTTTATTCATTCAGGGGGTGTGTGCTTCACTGGCTGGGCCAGCATTTATTGCCCATCCCTAGTTTTCCTTGAGAAGGTGGTGGTGAGCTGCCTTCTTGAACCATGTGGCTTGGGTAACTGTAGTACTGACACTCACCACCTCACCCCTCATGTCCACCTGACCCCCACTGACCACCCAGTCCCTCCCCCCCACCAGCCATCATCCCCATAACTGACAACCCGATCCCCCGTGAACGAGCCCCTCTACTGACCACCCAACACCCACCCCCACCCCACACCCCCCACTGACCAACCAACGCCGACTAAAGCCCCCCAGTGACCACCCACCCGACCCCCAACCCCCCAACCCCGCCGACACCCTGATTGACCATCTGACTCCCCTGAATGAGCTCCTCCACCCCCACACTCATCCCCATTGACTGACCAACCCTCCCCAACCTGACCACCTACCAAGCACCCGACCCTCACCCTGCCCCCCCCAACGGCCACTGATGTCGTGACTGACCACCCAACACCCCCCAAACAAGCCCCTCCACTGACTACCCAACCCTTACCCCCACCCCAGCACTGATCACCCAACCCCCCCAAACGACCCCCCCCACACTGACCACCCAACTCCCACCCCACACCAACAACCAATTCCCCACCGACCAACACCCCCCTACTGACCACCCAACCATCACCCCACTACTAACCAACCCACTCCCCTGACTGACCAATCCCCGTCCGAACAACTGACCCCCCCTCCACCGACTGACCAAATGACCCCTATGCCCCACTGCCCAACCGACCAGCCCCAACCACCTGCACCCCCTACACCCACTACCCTGCAGCGCCAATCCTGCCCACTTACCTTACAAACTTACCTTCTCCATGGCTTCTGAAAGTGGCTGGACCTTTAAACTTACCTGCTTTGTGGCTGCTGGTGCAGTAAAAAAAGGGGCCGTGGCTTCCTTACCTCTAACTCTCCAATCTCGACAGAAGGCCTTAGGAGCACACTGCACTGCACCGTTCTCACTTGGCCTGAGTCGGAAGGTCTCGCAAGAAAGGTGCAGCTGGATTTCCAATTGAGAAACTAGGAGCGAAGTGGCAATCTGACTCTGAACCTGCCACTCCACAAAGTTCAGACCCATTGGGCAGAATTTTCTGGGTGACGTGCGGGTGGTGGGCCCCGCACATCAGCGCTTAAAATGGCGTGCGCTGATGTCGAGCGAGCGTCCCGACGTCACCACGCGCCATCGCGGTATTTAGCTGGGCGCAATGAAGTGCGACGCGCACCCGCCATTAATTAAAGGCCTTGTTAAGTCCCTTAACTCGGCAATCGATGCCGATTTTGAGGCGCCCGTGCAAACTTCGGCTTTTAACCTTTAAAACTTTTTAACAAAACTCATCCACGGGCAGGATATGTGGGCTCAGTGGGGCTGTCAATGTTTTATGTGAAGTATTTATTGCAGAAAGTATTTTAAACTTGCCTGTGTGATCTGTAACAGTTCAGAACAAATTCCAGCAGCTTTCTGTGTACTTTGAACCTTCGGCTCAGCTCTCTGCAGTCAGGAATCTTTATCGGGCCTGCAGCTTTCCGGAGGCCTCCATTTAGCCTGGGTATGGGTTCTGACATGTCCACTGGAGACAGCTCCTCGGAGGAGGAAGGGAGGGCTAGAATAATGAAGAGGCCAGGATTGGACAATCAGCCTCCAGGGGAGCCACCTTTGGGAGACCAGGTGCAGGCACAAGGGGCGCAGGGCCAAGAGGCTGTCCAAGGTGGAAGGGGCCGCAGAAGACGCTACTATCCTGCTGCCAGGGTATACAGGCGGCGAAGCAGCTACCTCAATATGACTGAGGCGCAGTGCCGAAGGAGGCTCCAACTGTCAAGGGAAACAGTCAACTATATCTGTCAGATGATTGGCCCTGAAGTCTCTCCTAACTGTGTGGGTGGACACCCCATGCCAGCGGCTCTGAAGGTCAAAGTTGCCCTCCACTTCTATGCATCTGGCTCCTTCCAAGGCTCAGTGCATGAACTTTGCGGTGTCTCCCAATCAGCTGTGCACACTTGTATCAAGCAGGTTACAGATGCTCTGTTCAGGTGTGCATTGACCTTCATCCACTTCCACTGGGACCAGGCAAGCCTGGCACAGCGAGTCAGAGGCTTCGCGGCCATTGCTGGCTTCCCCCGCGTCCAGGGTGCTATAGACTGTACACATGTGGCCATCAAAGCGCCAGCAGGTGAGCCCGGTGCCTTCATCAACAGGAAGGGCTTCCACTCCATGAACGTGCAGATAGTGTGTGACCACAGGATGCTGATTCTACAAGTCTGTGCAAGGCACCCAGGCAACTCCCACGACGCCTACATCCTGAGACACTCCCAGGTGCCAGGGCTCTTCAGTGTTCTGTGTCAGCTGGATGGATGGCTGCTGGTTGATAAGGGCTATCCCCTCAGAAGGTGGCTCATGACGCCTCTCCGCCATCCAAGAACAGAAGCTGAGCAGCGGTACAATAGGAGCCATGCCTCCACAAGGGCTGTGGTGGAGAGAGCCATAGTTCTTCTCAAGATGCGTTTCCGATGCCTGGACCGCTCAGGGGGCGCACTCCAGTACCCCCTAGATCGTGTCTCGGTGATAGTGGTAGCATGCTGCGCTCTGCACAATCTTGCGCTGGAAAGGGGGGATGCAGTGGACGATGAAGACCTTGACGCAGTGGATGAGGCTGCACACGATGATCCAGCAGTGGTTCAGAGGATGAGGAAGCACAGGGCAATGATGAGGGGCAGCACGCTGACCCGCTATTACACCAAGGAGGCAGGGACATCCGGGACACTTCAATCCAACGAGCCTTCAGCTAGCTCCACACACATGGATCTGCAGGACCAGCATTGCCTGGTGCATTCTTACGCGGCACTTAAGTGCTATATCTTCCACCTCATCAGCTGCAAATAAGGGTATGTACATAAACATCAATGTCCACTCAAACACTCATGATATGTCTGTGAAACATACAAATGCAGCACAAAGGAGACACCCTCAGCCATGGTAACAAATGTGGATTTTATTCCCATCCATCAGATAGTGTCACAAAAAACAAAACAAAATGTTGCTTCGATGTTGACAAATATAAATTCCCTAATCTAGGGGCAACAGAAAATCACCAGTGAGAAACCCGTGGAGTGCCTAACGTGCCTTATGCTTTCGTTTGCGGGTGCCTCGTCTTGGTGCCGCCCCATCGCTCGAAGTGGCTTGTGAGACAGCCTGCTGACTCTGCTGTCCTGTCGACCTCGATGACCTTGGCGGACGTCCTCTGGCCCGTGGAGCCTGTGATGGCACCGCCTGGGAGGGAGTGACCAGTTCCAGAACTGGCACCTCCCCAGTTGTCGCAGCCTCAACAAATGCAATGGTCACTGGCAGAGGGGCAGAGGAGCTGCTGCTCTCATCCGGAGCGCCCTGAGAGGAGCTCGCACCAACGACAGGCAGCTGCTGCGCTGATGTGAGGTCACATTGGACCTCCCTGCTCACCGCAGATGAATGGGCACCGAGCGGCGACACTTGGTGCCCAGAACATCTCCCACATTACGAATGACCACCTGTGGCCATTAGCGCTGTGAGGGCTTGCAGGTCAGAGTGTAACCCAATCAGAAAAGTCTCAATCCGATCGAAGCCCCTCTCCATGAGAGTTGCCAATCTCTCAGTGGAGGAAGCCTGATGCTCTGACATGAGGTTCATGCCATCACTGACACTCTGCCTGGACTCCTCCACCACAGAGACCAACTGAGGCACACCCTCATGTAACACTCCCATATGCTCCCGCGCACCCGGCCGCTTTTCCTGGCTCGCTGAAATGATGTGACGCTCGTGCCAGTTGATGCCCCTCAGGTGTGGAAGGGGGGCTCTGGACATCCTCCCGGCGGCCATGTGGTTGTGATGCTGAAATTAACAAGGACAGTGCATCAGTTAGCATTCAGTCAGTAACACCTTTCATCCCTTTCCCCCCCCGGCTCATAATACGCTCAACCTTCAAGAACCTAAGGAGACAAACATTGGTGGGGCGGTAAATAGTCAAGAGGAGGCCCAAACATTACACGCGCATACAGACAGGCTGGTCAGATGGCCTAATGAATGCCACATGGAATGTTATGTGGATAAGTGTGAGGTTAAGCACTTGGGCAAGACAAACAAGGTATGGGAATACAGGAGAAATGGTAGGACCGTGGAAAGTAAGGACGATTACAGGGACCTTGCTGGACAGACCCATTAAGGTAGCAGAACAGGAACATAAGGCGTTTAACAAGGTAAAAGCCAGACTTGCCTTTATTAGCCAAGGAATAGAATGTAGGAAAAGGGAGGCCATGTTGCAAGTGCAGAAAACGCTGTCGAGGCCACAGCTACACTTCTGCATTCAGTTGTGACCTGTGCTTCATGGGAGGGATGGCACTGGAGTGGGGAGAGTGCAGAGGTACCTGACCTGGATGCATGCTGGCCTGGAGAGTTGGAGTGATGAGGAAACATTGCAAACACTTGTGACATTTGCCGTGGAGCACAGGAGATTGACAGGTCACATTATTGACCTTCATACCGTTATGAGGGGCGTAGAACGGATGGACAGGAGGCAACATTTCCTCTTGGCGCAGGGATGACTAATGTGGTGGCATTTATTTAAGTTGAGTGCCATGAGGTTGACAGGTGAGGTGCTGAGGACCTTCTGGACAGAGTAATGTGGGACGCACTGGCTGAAAGGGTGGTGGAGGTACAAACCCTCCTAAGATGCAATAAGTCTTTGGATGTGCAGCAGCAATGCCATGGCATGTTAGGCCATGGGGATAGTGGTCAGAAATGGGATAAGGCGACTTTGGAAGGCACTAGAGACGTGCACCCTCAAGGGGCCGAGGGACCTTTGTGTATGACCCACACGTCTGACTGTATCAGTCTGTGAATGAGCAGTGTTGCTGCATTAACGCTTGCAGCAATCATCAGTGCTTTGGATGGTGGGGAGACAGAGTGGATGGGACTGTGGACCTCAAATACCTGGCCGCTGCACCCCAGCCTCGCCGACACCTGCCGACCTGGCCGCTTGGCTCCTTTCCAGCTCCATGGCCTGTTCTTCGAATTGGGTCAGTATGTGGAGCCTGGCCTGGCCACCACCAGTGAGTAAACGCTCTTGGGTGTTGAGTTCAGTTTTTGCCTGCAGAACAGAGAATACCATTTATTGGGGCCGATTGCTCATGTACTCTGCACACGCACACCACACCCAACGACAGTGGCCCATCTGCGGCCTCCAGCGGCTCCTGTCCACACTACTGGTGATCAGTCACCAAAAGATAGTATGGCTGCTCCCAACCCCCTCCCCCAATGGCCACATTCGGCGTCCATCACTTTGAATAACACACGGGTCTTAGCGCCCAGGGCAAGGAGGCGCAACTAGGTGCGGCGCTGAGGCCAGCAGATGGCTCTTGGCCACGACACCTTGAGGCTCCCCTTCCACCCTCTCATCACCATCAATAAGACATGTGTTGGAGTTCTGAGTATGTGTCTAGCTGCCTCCCCTGCAGGTTGCCCCCAGGCTACTCAAATGTGACAAACGCCAACATATGCTGCAGGGAGAACCCATCTTCTCCTCAACCACTAAGGCTGATGTAAGCATGGTCACTGCCTGTTTGCCCACCCAGCGTGGGCCAAATGCCCAATGCAGTAACGATACTAAGACGTGAGGCGGGGGGGCCTCAAAGGCTAAGGCTACCTGCTTGGTCAAATGGCCAAGGCCAACATGGTACTCACCCTTCATTGAAGCGCTTGTGGCACTGGGCCCATGATCGCCGCACAGCATCCATGGAGCTGACCACCTCCGCCACCTCCTGCCAGGCCCGCTTCGTAACATGGGGGTCCCTCCTCCTCCTCACATCCTGGGGAAACAGGACTTCTCGCCATGCTGCAACCTCCTCAACAAGGGCAGCAAGGCAGGCAACAGAAAAACAAGGGGCACATTGGCCCCCCGCTGGCCTACCCTGCAGCCTGCCCTCCTCCTCTGGCCTGCCCTCCTCCTCTGGCCTTCCCTCCACTGGCGCCTGCTGTGTAGTCCCCCTGCAGTACAACCTGGAGCTGGCCATGGTGATCAGCCTAAAGAAGGCTGCCTGGCCTTTCTTTGTACAGACTGTCGGTTCCCCACTGGAACCAGCGGTCTGTACATGCCCGCCGCAAATTGAAAAATCCCGCTCTCCACGGGAATGTGAAATGCGCTAGGTGGGCCTTAATTGGCCCGCCTGCGCAAAATGGCGGCGCAGCCCAGATCACCAGCGGTGATCAGCTCCGTGCCCACCTGCGATTGGGTCAGCTCTGCCCACTCGACAAACGGAAAATTCAGCCCATTATGATGTAATGGTGCTGATTTATTCTTGTCTCTTCATGCTTGTTAATAGAAGCTTTCCAATCTCTTTATATAACTATCAACAATCTGTCAAAATGTCACTGAGGAAAATCAGAGTGTGTTTTATTTATTTATTTGTTTTTAGCATCCAGATGTCATTCACAAGGTCGCATTTATTGCTCATCCTTAGTTGCTCTGAGAAGGTGGTAGTCTTCCTACTTCAAGCACAATCACAATGCTATTAGGTAGGGTATTCTAGTGACAATGAAGGAATAACAAAGTATTTCCCAGTAAGGATGCTGACTTGAAGGGAAACATGGAAGTGATGGTATCCCCACAGTGTTACTGCCCTTGTTCTTCTCTGCAATAGTGGTCACAGAGCAATGGAGCTGCTGTCAAAGTAAATTTACTGAATGTAGTGCATTCTGTAAATAGCACATACTGCAGCCACGATGTGAGAGTACCGGAAAGATGGATCCTCCCAGCAACACAAGCAGTTGTGTATTGTAAAGCTCAGCAGTATCTCTATCTACAGAACACAGGTGTAAGCACCATTCTGGGCCTCCTGTGAATCTCAGATTTCCAACTGCAATCAATTCCTTTAACTCCTGCTCCAACAAGGGTTCATCATTGAGGGAGCTACTTCCAAGAGAAGAGGATAGCACCAAGAGTTTTGGACTGCATATTTTTGCAGCAACAAGCAGCCACTCTGGCTCCTGGTAGGTTGGCAGGTGCCCATGTCTAATGTTTAAATAATCTGCTATTTATGAGGGGGTCAGGGCAGGGTGAAAGCTGGAGGCTTTGATTCTGCCACATTTTCCACCTAAAGAACTCTGGTTGGAGAAAGACTAATGGGCTGAATTGCTTTTGCCATTCCAAACTTCCTTAAGTGTTGATTTTTAAGATGCGGTTAAATTTAGTTCTCATTTAACACACACTCAGTGGCTTGAGAATAAGTGAGACTCCAGAGCAAGCTAAGAAAGAACCAGTGGAACTGTTCATGTGTAGATGCTGTTAGTTCAGCAGCTGTGATCCTCTAAACTCAATATCCAAACAGGGAGAATTACCCCACTCCTCTTTGAATAGTGCCAAATGATGCTTCATGAACACCTGAGCGGGTAGACAGGATTTGATTTAATGTCTCATCTAAAAGATGGCACCTCCAACAGTGCTGAACTCACCTGGTACTGCACAGAAATGGTAGCCTAGATTATGTGCTCAAATATTGAATCCACAACTCTGACTCAGAGGCAAGAGTACCACTGCTGAGCCAATGCTGAGCCCTTGAATGTTACAGATTCAAGTCCCAACCCTGAACATGTGTAATCTAAATCAATACATTAGTGCAATACCGAAGGAGCTAAAGAGCTTGCCTTTCAGATGAGGCAATAAACAAAGAAAGAAGAGATGAGGAGTTGTCCTGGACAATATTTATCTCTCAACCCACATGACAAAAAAAGGATGATCTGGTCATTATGCCATTGTTGTTTGTGGGATCTTGCAGTATTCAAATTGGCTGCACTTTCCTTAATTACTACATTCCAAAAGTAAATCGGCTATGAAGTGTTTTTGGTTGTCCTGAACGCATGAAAAGGGGCTTTCTTTTATTTTACTTTTATCCAACATTGTTATATTGTATAACTGGGCAAAATGAAAGAAAGTGGAAATGTGACTGCCCTGCCTCTAATAATTACCCAATTAACAAACTCAATGTTAATTTAAACATCCTTTGACATGTCAGATTTTGGTCACAGGCTTGTTGGCATCTAGCTTACATTCTCAAAACTCTAAGAAGGTTCTAATATACAGTGCCATCTTTTATTTGGATAATAAAACAGCTCAGACTTAAAACCCGACTGATGTAGCTATGTTACAGCAGGATGTGCTATTTTGAGGACTTAATACTCAGTTAATGACTGGAGGGACTATTGGCATCTTGGAAATTGGATGCAGATGCTTGGGCCAAGTGATTTTTGCAGGATGACCGCAGTAACATGCTCATAAAATATAGCACAGTGCCAAAGAATCTTGAAAACAAACTTCAGAAAATGTATGCAATTGCTCTCCAAGTACCCAAGCCTATTTTCAAAACTCAAGTCACTGAAGAATTATTAGCAAAAATTCTAACCTCCCAGTCACATTTCAATTTAAATGACGCGGTTTAATCAAGTGCACTCAGAAATCAGCTATTAATCTGGAAACTTTAGTGCAGAGCTTACAAGGAGTGTTTTTTGTTTACTGCTATGTAAATGGCACAGATTTTTATTATGTCTATTGAATTATTCATAATCTTATTTACAGGGTATGAGAGCCTGATGGCAATCTGTTAGAGTAGAGCTGACACTCGGCACTAATAAAAGAGGATGTGTCTCCTTGTGGATGCTTTACATTTCTTTGAGAGTATTTCATTCCTTACAGAGGAATACACAAAAAGGAGGGACAGAAAAAGACCATCCAGCCTGTCCCACACAATTCTGTTCCCGTATTCCACACCACCCCCCCGGCCCCATTCCCCCACACTGCCACAAAGGGAGAAAAAAAACCCAGGCCAATATCAAGTGAATAGGTCCGTTAGGTGAATGAAATGAGTGCAGGAGATCACACAGATGCTGATATAATTACATTTTATTGTTGTATAAAACACCCACAAGGAGACACATCCTCTTTCCTTACTGCAGAGTATCCGTTCTGCAATAACAGATTGCATCAGGCTCTCACACAACGTAAATAAGATTATGAAATAATTCAATAGACAAAATAAAAACTGTGCTGTTTACATAACAATAAACAGAAAATATGCCTTGTCTCCCACAGAATATTCATTTTTACAGTTGAGGGAAGCAAATGTTCAGAAGAGTTAACAACAGGTAGGGTCAAAGAACTCAACAGCATCACAACAAAGTACAACTCAATGGATTCATTTTTCATGGGATTGTAGGGTTCATTAAAAGCTCCCATTCCAGGCTTGGGGATTCAGATAGCCTACACTGCTCAGTATCTGTGTCTCAAAACTCCAGTAAGCCACAATAGTCTGTGCTGTATCTGTGTCCTGAAATTCCAGTAAGCTGCACTGTGCTGTCCCCTGTCCCTAGACTTCCGTAAGCTGCACTGTGCTGTATCTGTGTCTTAAGACTCCAGTAACCTGTACCATGATCTACATAATAGCAGAAGCTGCAGATGTTAATTGGTCATCCTGGTACAGACGAACTCCAAGCCAGGTCATTGGTATGTCCCCAGATGGTGGTGCAAACAGGAAGGGAGTGAATGTGAGCCAGCAACAGTCCATAGAATTGTTGTGTAGTCAACAAGAATATCCTGTTCATCCTGGCTCCACATTATGATAACTAAAAAAGCTAAGTCCTACCATGGCACATGTTCCACACAATCTTTGCCAAATTTGGCATCAGGGTCCTAAAGCAGGTGCTGGACTGATATTAGCATATCCATGGGGCCTAGTGCCTGACTTGGCAGGCATCCTGTGCCTTTCCAGGATGAAAGATGCTGTGGGGAGATCGTGTCCAGAAACTAGCCCCTCCCGACTCCCATCTTCCCCCAGAGTTCTGGGATGATGGTGACCGATCCCTCACCCTTAGTGTTTTAAATGTGGAATTCTTCACTTTTGCTCCAATCTTAACCCTAATCCAGCTAATTAAGTTATAAAAACAAGAGATCAGGAAACTCTGCTTCACAGAATTGCTAGACCAGGAATTTGCAGAACAGCATGTATCTATTTTTTGGCACCAAATCTTGTAAATGTTCCACAAACCAGGAACAAGGGGGAGAATTTTCTGCATGTCGGGCGGGCTGGTCGGGAGCAGGCGTGGGTGGGCATGGAGCCGATTGCTGCCTGCGATCGGCTCTGCGCCATTTTACATGGGCAGATTAAGGCC
The DNA here is from genome assembly GCF_964194155.1 of Cetorhinus maximus. NCBI lineage: Eukaryota > Metazoa > Chordata > Chondrichthyes > Lamniformes > Cetorhinidae > Cetorhinus > Cetorhinus maximus. The sequence continues at coordinate 49,323,202 of NC_135882.1, forward strand.
CTCCCAGCGTGAAGCGCGGCTCCCAAGGACAGCAGGAGGTGGCGGGGCTGCAATGACTGCCGGGTACAATGGCGACCTGGAAGCCTGTTTAAAAACGGCGCAGGCAGCCTTCCAAAGGCTGGCAACCATGGCGACCAGAAGGGTTCCCGAGAGTGCTCTCGGAGACCAGGCCAGGCAGGTGGGCAGGTCGGTGGGGCACCGTGCCCCTCGATTCTCTGATGAGTGCCTTGCTGCCCTCCTCGAGGAGGTGGCAGCATGGCGTGAAATCAGCGAGCTGAGGGACGAGGGAAGGAGGCCCCCCCACCACATGACCTCTTGCAATCGGGAAGGGTGAGTACCATGTTGACATGGGTCACTTAACACAGCAGATAGGTTGGCCCCCCTGGTAACCCCACCCCCCCAACTCTGAGAGTAGTTACTGCATTGAACCATTCATGGCATGTGGCCTTTGCTGGGTGGCCAGCATTTATTGCCTATTTCTCGTTCACCCTGAGAGGGTGGTGCTGAGCTGCCTTCTGCATCCACTGCATGTGGTACACTTACACCCACAGCACTGTTTTGGGGGCGACCTCAAGGATCTGTACCTAGGTGCAGTGCTGGAACGCCGAAACATGTCAAAGTCAGGATGCTGACTGACTGGGAGGGGAACGTCCAGCTGGCGGGGCAGCCATCCACCTGCTGCCCTTGGCGCTCTACGTGGTGGTGGTAGTGCTTCCTTGCTTTGGAAGGTGATACAGTGTGGGTGGCAAATGTGATGGAGGCAGCATCTGGGCAAGCAGGTCAGCCCTGGCTGCTTGGCATGAGTGTGCAGCGGCTCCAGGGGCACGATTCACATGAGCCCTGCAATGTTTCACTCAGGTGGGGGTGGCAGGGATGCGATGGCAATGCAGGTACAGGGTGGACTAATCAATGTTCCCCTCTCCTTTCAGGAGAAGACAGCACACAATAACTCTGAGTGGATGCGGACTGGCGGAGGGCAGGCACAGTTGCTAATTCTCACCAGCTACGAGCAGGAGGCTCTCGAGCTGAAGAGGCCCCATGGGCCCAGGTCCACCGGTAGTGGTGAGGCTGGGGTGCCAGGGGGAGGTAAGAGTGCCATGCACTGAGGTCACCATGTGTGTCCTTGCAACCATTCTATTGTTGACTGTTTAGTGAATTCATCATCCAACATGGGTTTCCCATTGATTATGGAAGGATGAACGCATCCTGATCCGGGTGCCAGGCATGCACATTAACAGTGTCTCGACTTCAACTAATCAAATGTCCTTGTTCTTCCTTATAGCCTCACCGGAGCAGGCCCAGAATGAGGAGGCAGAGGGCCCACCACTAACGCCTGAGGGCCCTGACGAATTACAAGCACCAACATCCCACCATCTCAGCCTGGCAGGCACCAGCGCAGATACTAGCATCTCGGTGGGAATTAGATCATCGGCAAGTGTCCCGGGTCAAAGCGGCGAGCGCACTTCGCACTCGCTTGAGGTGCAGGCGGAGACAGGGAGTGCCCGTGGTGCTGGCCGTCTGAGGACTGAAGGGGACCAGAAACTGGTGGCTGATGATATGCCTCTGGAGTTGTCTCTGAGGCAGCAGACGCTGGAAGTCCAGCAGGGTCTGCAGGATGATCTGGCAGAGATACATGAGGAAATGCATGGCATGGTCTCCGTGATGGAGGAGTCCATGCAGAGCATCAGCAATGCAATGACCCTCATGGCTGAGCGCAATGCTTCCTCCATGGAGAGAATGGCGACTCTCATGGAGATGCTCCTCCAGGAGAACAATCAGGGCTTCCTGGGGTTGCACTCGGGCCTGCAAGCCCTCACAGTGGCATTGACCTCAGCTGGTCAGTACCAGTGTGGGAGATGGTTTAGGCATCGAGTATCCCAGCTCGGTGCCTGTCCATCAATGGTGAGCAAGGAGGTCCACAGCGACCTCACGTCGGCGCAGCAGCTGCCTGTCGTCTTTGTGGGCTCCTCTCAGGGCACTCCGGATGAGGGCAGCAGCTCCTCCAGCCCTCTGTCAGTGACTGTGGCATCTGATGAGTCTGCAATGACTGGGGAGATGCCAGCCATGCCACTGGCTGCTCCCTTCCAGGCGGGGCCAGCACAGGCTCCACTAGCCAGAGGACGCCCGCCAAGGTCATCAAGGTCAACAGGACAGCACAGTGAGCAGGCTGTCTCCAATGCCAGTGCCAGCAAGGGAGGAGCACCTAGATGTAGCACCTGCAAACGTAAGCATAAGGCACCTTAGGCACACCATGGGCTTCTCACTGGTGGTTTTCTGTTACCCCGGTATTAGTTGATTATTAGTCAGTGTGCAGCTCAACACCTGTGAATGAAGTTTCTTTTCTGTTTTATGAAAACATTAAAAAGGGTCATTCCTTACCTCTGCATATGGGAACCCATGAGGTTATGAGTGACTTGTTTGTCATTGAGTTTTATTGTTAATGTTCCTATCCAGGCAGATGTTACTGTCAGGTATTGAGTGTGGAGTCTGCAGCACTGGCATGTGTTGGAGGTCCACCTGTGGTGGGCCAGCTGAAGATTCGTTGAATTAAAGCCTCCCGGGTGTCCCTGCCTCCCTGGAGTATGCCCGGGTCAGCGTCTACCCCCTCAGCGTTCTCCTGTGTGTGCTCATCCTCAGACTCACTACTGGAATCATTGTGTGCAGCCAGAGCAACTACATCTACATCATCTTCCTCCACTGTATCCCCGCTTTCCAGCGCCAGATTGGTGTAGAGCACAGCATGCAACCACTATCAGTGACACACGATCTGCGGAGTACTGGAGTGCGCCCCCTAAACAGTCCAGGCATCGGAAGCGCATCTTGAGAAGATCTATGGTTCTCTCTACCACAGCCCTTGTGGAGGTGTGGCTCCTATTGAACTGCTGTTCTGCCTCTGTTCTTGGATGGCGGAGAGGCGTCATGAGCCACCTTCTGAGGGGATAGCCCTTGTCACCCAGCAGCCATCCATCCAGCTGGGCTGGAACACTGAAGAGCCTCAGCACCTGGGAGTGTCTGAGGATGTAGGTGTCATGGGAGCTGCCTGGGTACCTTGCACAGACTTGTAGAATCAGCATCCTATGATCACACACTATCTGCACGTTCATGGAGTGGAAGCCCTTCCTGTTGATGAAGGCACCCGGCTCACCTGCTGGCGCCTTAATGGCCACATGTGTACAGTCTATAGCACCCTGGACGCGGGGGAAGCCAGCAATGGCCGCGAAGCCTCTGACTCGCTGTGCCTGGCTTGCCTGGTCCCAGTGGAAGTGGATGAAGGTCAATGCATGCCTGAACAGAGCATCTGTAACCTGCTTGACACAAGTGTGGACAGCTGATTGGGAGACACCGCAAAGATCACCCACCGAGCCCTGGAAAGAGCCAGAGGCATAGAAGTTGAGGGCAGCTGTGACCTTCAACGCCACTGGCATGTGGTGCTTACCCGCACAGTTGGCGCTGATCTCAGGGCCACTCACTTGACAGATGGAGGTCATTATCTCCCTTGAGAGACGGATCCTCCTTCGGCACTGAGTCTCGGACATATTGAGGTAGCTGCTTCGCCGCCTGTAAACCCTGGCAGCAGGATAGTGGCGTCTTCTGCAGCCCCTTCCACCTTGCACTTCTTGGCCCTGCACCCCTTGCGCCTGTGCCTGTCCTCCCAAAGGCGGCTCTGTGGAGGCTGACTATGGACTCCTGGCCTCCCCCCCTTCTGCCCCTCTCTTCCTCCTCAGAGGAGGTGCTTCCAGTGGAGAGCACAAATCCCATTCCCAGGGTAAGGGAAGGCTTCCTGAAACCTGCAAGGCCCCAAGAATGATGTTTACTCCAGAGTCCTGACCTGTAGCCTATTATTCCTGTCCAAGCAGCCATGAAGAGATTTGAGTTCTCTTATTCACACAAGCAAATAGCAGTAAGTTTAAAAAGTTAACGTCTAACAAATAGCACTGACGAGACCACTCACCCCTCTTATCCCACCCGTGGAAGAGGTTTTTAAAAATGTGGCCTACCCACCTGCCCGTCGCACCCGTGCGATGCTCTGAAGATCACACAGGCTCCGAAAATCTCGGTGTATTGCCTCGAGAGCCTTAAATGGCCCGTTAATTAATGGTGAGCGCACATCGGAGAATATTGTGTGCCCGCCCACTGAAATATCGTGATGGTGCGCGGTGACGTCGGGATGCATGTGCGATGTCACTGTGTGTCATTTTACACATCGGCATGTCGGGCCCGCCCCCGCACGCCAACATCAAAATTCTGGCCAATATATTCAATGTAATAAACACAGTCTCTAAACATAAAAGACTGAGGAGTATGTGGGAAAGATCCAACTGTGTGGGGAAAAAGTTTTAAAATATGAAATGGCTTCCAATAAGAATTGGTCCTGCACTGCTGCGTGCGCTGAACTCCATCGCTGATGCCATAGTCTCCATCAGTGTATATGTGAGAGCGATGCTAGGCAGCTCGATCTCAGTCCAGCTTCCCCTTCTCCTCAAGGGGTCAGCCAGGGGCCCTCGCGCACCCATAGGGAGGAGGATCAGCAGGTGCACACCCCGGGGCCATCCATCCAAATGACTCTGGAGTGTCCAGCCCATCCGAATCCCCTCTTCCTGTGACCCCTACAATTCCAGTTTTGCAGGCCAAGGCGGGTGCCACTGCCGCACAGCAAGACCCAAAAAGCAGGCTGGGGCCCTCAAGGTCTTGGCCCTCCAAAGGATGCCTGCCAAGGTCACCACAGACAGGGCGTAGCAGTCAGCAGGCTGCCTCCACCTCCACAGTGGATGTCAAGGGTGCACCAAGACGTAGCGGCAGGGTTAGGAAAGTTAAGAAGGTGTAATTGCACAGCTTGGGCATGGACATTAATCATTTGTACATAATGTTCACTATTGTAAATAAACTCCCACGAATGTCTCCCTGCCCATGGCTCCTTATTCTGATGAGCAGTGTTCATGTCACTCAGATGTGAAACCTTGGTTCCTGCACAAGATAAAAGCAAGTTTCTCAGTCCAGGGCCTCCTCCCTGTGCTTTATGTAGCCTTCAGACCAAAGTGATGGTCCAACCTCACAATCCCTGAGCACATTACTGACACCTGCACCTCGATGATGCTTGTATTTGCTGCCAGAATGTCGTGGGCAGTCGTCACGGAGCTCCATCATTTTCTCTGTGTGCTCTCAGCACTTTTAGGGTGGGCCTGGCTCCCATCTTGTCAGTACCTGTGACCAGTGACATTGTGCTCCTGAAGGGGACAAGTGCTGAAGGCGGACAAAGGATCAGGTGCATTTAAACTTTCATGGCTGCATCTCCATGATATGACCCTGATCACAGAGCGCAAGCGAGCTGCCCTTGGCCAAACAGGGGTGAGACATTCTCAGAGGCTATGTGAAGATCTATGGATTGTCTTCACTGCATGTCGTCATCATCCTCTTGGAATTGAGCAACTATCAGGGCCTCTACTGCATCTGCATGACAGGAGCCTTATCACAGAGGGTATTGGTACTGAGATAAGTCAGCCTGGAGTCAAACATTCACAGATGCAGTATGAGGATCTATGATGTCTCCTCACTTCATGTCGTCATCATCCTCCACAAATCTAGCAGCTATGAGGGACTCCCGAGTGCGCCTGCCTCATAGGGCAGTGTGATGGCTTCATTGCTGTCATCGTCGCCTTCAAGGACCTCCGCACTCTCATTCCCGTCGATGTCCTCTTCATCAGAGGAGACCTCCAGCTCCTCCATCTCCTCCTCAGCCAGCTTCTCTCCACTTTGCAGCACCAGGTTGTAAAGGATGCAGCAGGCAATGATGAAGCATGACACCCTCTGTGGACTATATTGCAGGGCTCCACCAGACTCATCCAGGAACCTCATTTTCACCATCCCGATGGTTTACCCCACCAACGTGAGGGTTGCAGCATGAGCCTCGTTGTACCTTCGCTCTGTTGCAATCTTAGGCCACCTCATGGGTGTCATCAGCGGGTAGCCCTTATCCTCGAGGAGCCATCCCTGCAGCCTCTGTGGACTCTGGAAGATGTCAGGGATCTGTGACCGACTAAGAATATAGGAGTCATGGACTACTCCCTGGAAATCAAACGCAGACCTGCAGCATTTGTTTGTGGTGGTCACACACCAGCTGCACATTCAGCGAATGGAAACCCTTGCGGTTGACATAGTTGACCGCTTGCTGCCATGGAGACCTGAGTGCCACGTGAGTGTAATCGATGGCACTCTGCACCTGTGGGAAACCTGACATCCAGGCAAATCCAATCACTCCTGGCTTTCCTGATCCTGGACAAAATGTACAAAGCTTTGTGCCTTCGCGAAGATGGCATCCGTGACCTCATGGATGCATTTGTGCGTGGAGACTTGTGATACCCACACAGGTCACCTGTGGTGCCCTGAAAAGAGCCACTTGGGTACAAATTGAGTGCCACAGTCACTTTCACAGCCATTGGCAGTGGATGCTTTCCATGTCTACGTGGCACCAAATCCTGCAGCAGCTGGCAGATGTGACCAGCCAGCTCCCCAGACATGCACAGACTTTGGTGACAATGGTTCTTAATCATCTGCAGGAATGAAAGATGGCATCTATAGACCCTGGGTCTAGCTAAATGCCAACAGCGTCTGCTCACTGTTTCTCTTTGGCTTAGAGTGCAGCCTTTCAGTGCAGGATGGAGAATGCCTGAGCTGAGAGCACAACATGCAGTATAGTGGGCAAAGCTGCTGCCAGTCGATCAGGTGCAGGGGAGAGGAGGATGGGGTTTCGGGCAGCTGTGCAGTGCACTCTGGACATCCAAATGGTGGCCAGCACTCTCCGGAATGCGTTAAGGGGCCTTTAGACTTAACCAAGAGAAGTTCTTAGTATACCCAAGCTAATGCAAGTGCCTCTTTCTCTCATCCTGCGGGAAGAGTACAACATCAGGAGCAGGGAGCCTGGTGACCTAGCTGTATACCCCGTGGCATACAGAGAATGGAAACGAAGGAGAAGAGAGTGACGGAGGCATCTGCATGGGGGCCCCAGCCACCACTTCTTCCTGAGGGTGCTGCTCCTCCCTCTGCGCAGCCAGGCGCCTCCATCACTCTCTTCTCCTTCATCTCCACTCTCTGTACACCACGTGGCATACAGCTAGATCATCAGGCTCCCTGCTCCTGATATGCTCCTCCTGCAAACTGAAAAAGAGGGACATGTGCATTAGCTTGGGTATACTAAGAACCCCTCTTGGTTAAGTCTGGAGGCCCCTTAATGCATCCCGGAGTGTGTTGGCCACCACTTGGATGTCCAGAGTTTAGTGCGCTGCATGGCTGCCTGAAACCCCACCCACCTCCGCCCCACCCCACCTGACTGACTGGCAGTGGCTTTGCCCACTATATTGCATGTTGTGCTCTCAGCTCAGGCATTCTCATAACCCATGCTGCAAGGCCGCACTATTAGCTTGAACCATGGGGGAGACTGGTCCAAACCGGAATGATAACTTGGCTAGGGTCTCAGAGCACGTCCATCAGTGACTGCTCCACGTGCCCAGTCATCCAACTGTTCTGCAGTCCACTAAAACGCTCATTAGTTTGCAGTCTGTGCCGGAAGGGTGAATATCTCTAGAGCGCTTTGTGGAACTTTCAGGCTTCTGCGTTGCTTGAGTGGCCAGATAAACTAGAGGCCCAACCTCAATCATATTAATGTGGCTGTGTCTGAACTGTCTCAGCTGCAGAGGAATGGTCACTTTATACAGGGTGTTCCTGACGTGTGGCCGTTTCCCTCCCCCACCCACCTCGCACGTGCCTGTGCACCACCATCAACCACAGGGCAGCCTTTGCCAGCCCCTCACCAACTCGCTTCAACTGCAGAATAGCCTTTGCCACCCCCCCACCCCCCGCCCCCACCAAATTGCCTCATCTGGAGGGCAGCCCTTGGACCCCCGCCCCCCCCACGAACTCACCTCAACCTTGAATTCCAGCAGGCGATCCTCACAAGCACTGCACGACGTTATTGTGCACTCACCTCCGAGTTCCCCTCAAAAGTCATAATTTATGCATGCTTCTGTGAAACACATCGGTGTGCAATCATGCTGATGTGCTCGGACCATCCAGCATGGGGAGATGATTCCGGCGGGCTGGCCTTATGATATGCAGATGTATTACAATGAGGTTCCCAATGTCTAAGGCAGGAAATGCGGCCTGCCATCGATGATCAACAGCAAACTGGTTTCACGACATTGTGAAACTGATTTTTGGCCTTCTTGCCATACTATCCACTCATGCCACCAAACACAGCAGACACCAGCGGGCACAGAAAACTCTGCCCTTTGAGTCTATATAGCTGTAGCATGTAGTGTTTTGAAAAGTGCAATGTTCACCTTGTGTACTTGAAGCAACCATATACACTTGTACCAGCAGAGGGAGTCGGCTAGCTTCTGCAGAAATGCAAAAATAAAAGGAAACCATTGTTGCTCATGCAATTTTATTTCTGGGTATCTGTGGCTGTTTTGTGCCACAAGAGCTTCACACTGGCAATGATGATGATGCAAAATACAAATCATTTCCTTCCAGGATCTTTTGGAGGGTTTTTCCTACTTCCGCAGAGAAGACAACATTTTAAGCTGCAGACTTAGAGATAAATTCAGGCTGTGATAAGTGGATGTAAACTCAGATCTAACAAGCAGGAAAACCTTTACAGAAAAGTTTCACTATTGTTGCTGATAAATAAGGCATTGTCCATGCCCAATCTACCACCTTTTGAAGTATATTTGGAGCCATCATCTGTATTTCCCTGTTGGAAAAAGTAGCTGCGACATTCCGTAGGTACAATGACAGGTTTTTTTTCAATCACAGATGGCAAAAAGAAAAACGCCTTACTTTTCCACAATGGCTGTGAAGAATTGGAAAATATATTTTTCCAATTACACTTACACCTGAGCAAAAGTGAGTGTGACTCAACTAAAAATGCACCAACATTGTATTTCACATCTAAGAAAAGTACAATATACAAAACGATCATCTTCCATCTTTGACTGTTTGTAACATAGAAATATAGAAACATAGAAACTAGGAGCAAGAGCAGACCATTCGGCCCTTCACGCCTGCTGTGCAATTAAAAATGATCATGGCTGACATCTATCTCAACGCCATATTCCTGCTTTCTCTCCATACCCCTTGATGCCCCTAATATCCAAACATTTATCAATTTCTTTCTTGAATATACTCAATGACCCGGCCTCCACAGCCTTTTGTGGTAGAGAATTCCACAGGCTGACCACCCTCTGAGTGAAGAAATTTTTCCTCATCTCAGTCCTAAATGGCCTGCCCCATATCCTGAGACTGTGGCCCCTGACTCTAGACTCCCCAGCCAGGGGAAACATCCTCCCTGCATCCAGTCTATCTAGCCCCGTTAGAATTTAATACATTTCAATCAGATCCCCTCTCATTCTTCTAAAGTCCAGTGAATGCAAGCCCAGTCAAACCAATCTCTCCTCATATGACATTCCTGCCATCCCCGGTATCAGCCTAGTGAACATTCGCTTCACTCCCTCTATAGCAAGTATATCCTTTCTTAGGTAGGGAGACCAAAACTGCACGCAATGCTCCAGGTGTGGTCTTACCAAGGCCCTGTATAACTGCAGTAAGACATCCCTACTTCTGAACTCAAATCCTCTTGCAATGAAGGCCAATATACCATTTGCCTTCCTAATTGCTTGCTGCACCTGCCTGTTTACTTTCATTGACTGGTGTACACGAACACCCAGGTCCCTTTGTACATCCACATTTCCCATTATATCACCATTTAAATAATATTCTGCCTTTCTGTTTTTCACACCGAAGTATATAACTTCACATTTATCCATGTTATACTGCATCTGCCATGTGTTTGCCCACAGCCACAAATTGTCTAAGTCACCCTGAAGCCTCCTTGCATCCTGCTCACAACTCACAACCCCGTCTAGTTTTGTGTCATCAGCAAACTTGGAAATATTGCACTTGGTTCCCTCATCTAAGTCATTTATATATATTGTGAATTGCTGGGACCCAATCACTGATCCCTGTGGTACACCACTAGTCACTGCCTGCCATCCGGAAAAAGATCCATTTATTCCCACTCTACATTTCCTGTCTGTCAACCAATTCTCAATCCGTGCTAGTATATTACCCCCGATCCCATGTGCTTTAATTTTGCCCACTAGCCTCTTATGTGGGACCTTATCAAAAGCCTTCTTGAAATCCAAATACACCACATCCACTGGTTCTCCCTTATCTATTCTACTAGTTATATCCTCAAAAAACTCCAGTAGATTAGTTAAGCATGATTTCCCTTTCATAAACCCATGCTGACTTTGTCTAATCCCGTTCATGCTTTCCAAGTGTTCTGTTACCATGTCTTTTATAATAGACTCTAGCATTTTCCCTACTACTTATGTTAGGCTAACTGGTCTGTAATTCTCTGTTTTTTCTCTCCCTCCTTTTTTAAATAGTGGGGTTACATTTGCCACCCTCCAACCTGTAGGAACTGCTCCAGGGTCTATAGAATTTTGGAAGATGACCACCAATGTATCCAATATTTCTAGGGCCACTTTTTTTAGTACTCTGGGGGGTAGAACAGGCAAAGTACAGACCATACTCAATCAGGCCCTGCTTGCGAAATTCAAAAACAGTGCCCAACATTAGATATGATTCCCCAATTGGATAACACTTACTAAACAATCCCAATTATGCTAAGAATTACACCAACAGCCAATTTAAGATCATCAGTCAGGTTTACAGTGTGGCTCACTTACTTGTAAAGAAACTACATATATTCACACAGAGGGCCCTGTCCTTTGCAAACCAAAAAATGTCCATGCATTGCACCTTTCTCAATTAAACAAAAGCCTGGGGACAGCCATTGCCTGGGAGATAGCCATTCTCTGGGTCACTCCCTTTGGCAATGCCTTGACCAGAGTCAACTTGCCTGGTTTGAATTTAAACAAAAGCTTAGCAGTTACATTTTCCCTGGTGTATTCTCCATGGCAATGTCTCTACCAATCAGTCTGCTTTCCAACCAATCAGCTCCCTCTTCTTATGCAGTATAAATTGTTGTTCCCTTGAGATTTGTTATTCTTGTGTCTGTCCTGATGAGTGCAAGACAAGAAGCTTCAACAGCATGTCTTTTTTTCACAATTAATCTATCTATTAATGCTGGGGTCTTTGTTTTAACAACTCATCTGAAAGCTAGCATCTCTGACAGTGTTGCACCCCCTCAGTATTGCGCTAGAGCATAAGCCTAGATTATATGTTCAAGTCTCTGGAATGGGGTTTGAACTAACAACCTTTCGACTCAGAGGTGAATGGCTATCGGCTGACATACTATACTGCAGTACAAATTATGCAGTGTGCAATAACTTTGGAAAAGCAGGAAACTCACAGCTGCTATGGCCCTCACCTTGACATGCACAAATGAGGCCAGGGATTTAAAAAGGGGGAGGGAGCATGGAGACTTTATTGGTAGAAAATGGGTGGAAATGTTTATGGTTCAATTTTGCTGCCTGAACAAAATGCCCTACGTGGTTTGGACACAGCAAACATGCTAAAAGCATACAGGAAATTCACCCCCATAGTTGTTTTTTTCTCTTCACAGGCTGCTCGTTCAGTCAGAGAATGAAGTGTTTTCACAAGGCTGGCAAGCCAGAGACTCTGGGGGGAGGGAGGGACTACAAGGGGAAAGGAGATCAAAGACTGATGAAAATCTCTCAACTTGAAAGTTAAAACACATAATTCTTCTTCTCTTATCTTCATCAGTGAGGTAATTTTGAAAAAGGCATAGTGGCACACTATTACATATTGTGATTTAGATTGGATGGATATGTTGGATAAAATCAGATATACATTTAACAGAGCTCGTTACTATTTACATAAGAATCAAAATTAGGGCTTGATGATAACTCATGCATACTAGGACATTTAGAACCTTGTTTTTACTATGATTCACATACATTTGACATTGGTGTGAATGATTCAGCAATTAATGTCATTTACTGTGCTGAGATTTGAGGATCTTGCGGACAGAACGATGAATGTCCTTTTGAGTTGCAACTATTGGAGTCTTTGTTGAAATAAGGCATTCCTGTGTTTTGACCCAGAGGCTGTGCTTCATCTCAGACTCTGACTGCACCCTTTGCCCTGAGTGGCGTTCTTTCCCAGGATCTACATGGAATTAGCAGGCACTCAAAAAATGTAATTACATTTTGGAAATTTTAAGAGCGACACATTTGTTACGTTGTTACCTTTTAATGATTGATTAGAGAAAGTTAACAGACAAGTGATAGTTTATTTTCTGCTGCAGAAATATCCTGGGCATGGACCCAACTGTTCTCTGTATATAATTGATGCACAAAAGAACAGCTCTAATTTTGCAATCATTTCAAAATTTAAGCTTCCCAGCCTGATGTGCTAAAGTGAAATACTTTATGGGCTGCACCTTCTAGTCGGCGAGCGGCAGCAGGGCCCACTCGCCAATGTGTAAAATGACGCGGGGTGACATCGAGCGTGCATCCCGGCATCAGCCCACATCATTTAGATTTTCAGTTCAATGGGCATACAAATCGGCTGTGCGCCCGCCAAACTGTCAAAGGCCAATTAAGGCCATTAAAAAAGTAATTAACATGATTAATGGACCTGCCTGTCCAACCTTAAGGTTGGCGGACAGGCCGGGACCCAGGCGGCCTTCAGAAAAAACACAAAACCTCATCCACGGGCGGGATGAGGTTTCATGAGGGTATTAAAACTTTTATAAAATGTTTAAATAAAAGAAATTGACATGTCCCAGCTCGAGTGACAGTGGCACAATGAGTGGACATGTCAGTAATTTTTTTTCCCCCTTCTTTATTGAAATTGAGCCGATCTCCCTGAAAGAGCACACTCCCGGCCCAGGGAATCCCCTCCCGCCTACACAGGCCCACTTGCACCCACTCCCGCACAACCCCCCCGACAGGGGAAGGATCCTGCCCTATGTTCCTCTAGCCATGTACAAACATAAAGTAGCCTTGAGAAAGTTACCATACTGTGGTAAACGTACTCACACCATACTCGCAGTGAGGTGCTCACAATCAAAAGGGCCTGTTGTTACAATTCAAGTAGTGCCGATTCACTTACCCTCACTCACTTCAGTGTCACCCTTGGGAGTGTTGGATTGATGAATTTCCCCAGACATTTTGCTGGTTTGGTGAAGTTGTACAGAAGCTCATGGTTTTCATGGTGGCCCAAGTTGTTGCTGAAATCTATATGAAGTTTGTGCCTAATTAAGCGAGCTGTTTCTCACTGGTTCCACGTCCACTTATGGCTTTAAAACCCTGGGCCGGATTTCTATCGCCCAATGGAGGTGGAATCAGGTTATGAAACATCGAACTTTTTTTTTGCTGGATAAACAATTTTCTTGTGCCCTCCTGACCCCACACCATTTTCATGGGGCCTTTTGATGGACTGGGAAGGCCTCAAGTGCAAAATGCACACACACCTCTTCTGAGATCAGGATCCCCATTGTGAGGGTCACAGGAAAATTGTATTCCCCCATGTGTACTGTTCTTATTTGATGATGTGGGTTTTGTAAACCCTAAATAAAACACACCGCCTTGGAAAATTCATGATCACTAGGGGAAGTCTGCTGAGATGTTGGGAACATCCTGAAAGGCAAGAGAAAAATGTTTTAACAACTTCAAATGTCACTATTAGATGCCAAATTGTAATGTAGATTTTTTTTAATGCAGTGATTCATCATAGGGATCTGTCCTGCAAATTAACATTACATTAACCAGCACTGTGAAAAGTTGTCATGCATTACAGGAATTTGCCAATTGTCAAAAGTGCCACAATTTTAAGTCTTGTCAACCTCTGTGGTCATGTTTTATGCCGTGATTTAAATTAATTAACAGCAGTCTGTTAAAAAACCCCGCTTTTGGAAGTTTAAAAAAATGTCCGCACCTGCTTTGATTGACAGGGGCGCTGCTTTGAAATGGAAACGAGACACCATTCTGTTCAGTCAGTTTCAAGCAATGTAGCTAGAAGTTTTTGTTATGACAGCTGTAACTAATGTGAATGCTTGGCTGGGTTTCAAAAGCTAATAATGGCTTCAGCTCAGCAGGTCATCTATTGATCCAAGAACAATTGAAACTTGAGAGGCTATAATAACAGAATATGTCTTTGATGTGGTTTCTTTTTTGTTTAAAAACCTATTAGGCACTCAATGGATTATAATTTTTTTCACTAGAATAGTTTGTTTTCTTTCCAGTATCACCGATGGAGCATTTAAATTCAGGATTTTATTAGGTTATTAGAGATTTAATTTGTTTGAATATAAAACACTCAAAATAATTCCTATTGTTATTGCAAGGCACCAAAGGACTGTACAATGTATACTGGGTGATTGGCTATGGAAGATACATGAGGGACATGGTGATGGCATAAAGGATCTAAGGTGGCATGTGATGACATGGGTTGAATGGGGGTGAGGGAGCATGGGTGATCTGAGGTGGCATGGACAATTTGAGGGTGCATGTAGTGTATTGAGAATTGCATTGTGCATTTTGTCCACTTAAGACTACCATAAACATATACCAGCAGCGGGAGTCTAGAGGGAGAATAAAGGAATCCATGCTTTAGCAGCACATGCAGGTCTGATTCTGAATACTTCTTACCGAATCTCATGAATTCTTCCTAAGAATTTCAGCCTCTTCCTCGCCATTTTGAAGATATGAAACATTGCTTTCAGGTATAAAACTTGTGGAAGGCATTTGTCTACTTTCTGCAGACAGCATTTTAAGTCTAAGATTTAGGGAATACGTTGAGGCTATTACAAACATAAACAAAAATTGCTGGAAAAACTCAGCAGGCCTGACAGCATCTGTGAAGAGAAAGACAGAGTTAACGTTTTGAGTCCGTATGACTCTTCATCAGAACTAAAGAGAAATAGAAATGTGGTGAAATATAAGCTGTGTAAGGGGTTTGGACAGGTGAAGCTGGCTATGTTGGTGTTGGGCACACATTGAGACACTCCAGCTTTGAATTGGCAAGAGGTAAGTCTGAATGGTGTACTCACAGACTAATCTTGCTCAAATACCCATCCAAAAGAAATTAATCTCAGGTCATTACATTCTTTGGAAGGAACATGATCCTGGACCCTTGATCAAACACTATCACTGCATTGCTGATCAAGATGGTGCTGTCTATGCAACATCTACTATGTTTTGATGTGCATTTAGACCATCATCTGTATTCCCACATTGTCAAAAGTGACTGCGATATTTCGAAGATGTGACAGCAGGTTTTGCAATCACAGATGGTGAAAGGAAGAAAGGCCTTACTTCTCTCCTATGGAGGTGAAGAATTGGAAGATATTTTGAGACACTTACACCTGACCAAAATGACTGCAACTCAACAAAAAATTTGTACTAACATCCTATTTCACACCCAAGAAAAATACAATCGTCTTCCAACATAGCAAACAAGAAGCGAATGAGGCAATTGACCAATATCATGCAATTGAGGCAGCTGGCAAACAAAAGTGACTTCGGTGATGTTGAAAAGTTCGAAAGGGGAATAAAAACACAAATCATCGAAGGTCGCCTCTTCAGCCAATTACATTGGAAAGCACTTGAGAAACAAGTCACAGCTGTCACAGCTGTCAGAGTTAGCAAGATCAATATCACTTTCTAAGTCCAGAGCTGCAGAAGTTGCAACAGTAACTATCACACTCCAAGTTTAAACTGCTGTGAACACTATTCATCGCTCACGTGTCAGGAAACTACCTGCAAAGCAACAACATGTCCTACTGTTGACAAACAATGTGAAGTCTGTGAAAAACTTAACCAATAAAATCAACTACTAAGACCAATACCACTAGAAGGATAAAAACAAAAAACTACTGCGGATGCTGGAAATCCAAAACAAAAACAGAATTACCTGGAAAAACTCAGCAGGTCTGGCAGCATCGGCGGAGAAGAAAAGAGTCGACGATGTCATGTATGCCTAGCACAGCAAAAGGGTGAGAGAATGCAGCCAATGTAGAGGCAATAACACTGAATATACTTCTGTGCTCTCTTCAGACACAATAACCAGCTATGTGTGACAATGAACATTGGCTGCACAGGCATAGATGCTCTCATAGATACAGGGACACACAGGGTCAAAATCCTGGAACTCCCTCCTTAACAGCACTGTGGGTGCACCTACACCACATGGACTGCAGCGGTTCAAGAAGGCAGCTCACCACCACCATCTCAAGGGCAATTAGGGATGGGCAATAAATGCTGACCTAGCCAGCGAAGCCCACATCTCATAAATTAACTTATTAAAACTATTAATGTCAGGGGAGACAAAACATTCAGCATACTTCAGGATTTCCCCATTCTCTGCAAACCAGGGAATGCAATTTTTTCCCAAACAACAGTGACAACCACTGAAAGTTCTCAGGACTTTTGAAACACCAATCTCATCCAAAGACAATACAATGATTACTCTATTCCATGTCATATCTGGAGAAAGTGACACTTATCAGTTTCCACACAGCAACAGATCTGCACGATTGCAGTCATGTATGCGTACCAACCGCATTCGAATTGTATGCTGACCACTTCACTTCTTTTGGCAAACTGAAAGGTGTTACATGCCATCTGCATGTAGACCCCAACGTGCCCCCAGTCACACATCAGAGCGCAGATAGAGAAGGAACTTCAGTGCTTACTTGACCTTGACATTATTGTTAAAATTGGGGATAAGCCTTCGGTCTCAGCCATACAAGTTGTCAAGAAATCCGAGACCGAGAACCAGGTTCGAATCTGTGTTGATATGTCGATGCAGGATACCACCAAATCAAGCTTACAGAATAATCAAGGTATCTCACAGTATTCTCCACTCACGTCAGATTTTTTTGATACAAGAGACTCAATTTTGAAGTCAGGTATTTCAGCACATGATTCAGTTTGCACTTCCAAGGACATGAAGGCACACTGGACATCAGTGATGACATCCTCATATATGATCACACTGAAAGTGAACTCAAGACATGCCTATACGCATGCCTTCAACACCTTAGAGAATATAACCTCACCTTGAACAAAAACAAGTGCCTGTTCAATGAAAGCAGAATTAAATTCTGTGTTTTGTGTTCAGTGGTGCAGGAGTATCACCTGATCCACACAAAGTTGAAGCCACTGAAGCCAGGGATCCTACAAACACGCAGGAAGTCGAGAATCTGCGAGGGCTCATCACGTACTGTAGTTGCTTCATTCCTGACCTTGCTACATTAACTGTCCCCCTACGTAACCTGACAAAAGAGACCAGCAAGCGGGAGTGGACTACACCACACTAACAGGCTGTACACCAGATCAAACAGTTGTCAGCAAGTTGCACTAATGCCGATTTTGACCCTGAGAAAACCACCCAGCTTGTCATAGATGCAAGCCCAGTTGGCTTAGGTCTAGTTCTCATGAGAAAAGCAAAGACAGGTAACCAACCCTTTGACAGCACCTTCCAAACCTGTGACCTCTACCACCTAGAAGGACAAGAATAGGAGTTGCATGGGAATACCATCTGGAAATTCCCCTCTAAGCCACAGACCATCCTGACAACTTGGAACTATGTCACCGTTCCTTTACTGTCACTGGGTCAAAATCCAAGGACTCCCTTCCTAACAGCATTGTGGGTGTATGTACACCACATGGACTGCAACAGTTCAAGGTAATGGCTCACCGCAATCTTAAGAGCAATTAAGGATGGGCAACAAATGCTGGCCTAGCCAGCAACACCCACGTCAAGTGAACGAGAAAAAAGAATCATTAGCAACCTGCTTGCCATTGCAACACCTGCAGAGCAATGTTATTCACAGAGAGAAAAGCACCCTCAATCACATGGGATATCTTACATTTACTGATGTGGAAGAGAGTTTGAGTAATAACCAATCATGTTCCATGTTGAGTATCAGCTAGGCAAGCTCAACCCAGCAGACTATCTTTCATGACATCTGATGCTGACAGTCAGTCCTACTAGTCGTGAAGAAAAGGTTTCTGAACAACATCTTAACTACGTAAGCCTAAATGCAATGCTAAAGTTGCTAAACTAGCCAACACCAAAGCAGGAACAAAACAAGATGAGACGTTACAACTATTCATGATGGCTACAGAATCACGAAACTGGAAAGCTGTGATCAAGAGAGCACATGCAATCCAAATTGTTCAGACACAAGGTCTTCACAATGTTTGAAACTGTTACAACCACAGCTGAATTTGTGTTACTCGGCAAATGTATTTTCATCCCACACTCATTAAGAGCATCTGTTGTAGAAGGTAACCAGGGAATTGTCATAGCCAAAGAACTCCTTTGGAAAATGGTATGGTTTCCAGGAATTGACCACATGATAGAGCACAAAATCAGTGTCCAGGAATTGACCACACAATAGAGCACAAAATCAGAGTTTGTCTTGCCAATCAATGAAAGCAATTATCCCAAAGCTTAACTAGATTTTTGCTTTGTTTGTAATCCGTCAAACTGTGAGAAGCGACAATGGACTCCCATTCAACAGCAATGACTTCAGTAAATTTGTCGATTTGCCTGGTTTGAATTTAAACAAAATTTGGCAGTTAACTGTTCCCTTTGCCATTGCAATGCCTCTGCCAGAGTCCACTTGCCAACCAATCAGCAGCCACCTCTCACGCAGTATAAATTGCTCTTCTCTTTGAGATTTGGCGTATTCTTGCGTCTGTTCTGATAAGTGCAAGATGAAAAGCTTCGATAGCAAGTCTCTTTTTCAGCAATACTCAAATTCTGTGCAGCCAAGTGACTGTTTGTTCAAATTATGCTTGGGTCTGTGGTCTACCCTTTTGGAAACAAACCACTGAAACATGGAAAGCCTCACCTTTACTAAAAAGGGGAGGGATAATAGCGCATTGAAAATTTCATTGCATGTTTTCTCCACTTAAGGCTACCATACACGATACCAACGGAGGGAATTTAAAGGGAGAATAAATGAATTCCTGAGTTGAATTTTATGTGCCCCCGCCAGGCTTATTTTTGGCAGGATGGTGGGGGGGCATGTAAAATATGACAGGTGCCCAGCCTACCACCTTCCCGCCCACCTATAAATTGTCAGTCTGCCTGCCATAAATGAAGGTCAATTAGACTTGTTAACAAGCCTATGGACCAGGCTAATATGCTGCCCATACCATAATATGGTTCGCATAGGCAGATGGGCGGGGGGGTTTGGCAGGCATTTTTTGTGGCCTGGAAGCAAAAAGGCCAGAAGGAAAAGGGGGTCAGTACCCTGTGTGCATCAGGGGTCTCTCTCCCCACTAAGATATCACCCCTCCCCTTTCTTTCTCACCTCCTGTCCTCCAAAACCTCCCCCCCCCCACTACCCTGGGCTCTCAGATCCCTCCCTGCCCTAAAATCCTGGGACTTATCTTTCTGCGACAGCCATCACTCTCCTTCAAGCTCCTTCTTGCAGTCATGGCAGTGCCCGCTACTAAGGTCAGGCACTGCCAGGACTGCTGGAGCTGCCAGCCAATCTGATTGGTCAGCAGCTCTTGAGGAGTGGGCTTCCTCCCACTGAGGGTCTGAAGTCCCACTCTCGCTTTGGTTAGCCCGCTCGCAGCTGGGGCGCAGGTTTCTTTCCAGCGTGTCGGCTTCTGAGGATTTTCCTTCTGGAGTGGACCGGTATGGGCAGTCTGCCCCCCTGTAAAATTCAGCCCCATGTTTTAGCAGCATTCAGTAAGGATGCATCTTCCTGAATCTTACTCTTTCTTCCCGAGAACTTCACAGGGTATGGAGCGGCATGGATGAGCTGAGGTGGCATGGGCAATCTGAGGGGGCATGAAGTGGGGTTTAGGGGATCTTTAAATGATATTGGGAGCGGGGCTGCTGTGTCAGTGAACCAAGGCGGGCTAGCCTCTACACCCCTCATGTTCACCATCACAGCTTGCTAAAGGCACTGCAAATCTGACCCCCATGTGAAAAGACAAAATTCCTGGACAAACTCACACACGGGCCAGCTGTGCATGTCCAAAAGACGGAAAAGTGCACAGGTCGGGATTTCCCGAGCCCACATGAAAATCTGGGCCCTTAGTTATCTTCATCAGTCCACCTTTTCTCTTTATACAACCAAAAAGTTAGCTGTTATTATTAAAACCATATTTTGATTCATAGACATAATGGGGTTTTTCCACAGTGCTGGGCAACATCCAATTCAAGTAGACAACATCCTATTCAGTTACCACTTAGACAAGAAATATGCTACTGTCTACTGATTTCCAACTTAACACTGAAACCAAGAGAATTCTGGTAGTGTAAAACAGAAAATAGTGACTGTGAACAAGTTACAAAGAAAATCGCACTTTTGGCCCATCATGGTCTACTGGAAGACTATGTTTCCCATTATGCCAGAAAAAATATCATAACAACGCCACAAAATTCCTCCATATCTAACCAAATGTACCCAGATTTACACTGATGTTAGCTAGATCAGTGCTAAATGGCTACTGATGGTATTTAAATGAGATGTCCCCATTCTACACAAGATCACTGGACTTCACTCCACCATTGCCTTAAGAATTATTAAGATGTTTTTATCTTGTTAAAAACAACTTGTTCATGTTACCTGCTTATGAAGTTTATCTCCCAGTTATGACACTTCCTCTGGGTTCTTTTTTGCCTCAAAACAGTGAGGTCCACTTTAAAATAGAAGAAATTAAACAAATGAATCACTGATATGACATTAAACAAGTTTTTTTTTCCAAAACAAATTTGCTGAGTCACTCCCCTTAAAGCAACACTGGAACAGCAACCACACAAGCTGCCAAACTGTTCTTCAGTTGGCTAACATGCATAAGTAGTCAAAACTAATAACATTTGCTAAAAACTCCCAGTGGGATAAAATGGGAGCATAGCAGAACACGCAAACACAATGACCCGACCACTGAACTCCTGGAACTGCTAACTTCAATGTTGCCAGCATTAATAAAGTGTGTGTCACACTACAAGCTTAATGGAAATCCCTTCTGGACCTCAACAAAGAAGTGTCGACTTTGTTGACCAGTGTGCTGTGCTATCAATGAGCCTGAGGAGTTGTCCCCGACCGATTGTTGCGGACTGGCACAATCCAAAGTCCAGGACTACGTGCTGAGGGATGCACTAAAGCTTGGGGCAGCTGCCGCAAAGGCGCAATGGGGAAGGGTCGCTGTCTAAGACCTTTCTGCCACAGCGCACCGAGGGACTGGGAACTGTTTAGAGCCCCTCGGGCTGTACAGCTCAAAATGAAAGGCTGTAAATGATTGTAATATTGTTTGTACTGATGCACCTGGTGATACATTTTGTAAAAGTTTAACCTGGATTGTACCCTTGTAATGGTGTTTTTGAAATGGTTTGGAATGTGATTGAAGATATTTTATGAATAAAGTATATTTTTGCAAAAAAAAAAATCAATGAGCCTGAGGTTTCTTGAAGGTTTTGGGCAGCCCTCCAGCAACGACCTTCGATTGGAGGGTATCCCAGGGAGTATATTCTGATGAATGTATTCCTCAGTTCTTCCAGTTGGCTCAAAGTGTCATTGACAGAGGCAGTTTTCTGCTTCGGACCTTAAAGCAACAGTGGCCTTTCTCTCTCTTCAGGTACCTGAACATCTTGAGACTCTTAGGCCCTGCACTGCTGTGAACTCGATTCCTCGATGTCAGCTTCTACTCCTGTAGCTTCTTTCTGATTTTGAGCAGTGTGTGTTAGGACAGATTGGAAGAGCCTAATTAACTGAGTGAAGTTTGAAAAGAATTTCTCCAGAAACAAAATTTCTGACAATTCCATAATGTGCCTTCATTAGGTATGTAGAAAGTAGGAAAGAGACACAGTGAAGAGAATAACTGCTAGCACCCTCAGTGACAGTGGCAGCTCCCTGCAAATTTGGCACTGCCATTTGTCATGATCCCCAGCTGAGGTTACCCCTGGACAAGCCTGATCCCAGGGTGGAACCCAGCTTGATAGATCCTAACTTTTACTTGTTTGTTTAAATACGTGGAGAGCAGCTACTGAACAGAGTCAGCTGATGAACTTTTCACAAAAGAATAAAACACTTATTCAACAAGAAAAGATGAACTATATTACAATACTCCTTCACCCACAACCAAACCTTTACAGATGTATGCAGATTTATAAGGATAACACAATTTACAAAAGCTATCTTATACACTAATGTCCACGGTAAGCACAAAGTCCATGTACCAATCGGTGCCCTGTGGTCAACACACCACATTCTGAAACCAAGTGACAGATGCCACCTCAATCAGATGCTATGGATCTCTCCTCAACTGCCCCCCAGACACTTGTTACACCATGAGCCAACCAGTCTCACTGAGCTCCGTCTCTCACATGATGGTTTCCAATCTCCGCTCCAAGAAACCACTTTAGAATCTTCTCCCAAACCAACGCTTTCTCTCAGACACCTTCTGCAAGGGTTCACCTCCAGGGTTTTGAACTCTCCTCCTGATGTTCTTCTTCCCTGGGTCACCACATGCATTCAAGCTGTCTTCCACGCATTCTCTCTCACCGATTCAGCTGTCAGCAGTACACCAGTGCTACACATGCCCATAGCAAAGGGTTACAGACTTTCAGTTGTTTCTTTGGACCTTCTTGCCATTTGCAAGCTGTTCTCACTTTATATCCGCTTTCTGCAGCTTTTGTCTCTTTAAATCTAAATCTTGGAGTCTTTCTCTCTGCCCCTCACTCTTAACTTCACTTAACAGGATCTTTTCCAGGTTCCTGTCCTTCCTTTGACTAGAAGGTCAGCTTGGGACTTTCCCCTGTTTATCCCCTGGATTTTTGTTGTTTTTCCTTAGCTTGGGTCTGGCTATCTGTCTCTTTTGCTTAAGTCTCTCTCTGGCAGCTACTTTCAACCAAATTTAGCTTGGAGCTGGCTATCTGCCACTTCTAGGCTGCTTTTCTGGCAGCTATCTTCAAAACCAGCTGAACTCCAACAGCTTCCAAAACAAACTGCTGTTTCTAGTTTTTGTGTGCTGTGTCTGTGAGAGGGTCCTGCTTCTCTGGACCCCTGTTGCTAGGCAACAGTCCAATTCCCCCACCCTTGTTTGTTTACTTTAGCTGTAACAGTTGTTAAAAACCTCATTAGAAATGCAGGCACCTTTTTAAAGTGAAACTACAACTCAATTTGACCTTTTCTTAACACACAGGTACAGAAGTACAAATCAAACTTAAACTTTAAAGCTAAAACTCATTCCTAACACCCACAAATACCAATATAACTTACTTGAACTATTTCTATTTCCTAACACATTGTAACTAATCACTGATAATCTGAACTCTAAAGGAGTGGAATCCCTTTCTATTCAAGAAGTTCAATGGTAAACAATAGGAGCCCACAGTGCAACGTTGGCACTACCTTTTGCTTCCTGAAATCCAGAAAATCTGTTAGAATGGAATAACTCTGTCTTGCTGCTGCATTGGAGTCACCTCAAAACGGGTGAATTTCTGACCTCTTACGAAGATGGTATAGGTGGCTTAGCACATGCAGTCTCAGATGGATTCTTGGCTGATGTTGTAACAGTTTCAGGTTGCAGCTTGGATGGATTCTGTAGCATAATAGTTGACTTTTATGACCATGAACAGAGTATTACATGAACTGAATGGGGCTGGAGGTCCTCTTGCAGAAAGCGGCATGATTCAACCAGGGCTTCCGAGGTGATATAAAGTTGCCAGAAACTGAGCACCTCACCAAGTCTCTCATAATATGCAGAGTCCATATAATCAGTGTAAGAATAATAAGGGGTTGTTCTCATTATTCTCTTATTCTGCCTCACTCTCTATTTCTTCTTGTTTTCTTCTTCCCCTTCTCCTCCACTAAGATAGCAAGAAGTATAGGAAAACGTCGACTGGGCAATAAAATGTGCTTGTGACCATGAGAAGGCCTCATTGCACTCAATAGCTCCTCAAAATGACAACCAAAAAAATCCCAAGATATGTGGATAAACCTGAGAGATTAGCAAAGGTTTGCTGACCAGTAAAATAGATTTTTATCATTTTCCTTGACCATACAGTCCAGAAGTCATTACTGTACAGCAACAAACCATTCAGCCCATCAAGTCCATGCTGGCTGTCTGTAAAACAATCTAATCAGTCCCATTCTCCTGCTCCATCAGTTTATTTCCCTCTAGTGACCATTCAATTTTCTTTTTAAATCATTCATCATCTCCACTTCCACCACCCTCATAGGCAGAGAGAGTTCCGGGTCATTACCATACACCGGGTGGAAAAACGTTCTTTCTCAGAACCCCCCTGCATTTCTTGTCCAAAACCTTAAACCTGTGTCCCCTAGTCCTTGTACCATTAGCTAATGGGAAAAGCTTTTATTTGTCTACCTTATCTAATTTGCCATGATTTTGTACACCTCTATCAGGTTCCCCCCTCAATCTCTCTTGGTCTAAGGAGAACAACCCCAGTTTCTCTAGCCTAATCTTGTAGCTAAAATTCCTCATCTCTTGAACCATTGTAGTAAAGCTCCTCTACACCCTCACAAGGATCTTCACATCCTTCCTGAAGTGTGGTGACCAGACCCGGAGGTAATACCCTAACCAGAGCTTTCCAAGGGTTCAGCATGTCTTCACTGCTTTTGTATTCAATACCTCATGAAGCCTAAGATCCAATATGCTTTGCTAACTACATTCTCTATATGCCCTTCTTAAAGATCTATGCACATGAACCCCACGTCCCTTTGTCACTACATATTCTTTAAAACTGTTCCGTTAGATCTATATTGCCTATCCTGATCCCTTCTGACAAAATGTACCACCTCACATTTCTCTGTATTAAATTCTATCTGCCACTTGTTTGCCCATTTTGCTAGCCTATGTCCTGTTGCAGTTGATCGGTATCTTCCGGTCTGCCATATAGCTTCAAGATTGGAATCATAGGAAGTTTTAATCTGCATTCCAATATTCTCAAAAAAGGCTGTGGGCCTAGCACAGAGCCTTGGGGAACACCACTGTCTACCATCTTTCAGTCAGAAAAACAACGATTTACTACAACTTGCTGTGTTCTGCCCTTAAGCCAATTTTTATGCAATTTGACACTGACCCTCGTATTCCATGAGCCTCAGCTTTGTTAGTCAATCTTTTACCTAATACTTTGTCAAATGCTTTGTCAAAAATCCATATAGACAACATCCATCACGTCCCTTTCATCAACCTTCTCTGTTACTTCATCAAAAAATTCAGTTAGATCAGTCATGCACAATCTGCCTCTAACATATCCAAGCTGGCCCTTCTTAATTAACTCAAACCTCTCCAAATGCCTGTTGATTCTTTCCCTGATTGTTTCTGCGACCTTACTCACCTGCTAATGTTAAACTGACTGACCTGTAGTTACTAGGACTGTCCTTGCAAGCTTTCTTGAATAAGGTGTCACATCTGCCACTCTCCAATCTTCTGGTACCTCCCTTGTATTTAGGAACATTTGCAAGATTATGGCAAGCCCTTCCAACATCTCCATTCTCGTTTCCTAGGATACAAACCATCTGGACCAGTCAAATTATCCACTTTAAGCATAGCCGGCCTTTCCAATACCTCCTGCCTCTCAATTTTCATTCCGTTCATTACTTCTACCATCTCCTCTTCTACCAATATTTTGTCAGCATCTTTTTCCATAGTAAGCACTGATAGAGTCCTCATTAAGTATTCTGGCCTCACCCTGTGCATCTGAGTATACGTTACTGCTTTGTCCCTAATAGGCCCCACTCTGCCCTTAGTACCAACTTACTATTTACATACTGGTAGAAGATTTTTGGGTTCCCTTTTATGTTAACTGCCATTGTATTCTCTTTGCCAGTCTTATTTGCCTCTTCACTTCCTCTTTCAACTTGTATTTGGCTCGATTCCTGCTTGAAAAATTCACTCGACATGCATCGTACACCCTCTCTTTTGTTTCATCAAATTCCCTATTCCTCTTGTCTTCCAAGAAGCCCTGACTTTGATTCCCCTGCCTTTCCCTCTTGTTGGAATGTATCCAGCCTGTACTGAAACATCTCTTCCTTAAAGATTGCCCATTGTTCCTTTCCTGTTTTCCTGTCGGTCTTTGGTTTCTTTTTATCCTAGTTAGTTCCTGACATTCCATTGATGCTATCCCAATTCCAATTCAGCTCGACTTTAGATTGTCCCTTAGTCTTCTCCATTACTAATATAAACACTATGATAAGATGGTCACTATGGTCCAACTGTTCTCCCCCACCACCCCAACCCCAGACTCTTGGGCCATTTGCCTCCCCCAACACTTCATTCCCCAACACCAGATCCAGAAAAGCCTCCTCCCTAGTTGAACCAAGAACATATTGGAGTTATCCTGAACACACTTCAGAAACTCTTTCTCATAGCCTTTACTCTAACATTATCCCAATCAATATTTAGGTAATTAAATTCCCCCTATATCACTACTCATTGCTTCTTTTCCACGATTTCCCTGCAGATTTGCCCCTCTCTCTCTCTCTCTCCTTCTATTCACTACTTGGAGACCTAGAGAATACCCTCAGCAGTGAGATCATACACTAATTGCTTCTCAATTCCAATCAAATGGATTTTGAGTTAGCCCCTTGAAGGGCATCCTCTCTTCCCAATACCACCTTTCTTTATTAGTTATAAAAAATACTGGATATGGGAAAAAGCTGCTTGACCAGATGGAATGGTTAGAGGTTGAGCATCATGCGAGGTCATGTGATGCAACCTCCAGAGTTGACAACTCTATCCAAAAGGCATGGCAACCTCCTGGTTTAAATAAATCTAAACAGGTCACAGCTATCATTTGATGATGCTTGCCTGTTCTATGTCTAATCTATTAGACCCCTTTGTTTTTACAGTTGAGGCTATCCGAATCTCTCAACAGGTGACAGACATATGAAACTGCCTTTAGCCAGACATGTCCTTTCAACAAGGAGAAATCCAGTCGGCAATTTGAAGTGTTACTCTTCAAAGTCTTAAACTAAGAAATCAAAAAACATATCATGCTGGTAATGTATTAAAAATCCTGCCTCACTGCATACTTTTTGTCAACTTCTTTCATTATAAATTCATATGCCCTCATTTATAATGTTAATTGTTAATACTAAACGTGCAGAAGCTATACTGGCAGGAGGTTGTAATTACAATGTGACATATTTTCATAGGCTGTTTCCATTGAAGGAATGGACATAGAACTTCATAATGAGAAAAAGACAGGGGAGTGTGCACAGATTTAAGATTAATATATTACGTATGAACATTCTATGTCGTGGAATATTCTCCATTTGCCTGGATGAGTGCAACAATAATAACATTCAAGAACCTCGGCACCATCCAAGACAAAGCAACCCGCTCGATCAGGGTGCCATCCACCAGTTTAAGAACATTCACTTCCTCCACCACCAGCGCATTCTGATCCTACTGTGTACCATATACAAGACGCACTGCAGTAACTCATCAGGGCTTCATCCACATCACCACCTAAACCTGCAACTTCAATCATCTAGAAGGACAAGGTAGCAGTGCATGAGAATACCATGATCTGCAAGTTCCCTACCAAATCATCAACTTTCTTGACTTGGTAATAGGTCATCAAGGTGGCGGAGCAGCAATGTTATGGGACTTCTAATTCAGAGGCCCAGGCTAAATCTCTGGGGATACGGGTTCAAATCCCACCGCAATAACTGGTAGAATTTAAATCCAATTAATTAATAAATCTGGAATTAAAAGTTAGGGTGGAATTTTCCATGCCTGCCAGCATCGGGCATGAGCGGACAATATGGCACGATCGGTTTTACGACGGTGGTAAACCAGTTTATGATCGTCTGCTCAACATGCCAATGGCGGGCCACGTTTCCTGCCATTGGACGTCGGGAACCTCATTGCAATACAGCTGCATATCATTATCAGGCCAGCCCGCTGGAATCGTCCCCCTCCCACTGGACCATCTGTCCACTTTGGTGGGAAAGAACACCAACATGTTTCACAACAGCACATAAAAGGCGTGCACTTGGTGATCTGCTCTTTGAGGGGAACTCGAAGGTGAGTACACAGTCATGTAGTGAAGCACTCACCAGGGTCGCCTGTTGGACTTCAAGCTTCAGGGGCATTGTGGATTCGGGGTTAAGGGCAGCCCTGCCGTTGAGGTGACCGGAGGTGGGGAGGGCATTGGGGGTGGGGTGTAGGGTGGGTGAGAGAAGTGGCCACACATTGGGAAACCTGTATAAAGTGACCATTCCTCTGCAACTGAGACAGTTCGAGTGCAGCCAAATTGATATGATTGGAGTTGGGCCTCTAGCTCATCTGCCCACTCAAGAAACTCAAAGGCATCAAAGTGTCACCAAATGCTCCAAAGCTTTTCACACCACTCCCAGCACAGACTTCAAATTCATGAGCATTTTAGTGGACTGCAGAACAATTGGACGACTGCACACATTGTACAATCTTCTTGCTAAAGCTGGCCATGGAGCAGTCACTGGTGGAGGTGCTCACAGCCCCTTGCAAAGTCAACACCCCAATTTGGACCAGTCTCCCCCACGGTTCAAGCTAACAGTGCAGCCATGCAGTGCACTAATTTCTGGCCATCCAATTGGTGGCCAGCGCTCTCCGGGAAGCGTTAAGGAGCCATCACACTTAACCAAGACAGGCTCTTAGTACACCCATGCTAACCATGTGTCTCTCTCTTTCATCCTGCAGGAGGGGTACATCAGGATCATGGAGCCTGGTGAACTAGCTGTGTGCCTGATGGCCTACAGATCGTGAAGACGGCGGAGGAGAGAGTGACTGAGGTTCCTGGCTGTGCAGAGGCAGGAGCAGCAGCATCAGGAAGAAGGGTGGCTGGGGCTCCCGCACACGTCACTGGTCGCTGCCTAGTGACACCCAGGGTCTATAGAAGCCACCTTTCATTCCTGCAGATGACTGAGAACCAGTGTCACCGAAGACGGCTCATATCTAGGGAACTGATTGGTCGTATCTGCCAGCTACTGCAGGATTTGGCCCCATGTGGACATGGAGGGCATCCACTGCCAGCAGATGTGAAAATGACCGTGGCACTCAATTTTTACATCAGTGGCTCCTTCCAGGGTTCCACAGGTGACCTCTGTGGGATCTCACAAGCCGCCACCAACAAATGCATCCATAAGGTCACGGATGTCATCTTCGCGAGGGCACACAACTTTGTGCATTTCACCCGGGACCAGGACAGCCAGGATGCAAGAGCGGTTGGATTTGCCCAGATCTCGGGTTTCCCACAGGTTCAGGGTGCCATCGACTGCACTCATGTGGTGCTCAGATCTCCATCGCAACACAGATTAAACTGTATCAACCTCAAGGGGTTCCATTCACTGAATGTGCGATCACCAGAAACGCATCCTGCAGGTTTGCGCACAGATTCCAGGGAGTGTTCAAGATGCCTACATCCTGAGTCGCTCACAGATCCCTGGGCTCTTCCAGGGTCCAAGAAGCTGCAGGGTTGGCTCCTTGGGGGCAAGGGCTACCCAAGAGGCCGTGGCTGATGACATTCATTAGATGTGTTCGAAATCTGTCCCATTTAGCGCCACACAACACGATGGAGGGTATCCTCAATGTGAAGACGGGATTTCATCTCTATAGGGACTGTGAGGTGGTCACTCCTACAAATACTGTCATAAGCAGATGCATCTGCGGCAGGCAGGATGGTGAGGATGAGGTCAAGTATTTTTTTCCCTCGTTGGTTCCCTCACCACTTGCCGCAGACCCAGTCTAGCAGCTATGTCCTTTAGCCAGCTGTGGTGCTACTGAGCCACTCTTGGTGATGGGTATTGAAGTCTCCCCACCCAGAGTACATTCTGCACCCTTGTCACCCTCAATGCTTCCTCCAAGCGGTGTTCAACATGGAGGTGCACTGACTCACCAGCTGAGGGAGGGCGGTACGTGGTAATCAGCAGGAGGTTTCCTTGCCCCTGGGGACAAAATACCGTCTACACACTGAGGATACTGTCCATTGTGTTGTGTAGCACCACTACTGTTCTAAATGGGTAGAACAGGTCTACCAGCCCAAAACTGGGCATCTATGAGGTGCCATGGGTCATAAGCTGCAGCAAAACTGTATTCGATCACAATACATAACCTATCCCTTTCTCTACCATTAGCATAAATCCAGGGAAATCAGCCCTGGTTCAATTTGGACTGCAGGAGAGCAGGCCAGGAGCAGCACCAGATAACCTATAAATGAGGTGCCAAGCTGGTGAAGCCACATCAAAGGACTACTTGTATGCTCAACAGCAGAAGTAGCAATAGAGCTAAGTAATTGCACAACCAACTGAAGCTCTGCAGTCCTGCCACACCCAGTCAGTAAAGTGATGGAGGGGGTCATCAACAGTGCTATCAAGCGGCACTTGCTTAGCAATAACCTGCTCACTGACGCCCAGTTTGGGTTCCGCCAGGGCCACTCAGCTCCTGACCTCATTACAGCCTTGGTTCAAACATAGACAAAAGAGCTGAACTCCCGAGGGGAGGTGAGAGTGACTGCCCTTGACATCAAGGCAGCATTTGACCGAGTGTGGCATCAAGGAGCCCTAGCAAAACTGGAGTCAATGGGAATCAGGGGAAAACTCTCCGCTGGTTGGAGTCATACCTAGCACAAAGGAAGATGGTTGTGGTTGTTGGAGGTCATTCATCTCAGCTCCAGGACATCACTGCAGGAGTTCCTCAGGGTAGTGTCCTTGGCTCAATCATCTTCAGCTGCTTCATCAATGACCTTTCTTCCATCACTAGGTCAGAAGTGGGGATGTTTGCTGATGAATACACAATGTTCAACAGAATTCATGATTCATCAGATACTGATGCAGTCCATGTCCAAATACAGCAAGACCTGGACAACATCCAGTCTTGGGCTGATGAGTGGCAAGGTATATTTGCGCCACACAAGTGCCAGGAAATGACTATCTCCAACAAGAGAGAATCTAGCCATCGCCCCTTGATATTCAATGGCGTTACCATCGCTGAATCCCCCACTATCAACATCCTGGGGGGTCACCATTGACCAGAAACTGAACTAGACTAGCCATATAAATACTGTGGCTACAAGAGCAGGTTAGAGGCTAGGAATCCTGTGACGAGTAACTCACCTCCTGATTCCCTAAATCCTGTCCACCATCTACAAGGCACAAGTCAGGAGTGTGATGGAATAATCCACGCTTGCCTGGATGAGTGCAGCTCCAACAACACTCAAGAAGCTTGACATCATCCAGGACAAAGCAGCTAGCTTGATTGGCACCCCTTCCACAAGCATTCAGTCCCTCCACCACCGACGCACAGTGGCAGCAGTGTATACCATCTACAAGATGCACTGCAGGAATTCACCAAGGTTCCTTTGGCAGTACCTTCCAAACTCACAGCCACTACGATCTAGAAGGGCAAAGTCAGCAGACACATGGAAACACCACCACCCTGAAGTTGCCCTCCAAGCCACTCACCAACCTGACTTGGAAATATATCGCCGTTCCTTCACTGTCACTGAGCCAAAATCCTGGAACTCTCTCCCTAACAGCACTGTGGGTGTACTCACACCACATGGACTGCAGCGGTTCAAGAAGGTAGCTCACCACCACCTTCTCAAGGGCAATTAGGGACGGGCTAGAAACGCTGGCCCAGCCAGCAAAGCTGACATCCAATGAATGAATTTTTTTTTAAAATCCAGTCATGAATGGTTGTGGACGATTAACAACTAAGCGGAGGAGACGGCTTCATAAATATCCCCACCCTTAATGATGGGGGAGCCCAGCATATTAGTGCAAAAGAAAAGGCTGAAGCATTTGCAACCATCTTCAACCAGAATTGCTGAGTGGATGATCCATCTCGGCCTGCTCCCGAGTTGCCTTGTTCCCTCCTCGCCTAGCCACTGCTGTACTGAGCCCACGGCCAGAGCGTCAGAATGCAGGTCTGAGCACCAATATAAGTTGTATGATAAGCATGGCTCTCCATGGCGGTTACAACCTCTCCATGGAGGAAGCCATGCACTCACTTACTGGATCCATGCCAGAAGTCAAGTCTTGGATGAACTCCAACACCATACATTCAAAGTTCCTTATAGTCTCTGGCACCACTGCCGGATTTTCCCCTGCCTGTCTCTGCATCCCCGGCAGGTTTACTGTGGCTGACGCTAGGGGCCTGGGCCTCAGCATGGGTCTGTTCCCTGACAGTCCTCCCAGGGACCTCAGCTGAAACAGTCTCCCTCAGCTGCTGGGATGTGTGGTGAAATGTTCACCAGCATGTGCCCCCTATTCTATACACGAACACCACCCATCCCCCAATACCCATGTGAGTGTCACTGAGCTTGTGGGGGATGAGGGAGAGGCAGATGATGATTTATCCTCTGGGAGTTGTGTATGTTGTCAACAGAGCAGGCCGCATTTTGCCCCAAGCACTGCTGCACTGCTTGAAGATGACTGCTTCAGACTGAGGCAAGACCACACTGTAACCGTGGCAGGCAGGAGCATTTGGCAATGAGGAATCTCAGTGGGAGTCTCTGCCCTTTGCTCTTACAGTTGGTATTTTTCGACTCTAAGGTACCAGTTCCACAGTACCATTGTAGCGCCATGACTTAGCTTCTGACCTATACACAGCATTAACCACTTATCATCAACAACAACTTGCATTTATATAGTAGATTTAAGACGTCTCTATGCACTTCACAACAGCGTTATCAAACAAAGCTTGACACCAAGCCACCTAAAGCGATATTAAGATAGGTGAACAATAGCTTGATCAATGATGTAGGTTGTTATGAAACATCTTAAAGAAGCAGAGGCAGAGGGGTTTAGAGACGGAATTCCAGAGCTTAAGGCCTAGGCAACTGAAGGCATGACCAACAAAGGTTGAGCAATAGTAGAAGTGTGTTTTGGTGTTTTCGTTATTAAAGTTATATTTCTAGACCGGTTGTAATTAGAATAACCTTTCATTGCTTTCTTGATTTTAAAGAGTGACATTCCATCTTTCCAAACAGATTCTCAATCCTGTGTCCTTCCCTTTCTTATTTGGTGGCAGAATTTCCTGCAGTCTTGGGTCTGACCTCTGAAGTTTCCTCACAAATATTTTCCCTTGCCTGCCACTCAAAACCAACCTCTTTGATTGCATCTTTAGTCAAGTTCCCAAATCATCTACCCCTCAGTCAATCAGCCTCTCAAATTCTCTACCATTTGGTCTGCCATGCTGTCAAATTATCTAATGCTTGGTTTCTTCCCCAAAACTTGTATCACTCAGTCTGTCTCTCCATCTCTCTCTCTCCCAAATCCTCTACCAATGGTCTGTCTCTCTCACAAATCATCCTTTGCTCAGTCTCTCTCTCCCAAATCCTCTATTGTTCGATCTGTCTCTCTAACAAATCTTCTATCACTTGGTCTGTCTCTCCCATATGTGAAGGGATGATTAATTACCTGATTCATGCTGTTCAAATGGAAATTATTGTTGCTCCAGAAAAACACTGCACAAAAGTCAGATTACATAACCACTGCATGTGCAACAAAATCTCAAGCATCTGTTGTTTGGGTTTTCAGTCATATGCTGACAGTCTAACATAGATTCACCAACTCATACCTTACAACCAATATCCCAGACTCCTCCATCACCATCCCTGGGCATGTCCTGTCCCATCAGCAGAATGCCCTTGACATCAAGACAGCATTTGACCGAGTGTGGCTTCAAGAAGCCTCAATAAAATTGAAGTCAATGGAAATCAGGGGGGAAACTTACCATTGGTTGGAGTCATACCCAGCACAAAGATGGGTGTGGTTGTCGGAGGTGAATCATCTCAGTACCAAGACACCACTGCAGGAGTTCCTCAGGGTAGTGTCCTAGGCCCAAAATTTTCAGCTGCTTCCTCAATGACCATTCCTCCATCATAAGGTCGGAGTGGAGATGTTCGCTGATAAGTGCGCAGTGCTCAGCACATTCATAACTCCTCAGGTACTGAAGCAGTTCATGCCCACATGCAGCAAGACCTGGACAACAGTCAGACTTGGACTGACAAGTGACAAGTAACATTCACAACACACAAGTGCCAGGCCATGACCATCTCCAACAAGAGGGAATCCAACCATTACCCCTTGACATTCAATGACATTACAATCACTAAAACCGCAACCATCAATATTCTGGGGTTACCATTGATCAGAAACTTAACTGGACCAGACATACACTGTGGCTGCAAGAACAGCAACTCACCTCCTGACTCCCCAAAGCCAGTCTACTGTCTAGAAGGAATAAGTCAGGAGTGTTATGAAAGACTTTCCACTTGCTTGGATAAGTGTCACTCCAACAACACTCAAGAAGCTCAACATTGTCCAGGGCAAAGCAGCCCATTTGATTGGCATCCCATTCACCACCTTAAACATTCATTCCCTCCACCGGGGCACAGTAGCAGTTGTGTATACCATCTACAGGATGAACTTTAGCAACCCGTCAAGCCTCCTTCGTCAGCACGTTCCAATCCTGCAACCTCTACCACCACAAGGGCAGCCGACACATGGGACCACCACCACCTGCAAGTTCCTTGCCAAGCCACACACCATCCTGACTTGGAACTATATCGCTGTTCCTTCCTTGTGGCTGGGTCAAATTCTTGGAACTTCCACCCTAACAGCACTATGGGTGTACCTAGACCAAATGGAACCCCCCCACCCCACTGCCACCCCCACCCAAGCATTTCAAAAAAGTGGTTCACCAACACCTTCTAAGGGGTAATTAGGGATGGGCAATAAAGGCCAGTGATGCTCTTATCCCATAAATGAATAAAAACATTGACAAGATGAATCATTATTGCGTACACAGTGAAAAACAAAGCAGGGCAGAGAAAGGGCAATACATAAATAGCTCCTCTGCAGGCATCTTGTCAGCAGTTTTCAACATTACTGGCTGAGCATTAAGCAACATCTAGGTAGAGCAGAGGCAGGGTAATGTGGTGGAGGGGAGGGAGGGTAATGTGGCAAAGGGGATGCACTCCTTTTATAGAGCCCACTGGAATTTCCTTCCCTCACTTTCCATGAACAGGATACCCAGCAGGTTCTGTAGAAGATTGTATAGTCGTGTTTCTTTTGGCAACACGTTCTGGTGATGTTGAATGCCCAGGTGGTAAAGGAGTACACAGCAGTGCACATTCCTATATCCAAGAAACTTAAACACCTTATTAGAACGAAACTTAGAAATCTCTATTAAAAAAAAGTGCCATGCTGCTCAAAGCTAGCTCTGCCGCGTTCTTTCTTGGAAATGGATCGTCAATGAGCTCTTTTCAAATTCCAGAATCTCATCCAAGGAAAATAAACCATTCAGAAAAGGCTTTAATAACTCTCTGAGGCATCTGAATTTTGATTCATGTCATTAAGCTTTACAAGGGGAGTCTTTTCACTGAACTGGCTGGTACTCAGCTGAGGTTCGAAGAACTTTTATGTAGGGGTATTCAGCAGTTCTCTTACACAGCACTGTTAGGACCATCATTGGTAAATTTCATGATTTTGAGAAAGGGTAACATGGTGTCGTTTTCCCACCAGAGCACAGATTTATCATCATCAAACATATACAATTGTGATGCGCCAGTCTTAGCTGATAGAAATTGTTGATCAACTACAGGTTTGGCTATGGTGACAATATTTTATCAACATGCATTCATTTTAGTAGAAATTGGTTTACACACACTCAAACAATATAGATAAACGTACTTCACATCTATAAATCCACATTATAAATCTCTACCATCATTCAGTAACCAAGTACGTAAAGCAACAATCGAAGAACACTCAATCACTCTACTTTTTGTGTTACCATTTTGCCAACAAATACACAAAAAGGTTAAGGTTCACGTGCTCACACCATGTGACAATGAATATTGAGGTCACATGCCCAATGACAGCATTATTCATTTTTATTTACTAATCAGACTTGCAAATAGCCACGTATATCTGGATTCCCAATCGGCCACATCTGGCTAATATGTTAAACAAAACTGTAATACTCCATGAAGAATTAAATACATGGTCCACAAACTGTCCTCAAACTCCTCTTTGGAAAACATATCAAAGTTCTCACTCTTACAAACACAGGGCCAAGAGACAGAAGATTTTCTTCAGCAATGTCAAGCAGCTGTATGATGATGATTATTCAGGGAGGGTCAGATTGAGAGCTTCAGGTGGATTGGTCAATTTAGTTCTGCTGAGAGGCCCAAGGGCTAATGACCCTGAACATAGGTAAGCAGCAGTTTGCTCTTTAATGAACAACTAAAATGAGAGAGCTTCAGTGACATATTCCAATGTTATAAACCATTATGGCTGGTAAACAATAGCAAATGCATGTTTCAGTAACTTGGACATAGCACTGCTGTTAATTTTTTAGTATGTATGCTGTCCAATCCCCAGCCTCCAATTTACATTGTTCTTTCAGATTAGGATTTGGGCCTTGAATGAAATAGATCTATTTTAACATCCTTCCAAATCAACTCTCAGGATTTTTCCAGTTGATTGGATGTTTTGAGGCTTGTGCCCAAAGAGCCTGGGTGACTTGGAGCTGCCCTGACCAAATAATTAAAAGTATTTCAGGGCCAGAATACAACGCTCATTGGGCGGGCGCTTGCCCGACCTGAATGAGCGTAAAATGACGTGCGATGACACAAAATTCTGCCCCAGGTGTTCAAGTTAAAGTATGTGCTTTAATTTATGCAGAGTGTGGGACATAATTGTTTTGATATCTAATAAAACTCAACAGAAGTGGATCTCCACTGTACAAACTGGCCCCTATACTTATTGAGGTCAGGGTTTGCAGTGCTGGTTTCAGGGTTCTGGTCAGCAAATCTGGAAGCATAGTGTGCATGTGTTTCAAACAGATACCCTGTCCAAAAGCCAGTCTGATTGACAGGTTTGGATGCCTGTCAGGTAGGGAGAGCACCAAAAATGGCCAAAGCCGAGGATCAGGTAAGTTTGATGCATGTTGGAGATAGATGTCGTGAGGCTAGGCAGTGGATGGTTGGAGGCATGTATGGTGAGCATGAAGGTTAGAAAATCAGAACGGGGCGGTCAGAATGAGATCAGGGTGGGGTTAGAGATCAGGGCAGTGATATGGGTTGAGGGAGAGTTGGAGATTGGAGGCAAGGGAAATATTGTAGCAGGATTCTTGATGGTGGGATCAGTGATTGAAGGGTGTGGTTGATGATCACAGGCAGGGGGAGGGGGCTATTTGGTAATGGAGGCGTGTTGGAGGTGTGGATATGTGGGGGAGTGTTTACGAGTAAACTTGTTGGGCCTGGATGAAACACTTGTGCTTCTCCTGACCCTCAAGCAGTGCTGCAAAGGCACTTATCTAATGAATTCGGCCCTCCTCACTTCTGAGAAACCAGGCTGACTGTGGGTAAAAATAAAAACCCTGTTTAATCATTGTATGCAGCCTCCTCAAAAGGTTTTAATGACCAACCCA
Source organism: Cetorhinus maximus (assembly GCF_964194155.1). NCBI lineage: Eukaryota > Metazoa > Chordata > Chondrichthyes > Lamniformes > Cetorhinidae > Cetorhinus > Cetorhinus maximus. The sequence goes on from NC_135882.1 coordinate 49,360,611, forward strand.
CCTCCTGAAAACAGTTTGGTCACAGCTGCACCACGTCCTGCCTCCGTTAAAGCAAGAAATGGGCAGGTTCAAGGCGGGTTTTGGGGAGGGAGAGGGTGTGCGTCCCCACACCTAGCAGAGTATGTAGGTGGAGGCTAAGTCTGGTGGCAGGTGGGAAAGTCAACTTGATTCCTACTAGGTGGCAGAATGGCTGAACATGCATGATCTTCTGCTTTCCAACTCATTAACTATGCAGCCACAAGGATACTGGAGAATCTCAAAGTGGGTCAGGCAGGGATTCGCCCACTCTGCCGTTACCTCAGGGGTCAAAGGTCCTGACGCCATATTTAAAGGGCACCCGGACAAATATTCACTCACTACACGCCAGGTGTTGTGTTGCACAGGAAACCAATGATCCTGAAGAGAACCAAGTCAGCGAGGCCTCCCTGGGGATTCTCCCCTACGCCGTCTATGAAAGGCGGGAGATCCTCCTTCCAAGGGATGAGAGCAGGAGGTCCTCCCACCTGATCACGCCAGCCTGGGAGGAGGTTTCTGGGGAAGATAGCACCCATCGCAAACAAAAAAGGACTGCCCTGCAATGCCACAAAAATATGAATAAGCTGCTCTGCTCTGCTAAAGTAAGTAAAATTTCTACTCACTGCAAACTCTCGCTCTCATAAGGGCATTGGGCAGCCTAAGGGATGTCACACACGACCAGCAGATGGAACATCGGCACAGAATGTCTGCCAGCTACTTTTATGCTCACCATTTCATGTAAGTTCCTGCACAAGTAGTGTCTTCACCTCTTACCTGGGAGGGCTAAGCAGACACTAAAGGCTTGCATGCTTCTGAACTGCTCTTTCATCCATGGTGCTCACAGTCAATCCATTTGTCTTTATTCAGGACAAGATCACCCATAACAAAAGGGAGAGAGAGCCTAGACCAGCAGGGAACCCCAGATTTGCCGTCCCTCTGATTGTCCTCAGAACAGGCCACAGAGCTGGCTGGTGGGGGGCTAGGGGTCGTTCCTGCACAGAAGGCGAGATTGGTCTCCCCCAACAAGCCAGTGAGGGTGCTTTTATTATACATCAACAACATGCAGACAATGACTGTGAGTGATCCTTATTGCACGAGCCCACCTAGTCAATCTCTAATTCTCTCTTCTCTCTATTCCAGGTACCAGTAAGAAAAAGGGGGAGATGTCCTTAACAAGAAGATTCAGCCCCAGCCCCCAGAGCACCTCTGAGGAGGGAGCAGAGATGAAGAACCGTCACTGCGTTCACCTCAACCTCCACCAGCACAGATACACGCGCCTTGGAGGGAGCTAGTTTTATAATAAGTTTGGGTTCACAATCTGGTGATCGCCTCACAGATATGGGTGCACATCAGGCGGAGGCAGTGACAGCCGAGGTCCCTAACACTCGGACGACTGCTGGAGACCAGGTCCCTGCTGAGACCAAGTTCGATGTTGAGCCTCTGGAATCGGTCCTAAGAGAAATGTTGGATGTGTAGAGACAGGCAGGGGAATATTGGGCAGCGTTGTCCGAAGCCGTCAGCAGACTGGAACAAAGGATGGAGGAGTCCGTCCACATTCTGTTTGATGTCGTGGCTCTGGCACGTGAGTGCATCGAAGTTTCCATGGGAAGGGTAGCAGCTGCCTTGGAGATCCAGGTCCAACAGTGTCTGCCAGGTTTGCGCTCAGACCAGCACACCATCGCTCTAGCCATGGGTGCATTCCAGCAGCAGCTAGCTGAGAGGTGTCAGGGCACCTCGACTAGCCTCCAGGTGCCCCTTCTCCTCAAGGAGTCAGGGAGGGGCCATTGAGCACTCAAGGGAGGAGGAGGAGTGTCAACCAGGCACCCCGGGAGCATCCACCCAGGACACTACAAGGGTGCCTGCCACTCCAACTCCTCTCTGCCAGTGAATCCATCAACTCCAGCAGATCAGGCTGAGGAGGGTGCACCTGCAGCAGAGCAGGAGCCCCTTAGCAGGGCCAGGCCCTCAAGCCCTCGGGCTACCAGAGGACATCCGCGAAAGTCACTGCAACAGGCTACCTCCACCTCTGCTGTGGATGTAAATATATGTTGAATTAATCCTTCTCCAAGTATCATGGCTTCAACTGATATTCAATCTGATTCAATGTCCCATGTTCGTTCAAGGGACGAAAGGGTACCCGACGAACTCTTATTTGGATCTTCAGTTGCATAAATTCTCTCACAATCTCACCACATTGAGTAGCCTTTATTTCCACATCTGTGACATCAGCAGAGACACAACATATGTGACAATGATGGCTGGACAATATACCTGTCAGCCTTAAATCTCAGGCAGATATTATTTGGGCTCAGGAGAATTGCTCAGCAAGGCTAGTGATTATCCTGCAGTTGTCTGTTGTTTGTGGACAGCCTAAATATTTGTCACAATGAACATTATAATTGTTTCTACAAAGCATAGTTTGCAACACTGTTTATTTTATGAAAGTGAAATTTTGGATAAAATAGTATCAAATGTCATAGGCGTCCATGCCTCTCTGCAGGTTGCTCTTGTCTCCGCGTTTAAGGATGAACATCATTCCATGCTTAGTTCCCATGCATGATGCTGAGCTAGGAAGGTCAAGATCAATTGGGAAAATTACAGATGTCTACAAGAGGGGTATCGGTGCGTGATGTCAGAGGTGTGTGCTCATCCTGATGAAGCTGTCTCCTTATCTGTGATGATATTACATTGCTCCTGGACGCCTGCTTAGTGGTGATTCACGTGATTTTTGTGTAAAGTCACAGCACACAATTTGATCTGGATTTCATTGTATGACATTGCTGTCATTGCCTTGGTCTATATGGAAAGGATTGGCCTTTATGAGCTGGACCATGTCGAGGACTGTCAGGCTCCGATGCTTTTGCATAACTCCTAAGACTTCAGCAGGGTCTATGAAGGGAAGATGTTGTCATTGACCGCTGTGTCAATATGGACTGGGCCACATTTCTCCCTAATGCAAAGGTCATCCAGGACAGAAACTTGTCAGGCTTGCAACAATTTCGGGGTCCCGAGTGTCTGAAACTAATCAAACATTGTCCTGGTGAGGCGCTCTCTGTGAGGACAATGCAAAAAACCCTCGCAGCTTTGGGTTCTTGATGAAAAGTAGCAAGTCACTGCGTCCTGGTGTGCCAAGGATTATTGGGGGTCAGTAGCAAGACGATGCCTCTGCACTATGCATTCACGAGAGAGTTCTCTGGATGCTGCTCCCTCTTGACACATCCAAGAGCAAACCATTGAAGAATGTTATTTGCGTTCGGGCTTCCTTGCTAAACTGGTGTCATACTGACCTGAGTGCATCCATGTGTGAATTGGCTTTTCATCCACTTGAAAGCTGCCATGCACACGGACTTGGTGACATCATGGTTGAAAGGTCTGTACTATGTGGAGTTGCTAAAGGATGTGCACTAAGGGAATGCTACTCACATTCCACAGCAGCCACGTGTTGCCAAGGCTACTATGCCTTCCACGGCAGAAGGTGACTAATCCTAATTCCATGATCATTGTGAGATTTCTGACCTTTCCTGATATGTTCAAGCTGAGAATGAAGGTGTTGTTGTGGACCTGCATTGAAGGCTGAAGCAAAGTTCGATTGTGAAAATTAATCTTCACCTTATTCCTCCTGGAATCTTGTTGCTGTGAGATTGTCCGCATCCTTGTCCTCTTCAGATTCACTCCCTTCAAGTCCACCTCATCCAAGGAGATGCCTGGCTCCTCAATGTCTCCCTCAGGCAACACATCCCCCTTTTGCAGCGCAAGGTTATACAGGGCACAACAAACAACAATGATGCGGGGAATTTTCGGTGGTGAATATTGGAGAGCCCCGCCTGGCCAGCCCAAACATTAGGAAAGCATCTTCAAGAGTCCAAGAGTTTGCTCTATTAAGGACCTTGTGGTGGAATATGCTGCATTGTAAGTCTCCTCAGATGGACTCAGTGGCCGACAAACAGGTGTCAATAGCCATGTCTTCTGGGCATACCCTTTGTCACCGAGCCAACCCACTAAGCACTGAGGGCTCTCAAAGATCTGTGGGACCTGTGAGTGACTCAAGATGTAAGAGTTGTGAGAGCTCCCTGGGTACCTAGAACAAACACGCAGAGGCCGTTTCCTGTGATCACAAATTAGCTGCACCTCCAGACAATGAAATCCATTTCTATTAAAGTATCTCACAGGCTGCTGCCAGGAAGCTCTCAAAGCCACATGTGTGCAGTTGATGGCACCCTATGAGAAACCTGAGATTGCAGCAAATCCCACAGATCTGGCAGCCTGGCTTGCTTCATCCATAGGAAACTGGACATAATGGTGAGTTTTATTGAAAAAGGCATCTGTGACCTCCCTTGTGCATTTGGGTGTTGCTGATTGTGAGATTCCACAAATATCCACAGTGCAGCCCTGGAAGGATTCACTGGCAATTAAGTTCAATGCAGCAGTAACCTTCAAAGTCAGCAGCATGCGATGCCCCCCAAGTCCATACGGCATTAGTTCCTCATGGAGAAGGTGGCAAATGTGAGCTACCGCACTCCTAGACAAGCAAAGGTACCTGTGGAATGTCTTTCACTCATCTCCATACATGAGCTGCATCTTCTATAGACCCTTGGTCATGCCAAATGTCTTTGTGTGTTTTGCCCCTCCTCACCAGCATCTGGGACTTCCTGGGGCCCTGATGGCTCTTGATCCTCAGGATGATGGGTCTTCCTGGAGATGTGCCAATTGGCAATGGGCCCTTCTTCTCTTCATTCTAATCGTAGCTATCAACAAGGCAGTGTTGCCTGCAGCCTGCATTCAGCACTCCTACAACTGAGCAATCATTGGTAGTTCCCCTTGAATGGTCCCCCTCCATCTCCAAGCCAGGAATCCAGTCTCAAGACTTTGACCTGCCCCCAGTCTTGACAGGGCAAGCCCACGTCACCCCTTGCAGGCTGATTACATCCTGGAGGTCGACAGGTGGCTGAGCAACCCCCTCAGACGTGAGTGTGCATTCACAATGAGCATCTTCATTAGACTCAGTGGACCCATGTGCTATAACCCTCATTCAGGCTATTGTCAGTTCATCTCCAGTAGCCTAGACAATAACTATGGAAACCCAATCTGTGTACGTATGTCATGACTGTAAGCATGGTGCCTTGTAAGCTATGGCCCATACACTGGGAACATTGAGACTTGGGGTATTCATTTAGCCTCTGTGCAGCAGCCATGACCCTTAATTTTTTGATTCCCCTTCCCTTTCCACATGCCTCTGTGAGGATCAGATGCTCATTAAAGACCAACTGCACCGCAGCACCAAAACCTAATGGATTCTCACCTGAACGTGCACTGTTAGTAAAGGAGCAAAGCTCATTCATTGTGCATTGGACCTTCAAGCCCAGCATTCAGCTGAGCTCTGTTCTCCATGGTTTCAGCAAGAAATTAATAGGGTGCACCTTCAATCAGCCCAAAAATGTTCTTGTGCTGGATTTCTCCCATGCACCTTGAGACTCCAACTGTGCCATTAATCACCGAATGCGAATTTGGTGCTCATCACTTCTGTAAGTGCAACCAGCTTCCAACCTCCCCCATCACCCACCAAGTTCCTCCCATCCTTCTCCACAGTCACCACCTCCTAATTCCCATTCCTCCTGCCACTATCTAGCCTCCCTATTTATGTGAACTCAGCAGCCCAGCCTAGCGATTCCAACTCAGAAGAACAAGGACCTCAAACCCTTCCTTAACGCCCTGCACTAACACATTTTTCGCGCGCACACATACACACACACACATGCCCAGTCTCAGATTCTCTATCTCTCGTACACACGCACGTTCTGTCTCACTCTTACACAGGGGAAGCCAGGCCCAGGGCCACACCATCATTGAGGAATTAAGGAGAAGTCAGGAAGGGCCAGGGTCCACACCCAGACACCATCAACCCCGGGGGGACTCGGAGGAGAGGTTGGGAAGCCAAGGGCTTTGTGGTGTAAACTAAACATAGAGGCACTAGGCCCTTTACCTGACCTGCACACCAACCAGGTCTGAAGAAGAGTAAAGAAAGAAGCACCTGACAAGGTCCAAACAGAACAGTCCACAAGGTAAGCAAGAAAGGAGGGACTGGGGAGTCTGGTGCATCCTATTCAGCTAATAAATGCTGTTGTTCAGAAGAACAACAATCATTGGCCAAGTAGCCTGTGAATTGGGGTGGATAGGCGCCAGATTGGCTGCTTTGGACATAACCACCCAGATTGACAGGCTACTTGGCTGATGAGCTTGGGAACCACTAGAGCACAGGCCCTGGTGTTTTGCACCTCGTGCACCCCCCTCTCCTGGGCCCTGATAATTTCCAATTAGTCTGAATGTGTTGGCAGGTGACAGAATGGTGCAATGGAGCTATGGTAATAAGTGACAGTGTAGCAAATCAGCAACCATGGTTTGTGAATTCATTTTATTTGGAACGGGAGATGCAGTTTTGTGACACTTCTAAGAGATTAATAATAGTTTGTCATTACTCTAAGTATACCGTTCACCTTGATTGAGTTGAAGCTCAATAAAAATACCGTGTCCTAATTGGATGGAGCGGCTAGTCGTCCATGTACTAACAATGGGAAGTTCATCTGGTGCCATGTGCTTCTTCACTGGATATTTCATAATACCAATAGCTCTTTTTTGACCCTTGTTCTTGCTGAGACATAGAACTCTGCTAGTTTTGAAGGAAGGTCATCAAGCTGAAATGTTGGACAGAGTTCTCCGAGCCCGCTGGTGGCGGGCATGATAGGTGGCATGTGCAGAAAATATGGCGGGACCTGCTTCACGACGGCGTGAAGGCAGGTCGCGATCATCCACTCAGCCCGCCAATGGCAGGCCGCGTTTCCCGCCGTTGGTCAGTGGGAAGCTAATTGTAATACATTAGCATATAATTAAAAGGCCATCTCACCAGGCTTTTGGAACCCCGCCATATCGTCCATCCACGTTGGCGGGAAAGCACGTCAACGTGTTACACAACAGCACGCAGGAGACGTGCACTTGGCGGCCTTCACTTTGGGGGAACTGAGGTGAGTTGGGCTGCACACGTTGTACAATCTCCTTGCCAACACTGGCCATGTAGCAGTCACTGCTGGAGGTGCTCACAGCCCCTTGCAATCTCAGCAACCTGGTTTGGACCAGTGTCCCCCATGTCACAGGTTGACAGGGCAGCCATGCAGCGCACTCATCTCTGGCCATCTGAGGGGTGACCAGCACTCTCTGGGAAGCGTTGAGGTGCAGTCACACAAGGCCAGGAAAGGTGCTAAGTACAACCATGATAACCACATTTCTCTTTCATGCTGCAGGAGGACCACGTCAGCATCATGGACCCTGGTGGCCTAGCTGTATGCCTGATGGCCGACAGAGAGCGTAGAAGACGAAGGAGAGAGTGACTGAGGCTCCTGGCCGTGCACAGGCAGGAGCAGCAACCTCATGAAGAAGGGGCAGCAGGGGCTCCCGCACACGCTGCCCAGGAGCGACAGCAAGCCGTGGCTGGTCGGCGCCTAGCGACACCCAGAATCTATAGACACCGCCTGCCATTCCTGCAGATGACAGAGAACCAGTGTCGCTGATGACTGTGCATGTCTAGGGACTTGGTGACTCACACCTGCCACTTACTGCAGGACTTGGCGCCAAGGGGACATGGAGGGCATCCACTGCCAGTGGTTGTGAAAGCAGCACTCAATTTCTATGCCAGTGGCTCCTTTCAGGGCTCCGCAGGTGACCTCTGTGGGATTTCACAATCTGTCACCCACAAATGCCTCCATGAGGTCACGGATGCCATCTTCTCCATGGCACACAGCTTTGCACATTTCACTTGGGACCGGGACAGCCAGGATGCAAGGGCCATTGGATTCGCCCTGATCTTGGGATTCCCACAGGTGCAGGGTGCGATTGACGCACTCATGTAGTCTCAGGTCTCCATCACTACACTCAGTGAACTTCATCAACCACAAAGGCTTCCACTCACTGAATGTGCAGCAGGTATTTTTTTATTATTCGATTATGGGATGTGGGCATCAGTGGCTAGGCCAGCATTTACTGCCTATCGCTAATAGCCCTTGTTCAGAGGGCATTTTTTTTAAAAGAGTCAACCACATTGCTGTGGGTCTGGAGTCACATGTAGGCCAGGCCAGGTAAGGGCAGCAGATTTCCTTCCCTAAAGGGCATTAGTGAACCAGATGGGTTTTTACAACAATCGACAATGGTTTCATGGTTATCAATAGACTTTTAATTCCAGAGTTTTTATTGAATTGAAATTCCACCATCTGGATTTGAACCTAGGTCCCCAGAGCATTACCCTGGGTCTCTGGATCCAGTGACAATACCACTATGCCATCGCCTCCCCTAGTGCGACCACCAGAAACGCATCCTGCAGGTATGTGCACGGTTTCCAGGGATTGTGCACGACACCTGCATCCTGAGTCGCTCGCGGATCCCTGCAGCCTTCCAGGGTCCACAGAGGCTACAGGGTTGGCTCCTTGGGGACAAGGCCTACCTGCAGAGGCCGTGACTGATGACATCCATGTGACGGCCTCAGATTGCAGCAGAGCGACGCTATAATGAGGCTCATGCAGCAGCTCACAACTTGGTGGAGTAAACCATCGGGATGCTGAAGATGTGGTTCCGGTGCCTGGTCCGGTCTGGTGGAGCCTGGCAATACAGTCCACAAAGGGTGTCACACATTGTCATCGTCTGCTGCATCCTTTACATCCTGGCACTGCAACAGAGAGAGGAGCTGGCTGAGGAGGAGATGAAGGAGCTGCACGTCTCCTCCAATGAGAAGCACGCCGACAGGGATGAGGGTGAGGGGGTCCTCAGTGGTGACGATTATGGGGATGAGGCTCTCGCACTGGCTAGACGAGGCAGGCGCACTCGGGAGGCCCTCATAGCTGCCAGAGTTGTGGATGATGATGAGGTGACCCCATAGTTCCTCACATTGCATTTGTGAACGTTTGACTCCAGCCTGGCTTATAGCAGCGCCAATACCCTTTGTGAGAATGCTCCTGTCATGGAGATGCAGTGGAGGCCCTAATAGCCGCTCGATTGCAGGAGGATGATGACAACATGCAGTGATGTCATTCCATAGATCTTCACATAGCCACTGAGAATGTCTGACTCTTGTCTGGCTGAGGGCAGCTCGCTTGCGCTCTGTGATCAGTGCCATCTCAGAGACTCAGCAATGAAATTTTAGGTGCATCTGATGCTGTGGCCGCCTTCAGCACCTCAGCCCTTCAGGAGCTGGAGCACAGCGTCACTGGTCACAGATGCTGGTGTGATGGGGGCCAGTCCCACATTAAAGGTGCTGAGAGCACACAAAGAGTATGAGAGAACTCTGTGGCACCTGCCCACTACATTCTGGCAGCAATAACCAGCACTGCTGAGGTGCAGACATCAGTAATGTTTCCAGGGATTGTGAGGCTGGACCATCACTGTGGTCTGAAGGCTGCACAGAGCACAGGGAAGAGGCCCTGGACTGACACACTTGCCTGTTATCTTGTGCAGAAAGGTTTCACACCTGAGTGACAAGAACACTGCTCATCAGAACAAGGAGAAATAGGCAGGGAGACATTCTTAGGGAGTTTATTGACAATAATCAACATTATGTACACGTGATTAACACCCGTGCCCAGGCTGTGCCAGTACTTTTACCTAACTTTCCTAACCCTGCCGCTATGTCTTGGTGCTCCCCGGACATCCACAGCAGAGGTGGAGGCAGCCTGCTGACTGTGACACCCTATCTGTGATGACTTTGGCGGGCGTCCTCTGGAGGGCCAAGACTTGGTGGGCCCTGGCCTGCTTGCAGGGTCCTGCTGTGTGGCAGTGGCACCCTCCTCAGCCTGTGAAGCTGGATCTGCGGAGGTCACAGGAAGAGGCTAGTCAGATGGGCCGGTCACTACCAGAGTCACCTGGGTGGATGGACCCGGAGTGTGCACCTGCTGATCCTCCTCCCTATGGGTGCCCGAGGACCCCAGGCTGACTCCGTGAGTGGAAGGGGTAGCTGGAGTGAGGTTGAGCTGTCCAATACCCCTCTTACGTACACACTGTTGGAGGCCAACTATGGCATCAGCGATGGAGTTAAGCCCATGCAACAGTGCAGGAGTGACATCCTGGGCCAAGGTCTCCAGGGCGGCCGCCATCCTGCCAGTGTTGACCTCAGTGTGTTGCAATGCCGGCGCTATCACCTCAGACTGAAGATGGATGGACTCCTCCATCATGCCTTGCAATCTGAGGAGTGCAGTGGACATCCCTTCCTGATGTTCCCGAGCTTGCCTTTGCAGCTCCAGCAGCTGAGACATGTCTGAGTCCAGAGGCTCATCATCTGACTCAGACTCAGCAACATTCTGGCCTCCAGCAGTCCCCGAAGTGCTGGGGACCTGGGAAGTCCCTCCCTCCACCTGAAAAGGATCATAAAATGCGATGTGCTCACCAGATTGTGATCCCGAGGCTACTCTAAGGCTAGACCCCACTGAGGTGTGTGTCTCTGCGCTGGTGGAGGGTGTGGGTGAGCACTGTGACGGAACCTCAGGGAGGGTGCCTCCAGATTCCTCTTCAGAGGTTTCTTCAGAGCTTGATTGGAGGCACTGGGTCATGGGCTCTGTCGACTGTTTGGCAGATGTGCCTGCGAAAGCAAGGAGAGATAATTAGTGCATGTCAGTGGCCTGTGAAACAGGACACATCACTCACAGCATGGTTGTCTGATGGATGTTGCACTGCTGGATCCTCACTTGGTAGAGCAGCGCCGACCTCACCGTCAGCACAGGACCAGCCTCGGTCATCGCCGGCCAGCTGGATGGCTCTGTGTTCAAATTCTGTGAGAACTTTAAATTCAGGAATCCCTCCACCTGTCTGCAACCTTTCCCTCCTGTTGTGAGCCAGTTTGTTCTGTATGGATAGAGATGGGGAGAATGTAACAGGACGCCTGCTGGGCCACATGATAAGTATGCCTGGCCTGTGTGGGTGGAGAGTGTTCCCATGGACGGGATGAGTACAATGACGGCGAGTGTGAGAGAGTGAATGGTGATGTCCCTTGAACTGGCAGTGAGTGAGGGCCCTGTGGATGTGTGATGGGTTTGTGAGTGTGTGAGTTGGGAGTGATGAAGAGAGTGACTTACCCTGGCGGAACGGAAGAGATCATTCATCCTTTTGTGGCACTGGGTGACTGTCCTCCTCTGCAGGGCGTTTGCGCTGACCACCGCTGCCACCGCCTCCCAAGCCGGGTTGGTGACATTGCTACCCATCCTGCGGCTAAAGCGGGGGTGCCTCCACGGCATCCAGCAGTCGCTCGAGGGACCCGTCATTGAAGTGGGTGGGGCTGCAGTCTTTTTGCCTTTGCTGGCCATGTCTCCCAGGCAGTGGTGTTGAGCTGGTGGTGATGAGCGCTTTGCTGGCAGCTGCCTTTTAAAAATGGCGGCCGGCATGATGCAGCAGCGGGGTGATGACAGGCGGGCAAATGAGAGCTCGCCGGCCATGGAAACAGCGTGTTTCCCGGGAATGCATAAATAATGAGGCGGGCTTGGGAAGATACAGCGTGGAAACCCACCATTTTCACCAGCGGGTAGGACTCCATTTTACCTGCCCACTACCGCCCTTAGTAATTCTGGGAAAATTCCGCCCATTAACTCTGACTCTCTCCCCATAGATGCTATCTGACCTGCTGAGTATTTCCAGCATTTTCTGTTTTTATGTCAGATTTCCAGCATCTGCAGCATTTTGCTTTAATTACAAAAATATCGAGTTTGGTTAAGTGTCAGGAAGTAGTTCTTTTCTGAGGAGATTCATCAAACTCTGAAGTAGCTTGCCAGTGCATGTGGCGAGCGTAGTTTCCATACAGGGCTTCAAAAGGGAGCTGGACAAGTTCCTAAATGAAAGCAAAATACTGTGGATGCTGAAAATCTGAAATAAAAACAGAAAGTGCAGAAATGCTCAGCAGGTCTGTCAGCATCTGTGGCGAGAGAAATAGAGTTAACGTTTCCTATTGAATATGGCTCCTGCTTCAGAACTGGAAGCCAGGATTATTCTGAAGAAGAGCCATACAATCCAGCACTTTCTGTTTTTATTCCTGGCACTAACCTTGTATAGTGTGACTACATTGCAAGAAAAGGTGGGTTTCTTGCATCTTTCTTTCTCTGATTTTTTACAATTTAATTTCTGTAACAAATTTATGAATGCCAACACAAAAACAAAAATAAAAATACCTGGAAAAACTCAGCAGGTCAGACAGCATCTGCAGAGAGGAACACAGTTAACTTTTCAAGTCCGTATGACTCTTCAACAGAACTAAGGAAAAACAGAAGGGAGGTGCAATATAAACTGGTTTAAGGGGGGGTGGGACAGGTAGAGCTGGATAGAGGGCCAGTGATATGTGGAGATTGCCAAAAGATGTCATAGACAAAAGGACAAAGAGGTGTTGACAGTGGTGATATTAGCTAAGAAATGTGCTAATAGGTGACATTAAGGGTAGAAAGCAGGACGAGCAAGGTACAGATAGCCCTAGTGGGGGTGGGGTGGGGGGAAGGGATTGAAATAGGCTAAAAGGTAGAGATAAAACAATGGATGGAAATACATTTAAAAATAATGGAAATAGGTGGGAAAAGAAAAATCTACATAAATTATTGGAAAAAAGGGGGATCGGAAAGGGGGTGGGGATTGGAGGAGAGAGTTCATGATCTAAAGTTGTTGACCTCAATATTCAGTCCGGAAGGCTGTAAAGTGCCTAGTTGGAAGATGAGGCGCTGTTCCTCCAGTTGGCATTGAGATTCACTGGAACATTGCAGCAGGCCAAGGACGGACATATGGGCATGAGAGCAGGGTGGAGTGTTGAAATGGCAAGCGACAGGGAGGTCTGGGTCATGCTAGCGGACAGACCGAAGGTGTTCCGCAAAGCGGTCACCCAGTCTGCGTTTGGTCTCTCCAATGTAGAGGAAACCGCATTGGGAGCAGCGAATGCAGTAGACTAAATTGAGGGAAGTGCAAGTGAAATGCAGCTTCACTTGAAAGGAGTGTTTGGGCCCTTGGACGGTGAGGAGAGGGGAAGTAAAGGGGCAGGTGTTGCACCTTCTGCGGTTGCATAGGAAGGTGCCTTGGGAGGGGGTTGAAGTGTAGGGGGTGATGGAGGAGTGGACCAGGGTGTCCCGGAGGGAACGATCCCTGCGGAATGCCGCCAGTGTTATGAATGCCAACAGTGCGTTCATTCTAATGTGTTGCAGTTCTCAAACATGTGGCAGTTTGCAACTTTCCCAGAACAGTTTATGTGATTTACCAGACATTAGGAAAATACTTAAATTAGAATTCCTCATGTGGCAGATGGCTGTAGGACTAATAGTCCAACGATAAATGTTTGCAGAATGCTGCCTTTGATTTATGTTATATAGCAGTCTCAGTAAGTTAATAATACCTTGTGATCAAAGATGTAACTGGAGCAAATATTGTTTAGAATGCTATATTTTTGAATGACAGATGGTTGTCTATCAAAAAAAGGCTCTCTACTCACCCCTAATCCTGTGAAGTTGCACAATTAAAAGTCCATTGGTAGGAAATTTGTAAATAGAAGTCATGCTGTTAAGTTTTATAAACACAGCTTTTTGTAACCTTATCCTGCAAAAAGAAACATGCTACATTATTAAGGAGACGTAAATTAACAACCAACCTCTGCCCCTATCTAGACCACAAAAATGGCAAAATCTAAATTTAAAAAAGATTCCAAAGAAAGATGGTTTTCAGATAAAGATAAAGCTGGCATTATTTAAGACAATTTCTCAGTCTTTCATGTCGCAGGCTTAGCTTAATTACATTTGAATGATGCTTGTGTCAGGTATGATTTTAGTCACAGATCTGCAATGTAATGCACAATAGTGTTAATGTGAGGGTTCAGCGTTAGGCCAAGTGATGATTAAGACCAGAATGTTGACAGGCAAAGTTGTGCAAATGAAAGAAGCGGTGCTTTCTGTGAGGGCCATTGTTTATTTATCTTCAAAGCTGGAGAACAAAGAAAAGATTTCAACTCTTGATTGTTGACTTTATTTCAACTGTTGAAAACAGAGATAAAAACTTCCTGAGGGACTCTGCCAGCTCTGTTTGTGTACCACTGAAGCACTTTTTGGTGGTGGACACGGGTGTATATTCTATATCCTTGCTTCTCTCTGAACAACTCTTGGAAGAAGTTCCATCTGGAGGAGGATAAATTGTTTAGGAACAACCCGGACAAATTTTAAGATTAGCCCAGTCAATGCTGTAAAATCATCCTTTGGGGCCACCTGGGGGACTGGTGCTCAATTTGGGAAAGTTATGATATTGCTTTGCCATGCATGTAGTTTAACATACTGATTAATATATTGCTAAATATGTAAATGATTTGGTATCCAGCTGGAAGTGATGCAAGTTAACATGTGATATTGTAGTTGGGGCAATGTTAACCAGCAGGCTACACATCTATGAAGACTTCTTCTGGAATCTTCTTATTCTTTAATAAAGAACCCTTTGTTTAGATTGCCAAGCATTAATAGTTGAAGGGTCATGAGGACTCGAAACGTCAACTTTATTCTTCTCCGCCGATGCTGCCAGACCTGCTGAGTTTTTCCAGATAATTCTGTTTTTGTTAAGCATTAATAGTGTTTGATATGCTTGCATTAAGAACTAATAACACAACACTGACTAGCCAAGAAACAGCCTGATATAAGAACAGTACAAGCTGGAAATACTCAGCAGGTCAGGCAGCACCTGTGGAGAGAGAAAAAGTTTAACGTTTCAGGTCGATGGCCTTTCATGGGAACTGGGGAGAGTTAGCAATGTTATTGTTTTCAGCAAGAGCGGTTGGGCCAAGAACAAAAGGAGGTCTGAGATAGGGTGGAAGACAGGAGAGATCGAATGGTGGAAGAGGTAATCTCACAGGGCTAAAGTGGATGGTGATGGGGCAAGAAACAACGAAACAAGGGCACCCTAGAGCAGGTGTGTTACCGTAAGAAAGTGAACATTAGAGAAAAGCCAAAAGGAGAAGGAAAAAAATGCAAAGTGGGAGCGGGGGAGCACAGGGGTTAGTCATCCGGCCCCATCAACAAGGTTGAGGCAGCAGAGATGGGACACCATGGTTTGCTGTCAGATGGGAGTGGTCCTTAGAGTCCTCTATCTTGACTTTGAACCCTATGAGGTCTCATTGCTTCAGGTCAAAGGAGGTCAAGGAAACCTCCTGCTAAAACCACTCTACTCCCTATCCACTGCCTACCTCTATCAATGGAAGCATCAATATCTCTCCTAGGTGGGAACATAGGAATCAGAGTAGGCCATTCTGCCCCTCAAGCCTGTTCTGCCATTCAGTCAGATCATGGGTGATTAGTATCTTATCTTTATCTATTCATCTTGCTTCTGTACCCTTCAATACCCTTGCCCAGCAAGACTATAGCACATTGCAGGCACTTCAGAGAGAAGTAAGGGCACATAATTTACATCATTGTCCAAAGAAGTGGCTCAGTGGTACCAATGGGGACAGTGCTTGCAACATCCTGAAGAACATATCTTGTAGAGGAAACCTGTATCAGGTGCTGAGGGACCAACATGAGGAAGTAACCAACTTGATCTCATTCTCGCCAACCAACCTATTGTAGACATGTTTTTTTTTATTTGTCCATGGCATTTGGGCACCAATGATAAGATCAGCATTTATTACCCACCCCTAATTGCCCTTGAGAAGATGATGGTAAGCTGCTTTCTTGACCCGCTGCAGTTCATGTGCTGTAGGTAGACTCACAGGGCTGGTAGAGAGAGAGTTCCATGTTTTTGACCCAGCAACAGTGAAAGAACAGCAAAATATTCCCAAGTCAGGATGGTGTGTGGCTTGGAGGGGAACTTGTGGGGTGGTGTTCCCATGTTTTTTTGAGGTGATAGAGGTTGCGGGTTTGGAAGTTGCTGTCGAAGGAGCCTTGTGAATTGCCAATTAAATGAGCTGCTTTGCCCTGAATCGTGTTGAGCTTCTTGGGTGTTTTTGGAACTACACTCATTCAGACAAGTGGAGCGTATTCCATCACACTCCTGACTTGTGCCCTGTAGATGGCAGATGGGCTTTGGGAAGTCAGGAGGTGAGTTAATCACTGCAAATTTCCCATTCTCTGGATTGCTGTTGTGATCACAGTACTTTTCAAAATTCTATCATGGGATGTGGGCATTGCTGGCAAGTCCAATATTTGTTGCCCATCCCTAATTGCCATTGATACAGTGGTGGTGAGCTGTCTTCTTGAACCTCTGCAGTCCACCTGGTGTCTAGGTGTACCCACAGTCCTATTAGGAAAAGGCTTTCAGTTATATGGCTGTTGAAGTTAAACTTTTGATCAACAGTGATGCCCAGGATATTGATGGTGGGAGATTCATGATGATAATGCTGTTGAACATCGAGGGGTGACAGTTGGATTCTCTCTTGTTGGAGATGGTCATTGTCTGGTACTTATGTGGTACAAATGTTACTTGGCACTATTCAGCCCAAGCCTGAATGTTGACCGGGCCTTGCAGCATTAAGGCACGAACTGCTTCATTATCTGAAGAGTTGCGAATGGCACTGAACGTTGTGCAATCATTAGAGAACATCTTGACTTCTGACCTTACAATGGAGGGAAGGTCATTGATGAAATAGCTGAAGACAGTTGGGCTGAGGACACTATCCTGAGGAACTACTGCAGTGTTGTCCTGCGGACGGCATAATTGGCCTCTAACAACCACAACCATCTTCCTTTGTACTAGAATGACTCCAAACAGTGGAGAATCTTCCCCCAGTTCCCTTTTTCTTTGCTAGGGCTCTTTAATGTCACTCTCAGTTAAATGCTTCCTTGATGTCAAGGGCAGTCAACCTCTTTTCATTTCAAGTTCAGCTCTTATGTCCATGTTTGGACTAAGGCTATAATGAAGTCAGAAGCCAAGAGGTCCTGACGGAATGCAAATGGTGCATCAGTGAGTGGGTTATTGCTAGATAATTGCTGCTTGATATCACTTTCAAAGACACCTTCCATCACTTTGCTGATGATTGAGAATAGAGCGATAGTAAGTGGCCAGATCAGATTTGTCCTCCTTTTTGTGGACAGGACACATCTGGACAATTTTCCGATAGCTGGGTGGATGCCAGTACTGTAGCTGTACTTGGCAAGGGGTGTGGCTGATTATGGAGCACAAGTCTTCAGTACTATTGCCAGGATATTGTCAGGGCCCATAGCTTTTGCAGTATCCAGTGTCTTCAGCCATTTCCTCATATCACATGGAGTGAATCGAATTGGCTGAAGACTGGCACCTCTGATGCTGGGGACCTCAGGAAGAATCCGAGATGGATCATCCACTCGGCCCTTCTGACTGGAGGTGGTTGCAAATGCTGCAGCCTTGTCTTTTGTACTGATGTGTTGGGCTTCCCCATCATTGAAGATGGGGTATTTGTGGAGCCTCCTCCTTCTGTTGCTTATTGAATTCTCCACCATTCTCTAATGAATTCTCCATTTAGGACTGGATGCGGTAGGACTGCAGAGCTTTGATCTGATCCATTGGTTGTGGGGTCGCTTAGCTCTGTCTACAGCAGCTTGTAGACAGCTGTTCCCATTTCGCAACCATGTAGAGCACAGGACAGTGAACTTCATAAGCCGTTTGATGAAAATGATTCTAATAATCGCTTTGGAAAGAAATTGCTATGGTGATAGCCAGTCAACATTCATATGACAGAAAGGAACAAGAGAGGGCACCTTTAACTTGACAGCAGTCATTGAAGATACCTGGAAAAAACCTGCCAGTAGAATTTTTCGGCTCTGTCATGGCAGGGGAGGAGCCATAAAATTACCAGGGGACATAGATTTAAATTGGATGGTAGAAGGATTAGAGGGGACGTGAGGAAAACCTTTTTTACCCAGAGGGTTGTGGGCATCTGGAATTCACTGCCTAAGTTGGTGATTGAGGCTGAAACACTCAACTCATTTAAAAGGTGCCTGGATCTGCATCTAAAGTGCTGTAACCTGCAAAGGTGCTGGAAAGTGGAATTAAAATGAGCGGCTACTTTCTTTTTTCTCTTTTTGGCCTGCACAGACATGATGGGCTGAATGGCCTCTTTCTGCACCATAACTTTTCTATGGGCAGAATCTTCGGGTCGGCGAGAGGGGCCCGCCCCCACTCGCTGACACGTAAAATGACGCGCGGTCACATCAGCCGCGCATCCTGACGTCACCGCGCATCATTCAGATTTTCAGTTCGGCAGACAGGCACCGGAGTCGGCTGCACACCCGCCAAACTGTCAAAGGCCGATTAAGGCCATTTAAATATCAATTTAAATAATTAACATAGCTGCCCGTCCAACCTTAAGGTTAGCGGGCAGGTGAAGAGCCCAGGCGGCCTTCGCATTTATCTCGAAACCTCACCCACGGGCGGGATGAGGTTTCATGAAGGTTTTTAAAACATTAATAAAAATTTTTAGTAAAATTCATTGACATGTCCCAGCTCATGTGACACTGCCACATGAAGGGACATGTCTTTAAATCTTTTTTACCTTTATTACAATTTTTAAAAATGAAAGTAATCCCTCTGAGGCAGCTCTTTGCCTCAAGGAGATTTCTGCGCTCTTTCATGTGCATGCGCTAAAGAACGCAGGCCCCGACTCAGCCAAGTCCCCCCGCCCGCACAGGGAGCGCTCAGCGCTTCTGGGTGCGCGTCACGCTGGGTGGGTCTTAAGTGGCCCGTCCATGTAAAATGGTGGCGCGCAGCCGATTGTGGACGACGATCAGTTGTGCGCCCACCCATGCTCGCTCCCGCCCAACTCCCCCGACAGGGAGAAAATTCTCTCCTATTGTTCAAAACTTTATTGACTTTGGTGGGACCGTAAAATCCCATTGGCCTAATATTCCAACGTGGCCAAAATTTTCCGTTTGGTGGGCGGGCGGAGTAAGAGTGGACGCGGGCAGACGCGGACCCAATTGGCACCAGCGATCGGGGCCACGCCGCCATTTTACGCAGGCGAGCCAATTAAGGCCCACCCGGTGCATTTCCGACTCCTGTGGATAGCGGGAGTGTGCGGGTGGCGGCGGGCGTGCACAGACCTCCGGGTCCAATGGAGACCCAGCAGTCTGTTTAAAAGAAGGCATGGAAGCCTCCTGTAGGCTGCTCACAATGGCCACCTGGAGATCCAACCACAGGGGATCTACTAAGCTGGGCACTCTGGAGCGAAGGGCAGAGGAGCAGGCCAGGCTGCAGGGTCTGCCACAGGAGCAGGGCAGGCTGCAGGGTCTGCCGCAGGAGCAGGGCAGGTTGCAGGGTCTGCCACAGGAGCAGGGCAGGTTGCAGGGTCTGCCACAGGAGCAGGACAGGCTGCAAGGTCTGCCGCAGGCGCAGGGCAGGCTGCAGGGTAGGCCAGCGGAGGGCCAATGTGCCCCTCGCTTTTCAGGTGAATGACTTGCTGCCCTCCTCGAGGAGGTGTCAGCACGGTGGGAGGTGTTGGTCCCCCAGGATGGGAGGAGGAGGCCCCCCCCATATGACCAAACGTGCCTGGGAGGAGGTGGCGGAGATGGTGAGCTCCCGCGACGTGGTGCGATGCACCTGGATCCAGTGCCGTAAGCGCTTCAACGATTTGTTGCGCTCTGGCAGGGTGAGTACCATGCTGGCATTGGGCATTTAACTCAACAAGTAGCCTTAGCCTTTGAGGGCCACTCCTCCAAGTCTTACTGTTGTAAATGCATTGAATCATGTTGGGCATTTCTCGTACGCTGGTTGGGCAAGCAGATAATGCCCATGCTTACATCAGTCTGAGTGGTTCATGAGGAGATGAGTTCTCCCCCGCACCATGTGTTGCTCTTAGTCGCACATGACTAGTCTGGGGGCAACCTGCAGGAGATGCAGCTAGGCACATACTCAGAACTCCAACACATGTCCTATTCACAGTGATGAGATTGTGGAAGGGGAACCTCAAGGTCTCATGGCCAAGAGCCATCTGCTGCCCTCAACGCTACATGTAGTTGCACCACCTTGTTATGGGAGCTAAGACTGTGTGTTTCCTAAAGGGACAGACGCATAATGTGTCCAAGGTGGCCGTTGGGCGGGGGTTGGGAGCAGGCGTACTATCTTTGTGCGAGTGATCAGCAGTAGCGGAGACAGGAGGCACTGGAGGCCTGAGATGGGTCACTGTGGTTGGGGTGCGGCGTGCGTGTGCAGAGTGCATGAGTGATTAGCCGCAATGAATGGTGTTCTCTGTTTTTCAGGAGAAGAATGCTCACAATGCGTGTGAGCGTTCGCGGACTGGAGGCGGCCAGGCCCAGCTGATGATTTTAAGCCGCTTCGAACAGGAGGCCCTGGAGCTTGGGAGGCGCCATGTGCCCAGGTCCACTGGTGTCGGTGAGGCTGGGGTGGAACAGCCAGGTATTTGAGGTCAGCAGTGACATCCTCTATGTCTTCCCACCATCCATAGCACTGATGATTGTTTGAATAATTATTGTTGCAACACTGCTCATTCACAGAGTGATAGAGTCAGAGGTGTGGGTCATAGACAAAGGTCACTCGGCCCTTCGAAGATGCGCATGTCAAGCACCTTCCAAAGTCACCTTATCCCATTTCTGGCCACTATCCCCATGGCCTTGTATGCCATGGCATTGCAACTGCACATCTAAATACTTACTACATGTTAGGAGGGTTTCTGCATCCACCACCCTTTCAGCCAGTGCGTCCCACATTACTGTGTGCAAAAGTTCCTCATCACCTCACCTGTCAACCTCATGCCCCTTGCCTTAAATCAATGCCACCAGGTTACTCATCCCTCCGCCAAGGGGAAAAGTTCCTTTCTGTCGACCCTATCTATGTTCCTCATAATGTTATAAAGCTCAATAATGATACCCCTCAATCTCCTCTGCTCCAGGGGAAATATCCCCAGTCTATGCTATGTCTCCTCAAAAGTCAAATTCTCCAGCCCGGCCAGCATCCTGGTCAGCGACCTCTGCACTCTCTCCACTCCAATCACATCCCTCCCATGAAGCACATTTCACAACTGCACGCAGAACTATAGCTGTGGCCTAGGCAGCGTTTTCTGCAATTGCAACATGACCTCACTGTTCCTATATTCTATTCCTCAGCTAATAAAGGTAAGGATAGCATTTACCTTCTTAAACGCCTTATGTACCTGGCCCACTACCTTAAGGGGCCTGTTGACATGCTCAGCAAGGTCCCTCTGATCCTCCTTACTTTCCACGGTCCTACCATTCCTCAAGTATTCCCGTACCTTGTTTCTCCTGCCCAAGTACATCACCTCACACTTATCCACGTAACATTACGTTTTGCATTCCTTAGGCCATCTGACCGGCCTGTCTGTATTCGCCTGTAATGTTTGGGTCTCCTCCTGACTATTTGCCACCCCACCAATATTCATCTCCATTTGTTCTGGAAGGTTGAGCGCATAATGAGCCTGGGGGAAAGGGATGAAGTGTGTCACTGTGTGCACACTAACTGATCCACTGTCCTTGTTGTTCATTTCAGTATCATCAGAGCCTGGCGACCAGGATCGATTGCAGATGCCCCCTCTCACACCTGAGGGCCCTCAACTGTAACCTGCGTTACACCATTTCTGCGAGGCAGGCACCAGCACAGATACTAGCACCTTGGTGGGCATTGGAACATCGGCTAGTGTCCCAGGGCACAGTGGAGAGGGCACGTCGCAATCGCTGGAGGAGTTGGCAGAGACTGATGGCACCAGCAGCCGGAGGACTGCAGGGGACCAGGCACATGCTCAGTCGGTGCCTGATGATGTGCCTCTGGAGTCGTCCACGATGCAGTAGCTGCAGGAAATGCGGCCAGGTGTGCGGGAGCATCTGGGAGTGATACATGAGGCTATGCTTCGCTTGGTGTCTGTGGTGGAGGAGTCTACGCGGAGCATCAGTGATGCAATGAGCCTCATGGCAAAGTGTCATGCTTCCTCCATGGAGAGAGTGGCGACTCTCCCGGAGAGGGGCTTCCAGGAGAACAAGTTGCTTCTCTTGGGGATACGCTCGGACCTGCAAGCCCTCACAGCACCAGTGACCACAGCTGGTCATTGCCAATGTGGGAGATGGTGTGGGCTTCCCAGCTCGTTGCCCATCCATCCACGGTGAGCAGGGAGGTCCGAGGCAACCTCACGTCGGCGCAGCAGCTGCCTGTCGTATCTGCGGGCTCCTCTCACGGTGCTTCGGATGAGGGCATCAGCTGCTCCGTCCCTCTCCCAGTGACCGCTTCATCGGGTGAGGCTGCGATGACTGGGGAGATGCCAGCTGTGGAACTGGCAGATCCCTCCCAGGCGGGGCTGGCACAGGCTCCACGGGCCAGAGGACGGCCGCCAAGGTCATCGAGGCCAACAGGACAGCAGAGTCAGCAGGCTGTCTCTGATGACACGCCGAGCGATGGGGTGGCACTAAGACGTAGCACCCGGAAACGTAAACATAAGGCACCTTAGGCACACCACGGGTTTCTCACTGGTGCTTTTGTGTTGGCCCGAGATTAGGGAATTATTATTTGTTTATGGTTGAAAAATGTTTTGATTTGATTTTGTGTGATGGAGAAAATTAAAACCAGATTGTTACCATGGCTGAGGGTGGCTCCTTTGTTCTGCATTTGTATGTTTTACAAACATGTCATGAGTGTTTGAGTCGACATTGATGTTTATGTCCAAAGTCCTTAGTTGCAGCTGATGAAGTGGCAGATTTAGCACTTAAGTGCCGTGTATGGAAGCGCCAGGCAAGGCTGGTCCTCCTGATCCATTTGTGTGAAGCTAGCTGAAGGTCCATTGGATTGAAGTGTCCCGGGTGTCCCTGTCCCCTTGGTGTAGTCCTGGGTCAGCGTTCAGCCCCTCATCATTCCCCTGTGCTTCCTCATCCTCCGAATCAGTGCTGGAGTCATCATGAGCAGCCGCATCCACTGTGTTGACGTCTTCATCGTCCACTGCGTCCCCCCTTTCCAGCGCAAGATTGTGGAGAGCACAGCATGCAACCGCTGTCACTGACACACGATCTAGGGGGTACTGGAATGCGCTCCCTGAGCGGTCCAGGCATTGGAGGTGCATCTTGAGAAGACCGATGGCTCTCTCCACCACAGCCCTTGTGGAGGCGTGGCTCCTATTGTACCGCTGCTCAGCTTCTGTTCTTGGATGGCAGAGAGGCGTCATGAGCCACCTTCTGAGGGGATAGTCCTTGTCACCCAGCAGCCATCCATCCAGTCGGGCTGGAGCACTGAAGAGACCCGGCACCTGGGATGTCTGAGGATGTAGGCGTCGTGGGAGCTGCCTGGGTACCTTGCACAGACTTGTAGAATCAGCATCCTGTGGTCACACACTATCTGCACGTTCATGGAGTGGAAGCCCTACCTGTTGACGAAGGCACCGGGCTCACCCACTGGCGCCTTGATGGCCACATGTGTACAGTCTATAGCACCCTGGACGCGGGGGAAGCCAGCAATGACCGCGAAGCCTCTGGCTCGCTGTGTCTGACTTGCCTGGTCCCAGTGGAAGTGGATGAAGGTCAATGCACGCCCGAACAGAGCATCTGTAACCTGCTTGACACAAGTGTGCACAGCTGATTGGGAGGCACCACAAAGATCACCCACCGAGCTCTGGAAGGAGCCAGAGGTATAGAAGTTAAGGGCAGCTGTGTCCTTCAGAGCCACTGGCAGGGGGTGTCCACCCACACAGCGGAGATCCCAGGGCCAATCATCTGACAGATGTCATGTACTGTCTCCCTCGACAGTAGGAGGCTCCTTCGGCACTGCACCTCAGTCATATTGAGGTAGCTGCTTCACCGCCTGTATACCCTGGCAGCAGGATAGTAGCGTCTTCTGCGGCCCCTTCCACCTTGGGCTACCTCTTGGCCCTGCACCCCGTGTGCCTGCACCTGGCCTACCAAAGATTGCTCCCCTGGAGGCTGAATGTGCACTCCTGGCCTCCCTTCCTCCTCAGAGGAGCTGCCTCCAGTGGACATGTCAGAACCCATACCCAGGCTAAGGGGAGGCCTCCGGAAAGCTACAGGCCCGATAAAGTTTCCTGACTGCAGAGTGCTGACCTGAAGGTTCAAAGTACACAGAAAGCTGCTGGAATTTGTTCTGAACTGCTACAGATCACACAGATAAGTTTAAAAAACTTTCTGCAATAGATACTCACAGACCAGATTGACAACCCCACTGAGCCCTCTTATCCCGCCCATGGATGAGTTTCAGTAAAAAGTCTGTTACCCGCCTGCCTGTTGCGCCTGTGCGCTGATCCAAAGATCGCACGGGTGCTGGAAAATCAGCGTCGATTGCCAATTTAAGGATCTTAACTAATCCGTTAATTAATGGCGGGCACGCGTAGAACTTCATCGTGCGCCCGCCCAGCAAAATATCACGATGGCACGCGGCGACATCGAGACGCTCACCTGACATCACCGCGCTGACGTGGGGGCGCCCGCTCCTCACACGTCAAGCAGAAAATTCTGCCGGTGTATATATGCTTTATAGACTATGAGAAGATATTTGATATAGTGTACCATTG
This sequence comes from Cetorhinus maximus, assembly GCF_964194155.1. Lineage (NCBI taxonomy): Eukaryota > Metazoa > Chordata > Chondrichthyes > Lamniformes > Cetorhinidae > Cetorhinus > Cetorhinus maximus. The sequence goes on from NC_135882.1 coordinate 49,385,092, forward strand.
GAAAATAACTGATTATTTAAACTAACTGGAAATTGACAGAAATGATAAAAGGGTAAATCAGAACCTATACTGGTGAGATTTGATAGTGGCGGGTCAGACATCTTCCCAATCAAAGGAGGAGTGCACCTCAGGGTGTGCTATGTCCCAAAAACTGTTCAACCTGTACACTGTAGCTATCTTCAGAGACTTGGAAGATCCTCCAGGTTGCAACATTGGGTTGAATGCCAACAACTTGAGATACACAGATGACACTGCACTGATTGCAGAGTTAGAAGAGACACTACAGGGAATTATAAACAAAGTGAAAGCAAGGAGTGAGGAACATAGATTAAGAATGAATATGAATGGCGGTAAGCAGAGATGTAATCCTGGAAGTGAAGATTGAAGTAAATGGACAACTCCCGGAACAAGTGAAAAGGTTCACACACCTTGGGCAGATTATCACAGATGACACGAGATGTGATTGTGAGATCCAAAGGAGAATTGAGATAGCCAAGACCAGCTTTGTCAGGATCAAAAATGTGTTATCATCAAAGAAACTTAACCTGAATCTTAGGAAAGGAACACTGAGGTGCTACACCTTGTCATCTCTGTTATACGCCTCAGAGACATGGACAACAAACAAAGACTATTGATAACCTGAATGCATTCAAGATGTGGACATATAGGAGGATCTTCTGCATATCCTACACTGACAGCAAGACTAATGAACAGGAGCTGGAATTAGTTTTCATGCATTCATGGAATGTGGGCTTTGCCGGCTAGGCCAGCATTTATTACCTAACCCTAATTGCCCTTGAGAAGGTGGCGATGAGCTGCCTTCTTGAACCGCTGCAGCCCATACAGTGTAGGTGCACCCACAGTGCTGTTAGGGAGGGAGTCCAGGATTTTCACCCAGCGACAGTGAAGGAACGGCTATATATTTCCAAGTCAGGATGGTGAGTGACTTGGAGGGGAACTTCCAGCTGGTGGTGTCCCTTGTATCTGCTGCCCTTGTCTTTCTAGATTGTAGTGGTTGTGGGTTTGGAAGGTGCTGTCTAAGGAGTCTTGGTGAGTTCCTGCAGTGCATCTTGTAGATGGTACACACTGCTGCTACTGTGCATCAGTGGTGAAGGGAATGAATGTTTGTGGATGTGGTGCCAATCAAGTGGGCTGCTTTGACCTGGATGGTGTCGAGTTTCTTGAGTGTTGTTGGAGCTGCACTCAACCAGGCAAGTGGGAGTATTCCATCACACTCCTGACTTGTGCCTTGTAGATGGTGGACAGGCTTTGGGGAGTCAGGAGGTGAGTTAATCGCTGCAGAATTCCTATCTCCTGGCTGGAGAGAAGAGGAAATTTGTGTATAACATCAAAGAGAGAAAGATACAATACTTCAATCACATCATTAGAGCAGACAGAGAGCAGAGACAATTATTGGCGGGGAAGATCAATGGAAAATGTAGGAGAGGGAAGCTGAGGAGAAAATGGGTAACAGATATAATGGACTGGATGCAATTGTCTTATGCGGAGTGTGTAAAGGCAGCACAGGACAGACAGGGGTGGAGATCCATGGCAGTGAATCTTCTGGGAAGAAAATGACACCAACAAACAATGTGCTGCGTTATAGCTTCATCAGGTTGGCATCTCATTTTTGGTATGCTTGGTGCTGATCCTGGCAAGCTCTCCTATACTCCTAATTTGACCAGGGTTGAAACCCCAGTTTGATGGTAATGGTAGAGTGAGGAATATGTCCGGCCATGAGGTTACAGTTTGTGGTTGAAGATAATTCTGCTGCTGCTGATGGACTACAGCGTCTCAAGGATGAACTGCTAGACCTGTTCTGTACCTATCCCATTTCGCATGGCGGTAGTTCCACATAACATAATGGAGATTGTCCTCAGTGTGAAGATGGGACTTTGCCTCCTCAAAGACTCTGAGGTGGTCACACCTACCAATACTGTCATGGACAGATGCATCTGTGACAGGCAGATTGGTGAGGATGAGGTCAGTAGGCTTTTCCCTCATCTTGGTTCTCTCACCACCTACAGCAGACCCAGTCTGGCAGCTGTGTCCTTCAGGACTCAGCCAGCTCAGTCAGTAGTGGTGCTAGTGAGCCATTCTTTGCGATACACATTTAATTTCCCCACCCAATGTGCATCCTGTGTCCTTTTCTACACTCATGCTTCTTCCATGCGGCGTTCAACATGGGGGAGTACTGATTCATCATCTGAAGGAGAATTAGTTGTTCACTAGGCACCTTGAGTCATCAGCAGTAGCACAATTTACAGTATCATAATCTTTAGCAATATGTCTTTGCACATCCCTCACTCCTCCACCACCATCAAATCTGGAAAACAATTCTGGTTCAATTTACAGTGTAAAAGGCCACACCTTGAGCAACAACAGGCATATCTTTGGCTTGGATATAATCCTAGTGAAACTTTTACACAGACCACCCTGAATGCAAAACACCAAAAGCAGCTGGCTATTGACAGAGCTAAATGGGCCCACAACCAACAGATTAGAGCAAAGCTTTGGAGCCCTACAAGATTCACTCATGAATGCTTGTGGACAACCAAGTGATGGAGAGAATACAGCTTGGCTTCACTCAAGTGAAGGACTTGAAAAGCTGAAATTATTTTATTAGAACAGAGAAGATTATAAGGTGATATAATGGTGTTGGTTGAAGTAATAAAAGGATTGATTGTAGTAGACAGGCTGTTTCCAATGGTTGAGCGGCCTACGAGAAGGGGACACAGATATAAGATTAACTGTACAGAATAAGTACAGAGAGCAGGGAAAGCTTTTTACAGTGAGTTGTGAGGCTGTGGAATACACTACTGGAATTGGTGATTGAAGCAGGGACTGTGCCAATATTTAAGAGCGGGTTAGATAGATGGATGAGGAGGGGGATAAAGAGATTTTGGAAAAGATGGTGCAAAAGATTAGACTACTGTCAATGTGGAGGGGAAACAGCAACACAGATGCTGTAATTCTAGGTGGCAGAGTGAATGCTGCTAACCTCTGCTTTTGACCCCACCAGTGTATCAAGGATCAAGACAGAGCTGCATATTTACCATATGTTGAGTATTGTTAGGATCCATCAGAAGAGGGACCTAGGAAAAATAGCACTGGTAAGCCAATAATACCACAGTTGTTGCCAAAGGCCAGTATCAGCTGGGGAATTTCTGCCCCATGGTGCTAAACTTGCTGCAATGGAAAATCTTCCAAGGCGCCTTCAGGCTGGTAAATGTTCTTTACCTGAGCTGGAAAGGTTGACAGACTGAGCGAAAGAACAATTTCTTTAATAAAAGTAGCTGTTACAGTCCCGTTAGATGGTGTTTGATTGCAAGGGGAAAATAAACACTTTCCTTTGGTGGTAAACAACAAATGGAATCTTCTGACTGCTCAAAAGAGGAGCAATTTTCAGCTGCCTGAAAATTGGGGTAGGAGCACCTTAACCACCATTTGATGCAGTTTTCAGCAAGGCCTAGAAATTGGCAAACATGATGTCCATCAATTTCGGGCTTAAATATGCAAATTGGGCCTCTACACGATTGTGGGCCTATATTTTCAATTTGTAGATGTGAAGTATGTGCCACACAAACTCCGCCTATTTGTACCCAGCTGAGAGCAGCCTGACCAATGGTTCTTACAGGGGCCACTGGGGGCAGCTCCAGAAAAGGCCCTCGTGGCTTTACTAAATCACTGCGGCTTGACTGACATTCTCCGGGATTGACTTCCCCACCCACTTCGATCAATCCCAATTTACCAGCCAGCTCCGTATGGGAGCTGGCAAATTTCCCACCCTTCCACAACTGGCAAGTTGTAGCAGAGCTCCTGCTTAGTGTCCACATCTTATTGAATGTGTTGATGAGAGGCCAAAGCTTGAAAGTGCTTCAGGTCTTCCGATGCCAGCTTCACGAGGGCAGCAAAGCCATTTCACAAAGTTTGTGCCCAATTTAGGCAGAAATCAAAAACCCTTCCTCCAACCCTCAATAATCTAGTTTGTGCTGGATGTTGGTAAAACTTAAAGTCAATCCTATTTTCCTACTTTGGATCAGTGATTTCCTTCACAACAGAGCCCAACAGATGTTAGCCTCAGGAATTTACTCAGAGCCTATGGGCAGGATTGTCCCAGATTTGAACAAAGTGCGGTAGCGGGCGGGAAGAAGTTGTATGAGCTGCCGGCCGCAATGGTGGGTTTTCGCGTTGTATCGTCCCATTCCCACCTCATTAATTATGCAGCCATAGGAAGCATGCCGTCTCGCTGGCGGGTGGCCTCTGATTTGCCCGCCATGCCATTACCTCATCACTTCCTCACGCAGGGCGCCATACTTAATGTAGCCACACGCACACTTCTCAATGCTTGCAGCCCAGGACTGCTCTGGTAAAGACACGGCCCCAAAAGCCAAGTCGAGTGCAGCCCCCCACCCCCCGCCCCCCACCCCCCACCCCCCACCACCCCCCCCCCCACCCCGCACCCCCTCCCCACCCCAATTCGGTGATGCATCCCTGGGATGCCTTCTGGATGCTGTGGATGTCCGCCATGATGTTTTCTACTCTGGCTCTGGCCGCAGGAGGTCCAGCAATCTCACCGCTCTGGCTTGGGAGGTGGTGGCAGTGGTGGTCAGCGCCAACACTGCACAGAAGAGATCGGCCATCCAGTGCAGAAAGAGGATGAATGATCTCATCCATGATGCCAGGGTAAGGCAACCACCTTATCAATCTAAACTCACACACTCAAAAGGCCATCACACAGCCACTGGCATCTCACTCACTGACAGCTCAAGGGACATCACCACTCACTCTCTCACACACACCCTCACATCTCCATCTGGCCCCATCTCCTCTGGAGATCACCTCCTCAGCCCTCACCATCTTGAGGACAATTGCACAGATCAACACATGCCCCCAAACACACCCCGGGATGCCCCCTTCCCCAGTACAGCCCTCACCCTGCAGCCTCTCCCCTTGGCTGAGGTCACTTCTCCCCCTTCCCAAGCAAGTCCTAGCCCTTCAGCCATTGAAATGCCAACCCCGCCTTACAGCTGGTCTCGTAAGTAGAGACCTACCAGTGAGCCCCGCTAAAAGTGATGTGGTGCTGCCTGAAGCCTGGTGCTGATGACCATGAGTGCTGCCGGAAGCAAGGTAGGCAAACAAACTCAAAGTCCCGAGTGAAGTGCAGCTCGCCAGGTGCACGTTGCTTATGTACAGTTGTGTGCACCTGGCGAGAATAATTCAGAATGGGAGGATGATTCAGGCAAGCTCCCACCATGATGCCCAACGCTAACAGGGCCGGAAAACTCCGGCCTATGTTAACAAATACTGGATCTCCTCAGTGCTGTGTACTTTCACCTTTGCTTTTCACCCTCTACACAAATGGTTGTTGATTAGTGCATGATGACATAACGATCCTGAATTATGCTGGTGATACGTCATTGTGGGTCTCATAAGGAATAATAATGTAAAGTATAGGAGCTCGGTGGAGTTCATAAGATGGTGCAATAATAATTCTCTTAAACTGAATGAAAACAAGATGAAAGAACTAGTTATAGACTTTAAGAAAAAGCCAGTTAACAATATTATTCCTGCGAAGATTCATGATGTAGACACTGAAATAGTTGCTAACTACAAGTGTCTAGGTATCAAAGTTGATGATAAGTTGAATTGGAGGAAACAATGTACAGATGTGGTGACTAAGGGACATACACGATTAAACTACCTCAGAAAATTAAAATCCTTTTCAGTCAATCCAACAATCGTGAGACTCTTCTGTATGGCTGAAGTTCAGAATGCTATCCTTTTTGGATGTCTCACCTTGCACTGTTGCTTTAAGAAAGCAGGGTACAGAGGTTATTGAACCATGCAGGAACTGTATTTGATGAGCAGATCTTTCTTGATGAAATCTGCTCTTGAAGAATTTTAACAAAAGTTAAGAGTGTTATCAACAATGAGAATCACCTCTTGTCTCAGAATTGCTGTTGGCTGCATTCAGGGGAAAGGCTATAGGACAAATCGATTCTTGTGCCCTTATCTATGAGAACTTCTATACGAGGAAATGCACTGACAATGGGTCTCACTGATTATTTTAATGCATAGGAATAGTCTTTAATACATTTTAATGAAAGTTAGACCCCTGTGATAGGACAACTTTCTTTCCTTTTATTGTTATTATTCATTTATAAGTAATTTTTGAATGACTGAGCAATGTACCCAAAATGAATTTCTGTATGGACAATGAAGTGAAATTGAATTGAATTGTATTGTGTTTTCTGGGCTTTGAAATTAGACTTTAGCCTGTAGACATAAACCATGCACAACTAGGCCTAATCTCAGGGAGCAATCTCCACACCTCCAAGAAACATTCAACCCAAAATTTGGCTCGAACTATTTGTCAAGTGTCCTCAGTGTCCATCTAAAACAGGTGATAGGCCCCATTCGTAGACCATGATTACATAATGCATGCTTTCACAACCCCCCCCCCCCCCCCCCCCCCCCCCACCCCCCACTCCTTCCTGAAGATGGGAATTACAGAGTGGAGCCAAGAGGAGAAAGAGTTTATCCCCCAATTCCACAGTATCCCAATCACCCTCCCTTCTCTCCACCCCCCCACCCTAGAAAGTATCACTAGATTGTGGCTGATGAGACAAGCAGCCTAATTGCTCTAAATTATTGAAACAAGGCCTAAGTTCTCAGGCCTCCTATTTGGAGCCTGCGCAGTGCTGAAAATGGGCCTTGATGAATGGATTATACATCCTGGTCTCATAAGCAGTTAAGTGAACCTGAAAGATGACTGGTAGCACTGTCCAAAAAACATAATGAGTGTAATATGAGACAACCAGCATAAACTGGCATCTGCCTGTGAGCAAGAGAATTAATATTCAAGTCCTTTTCATGTTGTAAAGAAAAAGGGAAAAAATCATCCTCACTTTAAAACTTCTACATGCACATAATCAGTAATTAAGTGTTTAATGAATACTTGCAAATAAGCAAGCAGACACAGTACATTCAATCTTCCTTTTGAAGATTAAATCTGCAGCAAGTGCATGACGCAGTAGGTTTCAAAAAGTAACATCAAAGAATGGAGACATTTAAACCTGAAAGATTATACAAAACATAAATTGCTTTGCAGACTAGAGAAAAAATTGTTCTTAATTATTAAATTTCCTCTTTTACAGGCAGATTTCGAGATTTCTGTTGTGTCATGGGACTAAGACCTCACCCTGTATATGCTTTTTAAAATAGATATGGATATCTTCATGGCTATTTATAAAATTTTAAAAACTGGACAAAGACTTTTTAAAATGGCTGAAACTATGTCTGGCTGTGACCCTTGAACAAAAGGAGTTTTCTGGCAATATCTGGGAAACTCTCACATCATTATCTCTGAAGAGACACTAATGACACCCCTGTGGGCTTCAAAGAGAATTATACAAAGGCCATCTGCATATCCTAACCCAGATTGGCCAACTGGAGTATATTCATCTGCTAGGACAAAGGACCCTGCAACCTTCCTTTCAAGTCTTAATGGTTGGAACATTTAACCATTTCGGGAACCCAGAGGAGGCATACACATCCCTTGTCAAAGACAATGTGGACAGTGGGAGTCATGTGACATGGACTTCTAGTTTGTGAAATCAGTAATATTGCCTTGTGGAACTGTAAACTCAGTCTGCCATTTTAACATCCCACAAGCAGCCTCACGGAAAAGGGGGCTCTGCCCACGTTTGGACACCTGGTCCCCATCTACACCACTACTACTACAGAGAATTCTGTACCATCACCTACAAAAATGATTCATCCCCGCTTGCCCATCTCATCGTGGAAGTCAACTGCTCTGGAAAAGTGAATTCTACAGCATCAGTTTTCAACCTGATTATCTCTGTGAAGGAATACCTCACTGGACTTTGATTCTGGACTTTGAACACACATCACAATAATTCTTTTCTCTCTGCTCTTTGCCCTGTAAATCTTTCGTTTCTCTATCCCCCTTTTACTGCATGGGTGCATAGGGGCTACATTGCGACCCTCCTCACACATTTGAGTGTGTGCAAACAAATTAACCCTTTGAGTTCCTTCTATCTCAAATTTGCTTTGTGGTTATTAATAGAAATTGGATCACATCAAAACTGAGGGGTTGGGAAATGTGTCATCGATTATAAAGGGGAAAGCAAACCAAAGCACCTTTCTGATTACAGACGGATGTGAGAGGAGAAACTAATACTGTTTAAATTAACCCCCTCCTGTCTTTAACAGTTGACATAATAAAACTGATGTATAATCTGATGGCACCATTATTTCAATTAAAAGAACACAATTTTGATATGGTTGTATTTTTACCATTTACAACTGGAATGCCTCAAACATTTTATCTCTCCATTGCTGTATTCTCCTAAATGTTGTGTTGCTTTGGGCTGCATTAGAGTACTTCAGTTGGAGTTTGGTGAGAGAGGGAGTTTGGTGAAGAGGGAAGGAGGGATCCTTTCATTTTCCACCTTTCCTCAGTAAGAAGAGAGGCAGCCTTGGTAAGTAGGACCTGGTAAGTATTTTTTCTGTCCTTAATATTCTCTAAACTAGAGGAAGGAAAAGTAAAGGGAGTAATTTAAGGGTACATCATGACAGGGCAGTTCAGCCAAGTGGAATGCTCCTCCTGTGCCATATGGGAAGTCAGGGACACTTCCAGTGTCTAGGACGGCCATGTGTGCAGCAAGTGTCTCCAGCTGCAGCTACTCAAAATCCATGTTTCAGAGCTGGAACTGTGGCTGGAGCCACTGTGGAACATCCGCAAGGATGAGATCTTCTTGGATAGCATGCACAGTGAGATGCTCACACCACAGGTAAAGCGTGCACAGGCAGAAAGGGAATGGGTGACTGCAGACAGAGTAAAAGCACGAGGCAGGTAGTGCAGGAGTACCCTGGGCCCATCTCCCTCTCCAACAGATTTTCTATTTTGGATATCACTGGGGGAAATAGTTTCGCAGGGAAATGCAGCAAGAGCCAAGTCTGTGGCACTATGAGTGGCCCAGCTGCACAGTGGGGGTGGGGTGGGGGGTGGGGAGTGGGAGAGCAATAGTAATAGGGGATTCTATCCTAAGGGGAACAGATAGACGTTTCTGCGGCCACAGATGGTATGTTGCCTCCCTGGTGCCAGGATCAAGGGTCACTGAATGGCTGCAGGACATTCAGAAAGGGGAGGGTGAACAACCAGAGGTTGTGGTCCATATCGGTACCAATGACATTGTTAAAAAAAGGGATGAGGTTCTGAAAGCAGAATTTAGAGAGCTAGGAAATAAATTAAAAAGGGCCTCAAAGGTAGTAATCTCAGGATCACTCCCAGTGCCACGTGCTAGTGAGATCAGGAATAGGAGGATAGATCGGATGCATGCATGGCTGGAGAGGTGGAGTAGGAGGGAGGGATTTAGATTCCTGAGGCATTGGGACCGATTCTGAGGAAGATGGGACCTGTACAAGCTGGATGGGTTGCACCCCAGCAGGTCTGGGACCAATATCCTCGCAGGGGTATTTGCTAGCACTGTGGGGGAGGGTTTAAACTAGATTGGCAGGGGCATCAGAACCTGAGCAGAGAGACACAAGAGAGGGAAACAAAGACAGGAATGAAAGACAAAAAAATAGAAAGCATAAGTGTAAGGCAGAGGAAACAAGGGCTAGCAGCAAATAGACCCATAGTACAAAAGAATGTGTAAAATGTTGAAAGGACAAGTCTAAAGGCACTGTATCTGAATGCACAGAGCATTTACAATAAGGTAGATGAATTAACAGTGCAAATAGATGTGAACGGGTATGATATGATTGAGATTACGGAGACATGGCTGCAAGGTGACCAAGGCTGGGTACTGAATATCCATGGGTACTAGATAATTAGGACAGACAGGCAAAAAGGAAAAGAGGTGGCATGGCATTGTTAGTTAAGAATGAAATCAGTGCGATAGTGAGAGAACATATTGGATCAGAAAATCTAGATATAGAATCAGTCTGGGTGGAGCTAAGAAGCACCAAGGTGTGGAAAACATTAGTGGGAGTTGTCTATAGGGTGGGAGAAAATAGCGTATGATAGACCAGTTAGCCTAACATCAGTAGTAGGGAAAATGCTAGAGTCTATTATAAAAGATGTGATAACAGGACACTTAGAACGTATCAATGGAATTAGACAAAGTCAACATAGATTTATGAAAGAGAAATCATGTTTGACAAACTTACTGGAGTTTTTTGAGGACATAACTAGCAGAATAGATAAAGGAGAACCAGTGGATGTGGTGTATTTGGATTTTCAGAAAGCTTTTGATAAAGTCCCACATAAGAGATTAGTGTGTAAAATTAAAGCACATGGGATTGGGGGTAATGTATTGGTATGGATTGAGAATTGGTTAGCAGACAAGAAACAGAGGGTAGGAATAAATGGGTCTTTTTCAGAGTGCCAGGGTGACTAGTGGGGTACCACAGGAATCAGTGCTTGGGCCCCAGCTATTCACTATATATCACTGATTTGGATGAGGGAACCAAATGTAATACTTACAAGTTTGCTGATGACGCGAACCTTGGTGGGAATGTGAGCAATGAGGAGGGCTTTAAGAAGCTTCAAGGTGATTTAGACAGGTTGACTGGGTGGGCAAATACATGGCAGGTGCAGTGGGCTGAATTCTTCCCCCGTCAGAGGGGTTGTGCGGGGGCAGGCGGGCGCGAGCATGAGCTCAATCGGCATCCCCAATCGGGTCCGTGCCGCCATTTTACGTATTAATTAAGACCCGCCCAACGTGTCACTCGCCCGGAAGCGCTCAGCACTCCCTGTGTGGGCCGGGGGGGTGGGGAGGGAGGGTGATGGGGGGGGGGGGGGGGGGGGTGGTGGGAAGTGGGTATGGGGGGCTGTATTCCCTAAGAACACAGAAATCTCCCCGAGGCACAGAGGTGCCTCAGAAAGATCAGTTTAAGGTTCTAAAACTTAAATAAAGGGAAAAAAAACTTTTAAAACATATCCCCTCATGTGACAGTGTCACATGAGCTGGGACATGTCAATGAATTTTTAAAATAATTTTAATTGAATTTTAAAACACTTCATGAAACCTCATCCCACCCGTGGATGAGGTTTCATGAAAAATGCAAAGGCCGCCTGGGCTCTTCACCCACCTGCCAACCTTAAGGTTGGACGAGCAGCTCATTGAATTGATTTAATTCGTTTTTAACAGGCCTTAGTAGGCCTTTGACAGTTCGGCAGACACACAGCTGAGTCAGCTGCACGCCCGCCGAACTGAAAATCTAAGTGACGCGCAGTGACGTTGGGACACCCGCCCGACGTCATTGCGCATCATTTTACGCGTTGGCAAGTAGGCCCCGCCCCCGATCGCCAACCGGAAAATTCTTCCCAGTATAACGTGGATTAGTGTGAACTTATCCACTTCGGTAGGGAAAACAGAGTGGCAGAGTATTATTTAAATGGTGGTAGATTGGGAAATGTTGATGTACAAAGGGACCTGGGTGTCCTTGTACACCAATCACTGAAAGCAAACATGCAGGTGCAGCAAGCAGTTAAGAAGGTAAATAGTTTGTTGGCCTTCATTGTGAGAGGACTTGCGTACAGGAGCAAGGATGTCCTACTGCAGCTGTACAGGGCCTTGCGGAGACCACACCTGGAGTAATTGTGCAGTTTTGGTCTCCTTACCTAAGAAAGGAAATACTTGCCATAGAGGGAGTACAGCAAAGGTTCACCAGACTGATTCCTGGCAGGATTGTTGTATGAGGAGAGATTGGGTCGACTAGGTCTGTATTCACTGGAGTTTAGAAGAATGAGAGGGGATCTCATTGAAAGGTATAAAATTCTGACAGGGATGGACAGACTGGATGCAGGGATGATGTTTCCTCCGGCTGGGGGGGTCTAGAACAAGGGGTCACAGTCTCAGGATATGGTGTAGGCCATTTAGGGCTGAGATGAGGAGAAACTTCTTCACTCAGAGGGTGGTGAACCTGTGGAATTCTCTACCCCAGAAGGCTGTGGAGGCCAAGTCACTGAATATATTTAAGAAGGAAACAGACAGATTTCTGGACTCTAAAGGCATCAAGGGGTATGGGGAGAGAGCAGGTGTACGGCATTGAGATAGAGGATCAGCCATGATTATATTGAATGGCAGAGCAGGCTCGAAGGGCCGAATGACCTAAACCTGCTTCTATTTTCAATGTTTCTATGTTTCTAAGAGAAAAGGTCATTCAATATATTTAACCCATATACGGACAAGTCTCACCCAGGTGTCACTCTTGAGCTCTCGCACCTCTTGAGTCAGAGAATTCTGGGTACAAGTCCCTTTCCAAGGATTCAGGTCGACATTCAAGTTCAGTACTGAGGGAGTACAGCACTGCCAAAGGTGCCAACACTTGGATAAGACATTAAAACGGGCCCCTATCAAATAGATGCAAAATATCCTATGACACAACTTTGAAAAAGGGCAGGGGAATTCTTCCCAGTGTCCTGGCCTGCAATGTTTCATTCAAGCTGATTTGTGAAGGTCCTTGATAACACTGTCCTGTTCCTATTTGCTGACATTACAACAGTGAGTACACACCGACAATACTTTTGCATTTAGAGAACAGCTTTAATGTGGTATAGTGTCTCAAAGTGCTTCACAGGAACAGAATCCAACACAAAACTTAACACTGAGGCAAAGATGGAGACATCAGAACAGGTGAGCAAAAGTTTGATCTAAATGGTACATTTTAAAGAGGGTCCTAAAGGAGGGAAGACAGGTGGTTTATGGAGATAATTCAAGAGTTTTGCCTAATCAGCTAAAGGCATGGCTGCTAACGGTGGGGCAAAGGAAATGCTGGGTGGATAAGAGGCCAGAATTAGAGGAACTCGGAGATCTAGGAGGCCTGCTGAACTGAAGGAGGTTACAGAGGTAAGGAAGGGCTGAAACCATGGAGGGATTCGAACACAATGACGAGAATTATTTTGACCTGAGGCTGAGACAGACACTATATAAATGCATATTTTTTATTTCATTATATATAGAACTATCTTGTTGTGTAACTGCTTGTAGGACACATACAAGTGCATGCTGGGAAGCTTTCCTCCCAGTTCAAAGTTGTAGATGGGGGAATGAGGGTGGTGGAGCCACGTGGCAGAAATTTCCCATCCTGCCTGTGGCAGGTTTCGTGGCGGGCAGGAGTGGAGAAACCAGCAGCAGGCAAAAAGTCGCAAATCCGCCATTGTAAAAACAGGTTGCAATTCTCCCGATGGTGTGTTCAAGGCAGGTTGGTTATCCCGCGGACTAGTGGCATGAATGTCATTTGCATTCATTAGCATGTCATGAATGCTCATTAAAACAGCTGCATGCCACGCCTTCCAAACTCCCGCCACGTCAGTGGGAAATTATGTCGGTCTCAAACCCGTTTGTAAAGGGGTGGCGTGCACAAGTCACACCTCAGTTCACTGGTAACTTCAAGGTGAGTGGAACATACCCGCCATCGAGCTGCGCTGGTCTTGTTGCAATGAACGCCACTCTGTTGGGGCTGCAGGGTTGGACTGTTCCCTCTCTTTGCCTTCATCATCCTGAGGAACACCATGGCACTGTGGGACTCATGCAGGCCTCCACTTTCAGAAACCAGCACTTCAATCGGGGGTGGGCTGTGAGGCGAGGGTCGGGTTGATGAACATAAGGGGAGCAACAGGGAGGAAAGGTGGTGGAATGGCAGTGAGGGGGAGGGGCAAATGAGAGGGCGTCAATGAGGGTGGAAGGCAGTGGAATAGCAGTCAGGGGGAAGGGCGAACATGAGGGGGGCCTTTCTGGGGTCGCCCTCTAACCTCTTGTTGCCGCAGGGGCGAGCAGGAGTCTGCTTAGATAGAAAAGAGGAAGACCTTCTTGCGATGAAAGCCACTGAAAGCCAATGGCTTCATTAGCACTGTTAAAGGGCTACTCAGAACTCAGTGGCTACACATCACAGTCGCTGCATCTCAAGAGTAACACATAGGGATGTAGAATTTGGGAATGCAGGCAATAGTGAGGGATACACAGCTGTATATTATATGGCATTCATCAATGAAGGTTTGTCACGTGTTCACCAGACATAACACTCCTAATGAGCCAAAGGGCATCCACTCATTGACCATCAGCAACTGATTGGTCATTAATATGACACATCAGAGATTGGAGACCAGAGCTAGGTTGGGTCAGTCATCTCACTGAAACTTTAGCATCCCACGGTGGGCTCAAGATGTTACATATCTGTGATGCCATCTTGGTCACCTCGATGTGTGTGCTTGTGTTTCAGGGATAAGGTGGCATCAGCCACCATGCAAGTAGGGCAGGAAAATCTATGGACCCTTACAGTTTCCAAACGTGTCATCTTCTGAGCATCACCTTCTTGTCCCTTGAATCATTAATGTCTTCAATGTTTCCTTTCAGAGAGAAGGCAAAAGCAGATGTGGATCCAGGACTCAATGCTGCCTTTGTCAGTGTCCTAATGCAATGGAGGATGAAAAGGAGGGAGAGGAGGCGAAGGAGGGAGAGGCAACTCCGTGCACAGCTCCAGCAGGAGGGACATGGTCAAGTGGACCCACAGCACGAACAGGAGGGTTAGGAGGAGAGACTCAGGCAATGGGGGCGACTTGCCAGACCTAGGGTTTATCGTCCAAGAGTCTCCTATTTACAAATGAATGAGAGGCAATGCTGTGCATGTCTGTGCTTATCCTGAGATCTGGTACATCACATATGCCACATTCTTCATGAAGACCTGACGCCAGGTGGAGTTGAAGGGTATCCCATGCCAGTGGCTTTGAAGGTGAAATTTCTTGGCCTCTGGTTTTTTCCAAGGATCAACAGGGGACCTGTGCGGCATCTCTCAGTCTGCAATACATCGATGCATAAAGGAGGTCACAGACACCCTTTACAAGAAGGCCCATCATTATTTCAGGTTTACTCTGATAATAGATAGCCAGGCTGCGAGATTCACCAGCTTCGCTGCCATCTTAGGCTTCTCAAGAGTGCAGGGCGCAATAGGCTGCACCCATGTGGCTATACGGGCTCCATGGCAGCAGCCGCTAATGTTTATAAAGCACAAGGTTTATTTACCATTTAAGAAGATCATGGCTGATCTGATAGTAACCTGAAATCTGCTGATAACCTATCACATGGGCAGGGACATGCCTGTGGTATGTTAATCACTGACAGGCTCCAGGGACAGTAAAGTCAAGTGAGGGAATGTGGCCACATCTCTCCTAGTCCTCAATGCCATTTACTTTCAACTCAGGGGATGACCACCCACTTGCGGCGAGAACGGGTCCTGCATTCACACTTGCGCATTCTGGGCTCATGAATCATCAGGCTATGATCTTTGCTTTGGTCTGTGGGGCCCTGTGAGTGAGATCATTCGGCAAACTGAGAGCTCATTTAGGAACAAGAGCGATGCGAGAGAAGACTTGAAGCCTTTGCCACCATCTAATGATGCAAACACTGCTGCGACTGAGATGTGGACATGCCTAGCGATCCCCTTCTCCTGTGCATGTCTTTTCTTCTGCCACTACCGCTGAGGAGACACAAATGCCGCTAGATTATCAATGGTGATGAGCTGCCCTCACTCAATGGTGTTCCTTGAGGACGAGGAGTTAGAAACGCTTACATCACACACTTTAAATAAAAAATTAAACACATCTCCCTGACATCACACGAGGGGTGAGGATACTAATTCAACTGAAGTTGACATCACAGGAAGGTGAATCTCACAGTGGGACATTATCACTGAGTGGGAGGAAGGCTAAACCTTGAAATAAGAGGATTCCAAAGTACAAAATCACAACACCTTCATTTGACAGGAACATTCACACAACCATCAAATGTATTCACAAAAGTGCAATTTCTTTACAGGTCTAGCACACCCGTGACCCAAAAGTCACATCAATTTTTCTTAGCTTTCCTAACTCTAGCCTGGGTGCAGCCCCAACGTCCGCAGCAGAGGTGGAGACAGCCTGCTGACTGCTATGTCCTGATGTCTATGATGACCTGGCCACCTGCTCAGGGACAGAAGCACCCTCGGCGGTCTGAGAAGTTGGAGTGGATGTGATCACGGGCAGAGGGGGCTGTGAGTGGCTGCCCACCCTGAGAGGAGGCCCCCGGTATGTCGAGCTGACGATCATCCCACCTGTGGATGTCCACGGGCTCCGTCCTGACTCCTGCAGGAGATGGTGCACCTGGAGGGGGGGTCAAGGTGCCTCGTCCCTATGTTGCCTACATCCTAATGGCGCCCACCAGGGTGTGTGACCATGGAGTGCAAATCCGGCAAGACCTGCTGGACCAAAATCTCCATGGTGGTTGCCAGTATTCCCATGGTGACCTTGAGGCGCTCGCATGTCGGAGCCACGACATCAGACAGGACGCGGACCGACTCCTCCATCGTTCGCTCCAGTCTGCTGAGTGACTGTCGAATCTTTGCCTGATGTTCTGCCGCCTGTCACTGCATCTCCAGCATTGAGTTGGCAGCTGCTTCCAGAGGCTCATCACGGATCGAACGGGTGGCTGGTCTCCAGCAGCCCTCCGAATGCCGGAGAGCTGGGCTGTCCCTGCCTCCGACTGCTGCAGGGACGTGTCAGTGAGGTGTTCCCCAGAAAGTGAGCCCGAGCCTAATCTACAGCTGTGCCCCACCAACGTGTGCCTCTGAGCTGGTGAAGGGTGCGTGTGAGCGCCGTGATGGATCATCTGGAGCTTTGTCTTCAGGGGAAGTCTGGGGACTCACATTGGTGCTGGACTGACTTGGGGACCTTGATCTGCTGTTGCCTGGAAAATAGAGTTTCAGTTACTGAGCATGAGCTAGATAAGACTGCACGTGACTCACTGTGAATGTCAGGATTTGATGAAGTGATGGAGCTGTGATCTGTACTGGGTTGGTGGGAGAGGCCGATCTCCCCTTCCCCACAGGAGCGATCCCTGTCCTCCCCAGCCAGCTCGGCTGCAGCCTCCTCAAGCTCACTGAGGGTGATGATGTCGGCCGTCTCTCCCCCGGTCTGTGCTCTCTTGTGCCTGTTGTGCGCCAGCTTGGCCTGTATGAAGAAGGAAGAAAGGCAGGTAATGAGAAGGGATGGAGCAGAGGTTGGGTGAGATGCATGTTCCCTGTGTGTGGTGAGCTCTCTCCAAAAGGACCTGAGGATGGAGTGTGAGCAACATGATAGATGAGTTGGTGGTGATGTGAAAGTCTCGGTGAGAGAATGAGTGTTGATATGTGTCCCCTGCTAATGGTTGCGTGAGACCCCTGAAGACAGTAGCCGTTTGATATTGGAGGGTATTGAAGAATGACTTACCCTGATGGAGCGGATGAGATCAATCATCTTCTCCCTGCACTGGGTGGCACTTCGGGCACGGGTGCCAGCCTCGCTGACCTGCTCTGCGACGGTCTCCCAGGCCGGAGAGGTGAGGCTGCTGTGCTTCCTGCAGCCATCCCTGGGATAGAGCACTTGCCTGTGTGCCTGCATCCCTCTAATTCATGCCTGGAGGGCCTAGAGCGTGAAGCTGGGTGCTTCCTTCCTCTTGAGGCTCTCGGCCTTCCTCTTCTGGCTGCCAGACATTTCTGGTGGGCTGCAGAGTGTGAGATTGTGTGTTGGGCTGGCGTTTAAATACCCAGCAGCAGATGGCGGGCAGATGAATCAGCTCCCGACCCGCCAGGTCATTCAGACCAAAACGCACCTCTACATAAGTAATGAGCCTCCAAGCACAGAATCAGGTGCGAGTTGCTGCCATTCTGGGCAGCGGGCTGGGTGCTTCTGAAAACACCAGTCGCTACACTTACATGTGAAAATAGGAACAAGCAGCAGGAGTAGGCCATTCAGCCCCTCGACCCTGGCTGATCTGACAGTAACCTGAAATCTACCACCTTTTCAGGAAGAGAGCTGCAAAGACTCACAACCCTGAGTGAAAAAATTTCACCTTGTCTCTGTTTTAAATGAGCAACCCCTTATTTTTAAACAGTGACCCCTAGTTCTAGATTCTTCCTCAAGAGGAAACAGCCTCTCCACATCCACCCTACCAAGCCTCCTCAGGGTTTCAATCAAGTCGCCTCTTACTCTTCTAAACTCCAGCGGATACAAGCCTAGACTGTCCAACGTTTCCTCACAAGACAACCCACCCATTCCAGGTATCAGTCTGATAAATCTTCTCTGAACTGTTTCCAACGCATTTATATCCTTGATTTCGTTATGGGAAAATTCTGCCCAGTTTGTGGATTATCTGGCCACCGTTGGGAGTCCTGACACCACATACCTAATTTTCCAATCCATGCTCCTTGTGTGCAGGACTCAGCCCATTTCTTCTTAGATTGAGGGTGACTTGCTTCCACTCAGTATGATGGGTTCTGAGATGGCTGGTAAGTCCAGTGCATGAATTGCAAACTCTGCCACATGTGGGGCAGGTGGTGCTTGAAGGGTTGGGTGGATGTGATGTTTGGAGGTTTTTTCCCCGTCTCTGATGCCTCACTTCGCCTTTACCTGTTCCTGCCAAAGTCTCTCGATGTGTTTGGCATTTTCCTGAACGATCTTTTTCATGTTTGGTCACAGGCCAGTGTCCCCTATCTGTTGCTGAGGATGTTTGACCCCTTCAGGGATGCTTTGAGGACATCCCTAAAGCGTTTCTGTTGTCCTCCTGGCACTCTCCTGCCATGACTGAGTTCCAAGTCGGGCAGTTACTTCGGCAGCCTGATATCAGGCATAAGAATGAATGTGCTGTCAGCAGAGCTGGTCTTGAGTGATTAACACCTCAATGCTGGACATGTTAGTTTGGAAGAGGACATTCCCTGTGGGAACCTCTCTTGCTACCTGAGTTGGGGAATCTTGTAAAGGCACTGCTGGTGGTTTTTCTCCAGTGGTTTGAGGTGTCTGCTTGTACATTGTCCAAGTCTACGAAACATTTAAGAGTGCAGAGATCACTGCTGCCTGATTAAACCATGACCTTATTCCCGTGTTTCAGATCCTGCTCCTCAACTACCCTTTTCTTCAATCAGCCAAAGGCTTAGATAGCACATTGGAGGCGATGATGAACCTTGTCTATGTCTGCCTTTGTTGAGAGGAAGCTCCCAAGGTATGGTGCAGAATTTTTTCCAATGGTGAGCATTCCCGCTGACCAGGGCTGCCGCACAGCCATTTAACTCTTCTGTAATGACTTGACGTACCGGACAGGTTTCTACTCAAAACAAATAACTTTATTACAAAGAGCTTTTCAGAAGCTACATGCTTGAACCAGATCCTCGATTAGAAAGCCAGGCCCCCACCCCCCCGCCCCCAGATTGCCCACGCTAAGGGCTCATTCATCGGAGTCTACAAGAACAATCACTTTTGATTACAACAATTTTGATTACTCTGATTCTTCTCTACCGTCCCCTCTAAGTTTGGAAACACCAGACTTAACCTTGTATGTAGGCGGAGTTTCATCAATAATTCAGACGATTTTGAACCCGTAGTTGAATGAGGCGTCATACAATAATTAAGAAGAAAGCGGGAAAGTCGAGTTTCTAGAGTACCTTCAGGTAACCTCTTCATTCCAGATTTGAAAGTTTGCACTGCTCTTTCAGCTAAACCATTTGATGAGGGATGATATGGTGCTGTTTGAGATACCCATGGCTTCATTATCCACTCACATCATGGAAAGTTCCACGACCTTCCCTTCTAATGCCCCTTTTGTTTCATTCAGCTGATTCTTCAGCTCTTCAGTCTCTTTCTTGTATCTGTTGGCTTCCTCCTGGCACATTGAACATTGTTGAGTCTTCTCTGCCAACTGTTTCTTCAGTTTGTTCAGAGTGGCACTAAATTCATTTTGTTTCTCTTTATGATTTTCCAGAGGAACCAGCTCTGACCTGAGGGATCCCTGCATGCTGTAAAGGTCCTTCAATTCTCCTAACTCATTCTGAAATACACTGTCATATTCCCTTAGCAGTTCAGGAACTCCTCCTGTTTTCAAGTGAAATATTTCAGACTTGTTGAGCATAATTTTTTGTGACCAGTCTCAGCCCAGAAGGTGAGGTCCTTCACCTGTCATTATGATCACTGGAAGCTGGGCAGTCTGTTGCCTATAGGGCACAGGTACTGTGGTGATGTCCTTTACCTGTATGGATTCTCCAGTGTATGTTTTCAATTGAGCTGTTCGCTCCAGATTCAGTGGCTGGGTACTTTCATTTAGGTATTTAAACGTGTGCTCTCCCATATCTACCTCCATTTTAGTGGCTTCCCATTCACTTGAATTGTGACGGTTATAGGTTCAGCTTTTGCTGCTTCAACATTGTACAAGGAATAGATGTCGGTATCGGCAGCTTCAGCTTCTGTTATATATTCACTTCAATCAATTTGGTCTGCTGTCTTATAGGCTGTTTCGATTTTGCCCTGCATTGCTTTATTACATGACCTTTCTTATGGCAGCAATGGCATTCTGCCTTCTTGAATCTGCAGGTGTCTGGTATGTGGTTACCCCCACATCTATAACAGGCTAACTTCAGAGTTGCCGCTGAAATGCTTCCATGAGGCCTTTTCATTTTACTAGCAGCAGAGAACGTCTCTCGCTTCGCTGCTGTGTGTCCGGTTTTTGCACCATGCCCGACGGTAGGTTCCCTCCCCACTTGAAGAACAGTGCCATGTTGTACCTTTTATAAAATCTGCGAATCTCTTGCAACGCTCTCCATGGCTAGCGCTATTTCCATGGCACACTTCAAATCAGTGTCGACTTCTGTGAGTAAACGGTGCTGAATGGCGTCATCGTGAACTTCACAAACTAATCGGTCCCACAGCATCTCACTGAGTGTTTCTGAATTCACGGTCTCAGTCAATTGCTTCAATGTCATGATATAGGTTGCGATGGACTCTCCTGGGGCCCTTACTCTGGAGTTAAACTTAAACCTCTACATTACTATGCATTGCTTCAGCTGAAATGTGTCTTCACGAGGTCTAATAATTCATTAAAAGGTTTAGAATTGGGCACATCCGGGGCCATCAGACTGCGGATGAGATTGTATGTCTTGCTACCATATACACTCAAAAGGATTGCTTTCTGCTTCTCCTCCGCGGTAATTCCTCAAAGTAAAAACCAAAGCGCTCTACATACTGGCTCCAGCCTTCCGTAGGCATGTCGTAAGGGTCGATTCTGCCGAAGAGTGGCATGACTGGTGAGTATACTTTTAATTTTTCTTAAGAACTGACGTATTCACATTCACAAGATGAGGTTCAGCATTGGAGCAATCCCACTCCCGTCGCCAAATGTAAAGACTTAATGTGCCGGATAGGCTTCTACTTGAAACAGATAACTTTATTACAGAGAGCTTTTCAGAAGCTACATGTTTGAACCAGATCCTCGACTAGAAAGCCATGCCCTCCCCTCCGGATTACCCGCGCTTAGGGCTCATTGGTCGGAGTCTCCAAGGACAATTACATGGCTCCTGATAGGCAGTAGGAAAAGGTTAGATCTTCAATCACTACAGATTCCTGGACAGTTAATTTGCTGGAGGCAAGACTTTGTCCTTCATTCGGAGGTTTTGCCTTAGAGAGGTGCCAGCCAATCTGATTGGCCAACAGCTCTGTAATCCCATCAGCATCACTGGGAATGGTGACCACTGATGGGACTACAGGCATAGTAGATAGTGGGGAAAGTGCCAGAGTCAGGGCACAGGTAAGTGCAATGGGGATTGTTGTGGTGTGGACAGGAGGGGAGGGTGAGGGATGTAGATGGGGGTGGGGGTGGGGGTGGAGTGGGGGTTCTGATTTGAAGGACAGGTGGGGAGGGGGGCCCAGATCTTCGGGGGGAAGAAGGAGGCATCCAATTTCAAAAGGGGGTCAGAAATGGAGGTGCTCCCACTCTCCCATGGCCCGAGCAGACTTAGCTGCCAGGTTTCCTGCTTCGTGCCTAAACCTGCCCCAGCAGGACGCAGCCCTAAGTAGTGTTAGTCGGCCACCTAAGGGCCTCAGTTGGGGTATGGGCAGGTGGTCCACCCTAGGCCTCTCCACCCCACCATAAAATTGTGGACAGGTCAGGAGCAGGCAGGAAGGCCTCCCAGGGAATTTTACAGCTCCACTGTGTGCAAACAGGCCAGTGGAATCCCATTAGACTCTGCCCATGGAAAATAGTCCACATTTTCCAGGATCTCACTGTTGATTTTAACCATTGTGGGGAGGTGCTATGCTGTGGGAGCTGGTTGGAGAGGACATTAGATATCAGGGTGTTTAGTGAAACAAAAGCCTGTCAACCATGAAGGGTTACGGAATATCTTCCTCAAATTTGGCTGCCTTTAGATTTTGTCACCATGCTCCGCCTACTCTACGATGACACGCAAGCCATGATCCTCACCAACGGAACCGCCACAAACCCTATCTCAGTGAAGACCGGGATCAAACAAGGCTGTGCCATCGCACTAGCGTTCCCTGCCTTCCTCACTGCAACATGCATCTCACCTCAAGCAAACTACCCACAGGCGTGGAGATATTCTACAGAACAGGCAGGAAACTGATCAACCTTCAATCCAAAACCAAAATCACTCCAACTGAGCTCCAATATGCAGATGACGCTTGTGTGTGCGTTCACTCAGAAACGGAGCTCCAGGCCATTGTCGACTCCTTCTCCGAAGCACACGAGAAAATGGGCTTTTCACTCTGTACGTGCAGCAGAACGTCTCACAAAATTTATCCCTTCTGTAACAATTGTTTAGTTCAAGCCGAGATGAAGTTCTCATTGAACTAAGAGGTAATGACAGAGTGCTGGGACTGAATGGACAATCTGGTGTTGCCAGTGAAGAATGGCACCAACAAGGAGTGGCAGTCAGCTGATAATCACTGTCCTTAAATGAAGGAGCTGCACTCTGTATAGGCATAGGTCCTCACTGGTCTGCCTTACCTCAGAATCGGGCCTGTGTTACAAAAAGAAAGAAAGGAAGAAAGAGATGCATTTATACAGCGACTTTCACAACCTCGGAACATTCCAAAGCACTTCACAGCCAAAGAGATGACTATTGTAATGTAGGAAACACTGCAGCCAATTGGCACACAGCAAGATCCTACAAGCAACAATGTGACAACGATCAGATAATCTGTTTTAATTATATTATCTGAGGGCTAAATATTTGCCAGGACAACAGGAGGCATTCCTTTGCTGTTCTTGGAATTGTGCTATGGGATCCTCACATCCACCTGCGAGGGCAGCCTTAGCCGAAGATACCATTCAAAACACTTCACTTCACAGAGTGTGACACTCAGTAGATTTGACATGGTCATTTCCACTTTTTATATTAAATTTAAGGTTCTGTTAACTACATCCATTATAGCTTCCAGAGTTCTTGGAAGCCTGATGAAACCGCTGCCTGGTCTCTTAAGAGTTTAGCTGATTATTTTGGCATTGACTCCTATTTAGTGCTTGGCACTGATGGTTTTGGTGCTCGCTGTTACTAGCTGCTTTGTTCTCATTGCTGACACTTTTTTAAAAATCATCCTTTGCAATATTGGTGTCACTGGTAAGACCAGCATTTGTTGTCCATCTCAAGTACCCCTGGAGAAAGTGGGGAGTGGGCCTTCTTCTTGAATGCCTGTAGATCGTGTGGTGATGGTGTTCCCACAACGTCTTTTTGTTATTCCTTCATGGGATGTAAGGATCACTGGCAAGGCCAGCATTTGTTACCCATCCCTGATTGCCCTTGAGAACCAGAAGCAAGTAATCCAAATGGCATTGCTAAAATCTGAATTATTAAGATAGTCAGTACCATGTGCTCTCCACCAATTGCAGACACTTTCTTGTGAGCAAATGGATACCAAGAACTCTCTCTACTCCTTGGTCATCCAAGTCCTTACTTAATCTCTTAAGTGTTGAGTAAGCAGTTGGAGACGCAGTGTCTGGTACTCTTACGTATCTGGTCTTGTGAGTGGCCAATTTAGCAAAGATCCACAAGGAAGGCCTCCAAGTTGCTCATTTAGAGCCATAAATAAACATGGACTGGTTGCTGTTCAATCAGTGTATGGTATTTACTGGAGCTCTGAGCAAGAGCCTACACATGAATCATTAACCTTTGTAGTTTTTACAGAAGCTGGGCAGTGCCTTCCTTGCATTCCCAACATCTCTGTCCGATTTCAGATTTCTGTTTGCTGTTCTTTCTCGACCTTATTTTCTGGTTTAGTTTTGGCGATAGCTGCTGGTTATTTAATGTGTTTGTCTTTGGTAATATTTGTGAATGTTTGTGTTTTGGTGTTAGCTGATTAGTTGCTGGTGGTTGCTGGTTATTTAGTGTATATGTGTTTTCAACTGTTTTGTTGCTCGCTGGTGCGGCGATTCTTGGTTCTGCAGGTTAGCTGAAAGAAGTTGTCTTGTTTCCTTTTTGACTGTGGCTTTGCTGACTTGTGACTTGCTTCCAGCAATCGGAGAGAGACTTTTTTTACCTGCAAGCGCAGGGATGACTAGTTGATGTGCTTCAGCTGTGACCTTCACAGCACAACCTTGCACACCAGGCCTGGAACACCAAAACTTGCACACAGAGACCAGGGTTGCAGTTGGCTTTTAACTGCTTTTCTTGTGTATTCCCAAAAGGGAAAAAACAAACATGTCTTCCACCCAGATCCGCTTTCTTTGCAACTCACATCATGTCCACAGTCTGGGATATAACTCACAGGAGGTGGTTTCTGCTAAAATGGTAATCAGCCTTCATTATCTCTGCAACCGCAGGAGGTTACAATTTAGTTTTTGCATTGTATTTTTTCCTTTGGTGTGTCTCTGTCTTAGATCTTAGCTTGATGCTACAACAACTTGTAGTTATACAGCACGTTTACCATAATAAAACCTCCCAAGACACTTCATGGAAACACCATGAAGCTAAATTTGTCACCAAGCTGTATAAGGAGATATTAGGTAAGATGGCCAAAGGCTTGGGCAAAGTGGTAGGTTTTAAGGAGCATCTTAAAGGAGGGAAGACAGGTGGAGAGATTTAGAGAGGGAATTCCAACTGAAGGCATGGCCACCAATGGTGGAGCAATGAAAATCAGGGTTGCTTAAGAGGCCAGAATTGGAAGAGCGCAGATATCTCAGAGGGTTGTGGAGCAGGAGAAGATTACAGAGAAGGGAGATCTGGGTTGGTGAGCAAGGCCTTGAAGGATTTTTAATGGATGAAAATTTTAAAATTGAGGTGTTGTGTAACTGGGAACAAGTGTGGGTCAGTGAGTGCAGGGGTGATGGGTGAACAGGACTTGGTGTATACTAGGACATGGTAGCAACAATTTAGATGACCACAAGTTTACAGAGTGTAGTATGTGGGAAGTCAGCCAGGGTGCATTGGTATAGTCGAGTCTAGAAGCAATGTAGGAATGGATGAGTTTATTTTGTTATATAGTGTGATTAACTGTGTGTGGCTTGAATGCTTATTTTGCTGCTAGCTGTGTTTATTATTTACTGCTTGATTTTGGTCTCAACTGGTTAGTTTTGATGCAAGTTTCTAGTGAATTGCCTCCAATGTGCCTGCTCAGCCTTTGGCTGCCTGAGGAAAAGTGATTTTGAGAGCAAGGATCTCAGACCCGAGACTAAGGCCATGGTTTACCAGCAGCAGTGATCCCCACACTCCTTAATACTTCGGAAATTTGGACAATTGTCATGACAGCGGACCATAGTCCAAATTACTTATGGACATATTGACCTTTTAAGTAAGAGGTGTTTTTTTTAAAAGGACATACAAGTGAAAGCTGGATGAGGCTGTGAGGTAACCACTTGCTGGAAAATTCCTGTGTGGATTACACTTGTCCAACTAGTCCAGAGAATGGAATGTCGCGCCTAAAAAGGTGTCAAAGCCTACTTCAGACAGAGACACACCAAAGGAAAAAATACAATGCAAAAACTAAATTGTAACCTCCTGTGGTTGCAGAGATAATGAAGGCTGATTACCATTTTAGCAGAAACCACCTCCTGTGAGTTATATCCCAGATTGTGGACATGATGTGAGTTGCAAAGAAAGCGGATCTGGGTGAAAGACATGTTTGTTTTTTCCCTTTTGGGAATACACAAGAAAAGCAGTTAAAAGCCAACTGCAACCCTGGTCTCTGTGTATTAGTTTTGGTGTTCCAGGCCTGGTGTGCAAGGCTGTGCTGTGAAGGTCACAGCTGAAGCACATCAACTAGTCATCCCTGCGCTTGCAGGTAAAAAAGTCTCTCTCTGATTGCTGGAAGCAAGTCACAAGTCAGCAAAGCCACAGATGAAAAGGAAACAGGAGAACTCCTTTCAGCTAACCTGCAAAACCAGGAATCTCCAAACCCACTGCTCAACTGCCCAAAGTCAGCTCTACTGGAATCACCCAACTTAACAGCTGCAACGTTTCACCATCCACTCCTCAGCCTTTGGCCAGTCCATATATCTTTTATTAACCTTTATTTCTGGACTCACTTCTTATTTCTAATCTGTGTGTATGTATGTTGTGCTTTTATTATTTTTTCTCGCATTTTAGTAACTAATAAACTCACTCTTTCTTTGACTGAAGAAAGCCTGGTTAAATTGGCTCCTTTTAAAATATAAGTACATTTGGACTGGTAAAAGGTACCAACGAGGGAAGGGATCCTTTTTAAATTAACCTTGTTGCCACCAACCAAGGGGGTTGAATAAAGAAGGGGAGCCGGTTCATCCCTCCTCACCCAGGATCATAACAAATTGGGGGAACCTCACCTGGGGGCCAGTTGTAACACGACCTACAACAGGCACCTCAAAGCACTGGAGAATTGCCACCAGCAGTGCCTTCACAAGATCCTCCAAATCTGGTGGCAAGAAAAGCTGTCCAACAGCAACGTCCTCTCCCATGCCAACTTGCCCAGCACCGAGGTGCTAAACACTCAAAACCAGCTCTGCTGGGCAGAACATGTTGTTCGTGTGCCTGGCACCAGAATCCCGAAGCAACTGCTCTACTCACGACTTGAAGACTTTAGGGCTGACTGAAAACACCCCTGAAGGGGTCAGGCATCCCACCAACTCACGGCAGTCCCTGGTTTGAAGGAGGTTCATTTGGGAAGGCAGCGAATGCATCGGGATACTCCGGGAGCACGCAGAGGCGAATTCGAGGTGCCGTAGAAAATTTACTAACCTGCAAAATACCCATCCACCTGACTCTCCAAGCACCACCTGCCCTGCGTGTGGCAGAGTCTGCAGGTGCCTCTTGGGACTTACCAGCCATATCAAAACCCATCAAACAGGAGTGGAGGCTGGTGATCCTCCACCCCGAGGTACTGCCCAAGAAGAGAAAGTTTTTTGCTTAGTTTTGAAGCTAGCTGCGACTGTAGCCTGGGTTTGATGCCAGCTGGTTAGTTTTAATGCTGGTTGCTAGTTATCCAGTATGTGTGTTTGTGCTTAGTTTTAGGGCTGGCTGTGGTTAGTATTTGCAGCCTGGATTTAGTGGCCGCTGGTTAGTTTCAATGTCGGATTCGAGTCTTTATGCAGTATTGATGCTGGAGTTGCTGTATCTCTCCAGTTAAGAAAGCCGCGAGCTCGGCAGCCGGCAGCTCAAAGGACTGGTTCCTGCCTGACTGAGTGAGATGGGTCGGGGCGGGAGGAGGGATTTTCCATTTCAGGAGGTGGGGAAAGAGGGAGGTCCAGCAGGAGGGGGGTCCAGCCTGGGGCTGTCAGACGGCTGTCTGTATCTTTCCTTAAAGAGAAGGGCTCAGATTACACTGTGTGTGAGTTAGAAAGTAGAGTCTCTGAGTCACAGCCTTTGTCACTCACTTTGCTCGCTGGCAGCTGAAGCGGGCTCCTAACTCCCACCGATGTGGCTATAACTGGGTCATTCTCTTAACATCAGACATGGACTGCAGGTAAGGAGCTGTACCCACCTCTCTCTCTCTCCAGCTTTCTGTTTTCCGTTTACTGCCTTTTTGCTAACTTGCTGTCTGGTTCCTCCTCCTCCTCCCCCACCCCTTTTTTCGTGTGTGTGTGGTAGGTTCTGCAAGACCACCCTGGCCCAGATACTCCTTTTACTCTGGTGTTGCAGAATGACCAACGCCGCCCAGGTTCTGGAAGGTAAGGACCAGCAGGAGGGAGAGGGCTGGGGAATGAGGGTTAAACTGCAACGGCAGTGTGCATCTTGACTAACTTTTGTAGTCTCATTTTGGCAGAAGTTATGAAGGAGACTTTATATTCTACTTGGGAAACAAGTATGAAGTCTGTACTGTGAATAAAATCAGATAATGCACCCTTGCATTTACATTTGAATTTGGGGAATAGAAATGCTTGAATTGTAAAAGTGAGCCTGTACTGACATTCATTTTTCTCTTGCACCTCATCAGTTCCTTAAGTTTTATTTCAACAACTTTCCAATCACAAACTTTCCTCGTTTAGTAAAAGGAATGTTTGTACTTTAGGGAACGGGGGTTGGGTGAGGACATGAATGAGGACATGGAAAGGAATTCCTCATTCAAAGGCTTTTAAGATTTGTGTGGAACAGACTGAGGCTGAAACTGCCTGTTAGCAGCTTATGTTAGTAATCGGTTTGTTTTAACTATTTAGCTCGAGTCTCTGGCAGTGATGGCTAGAAAGTCATGTCAAGCTCCCAGCACTAACCATATGGTCACTGAGAAGTGCAGTGGAAAGGGATGTTTGGCCATACAATTGTGACAGAGATGCTTGTGTTAAAACAGGGCTGATGTGGGATTTTACTGAAATAGGTTTACAAATAAATAACTTCTTACACATCTTCTTGATTTATCTTTTAAAGGGAAAGGGTGCAACGTGTTTCCTAGTCTCGAATCAGTGTGAAGAAAAATTTAGTCTGTATTGTGAATTCAATCATTCTATGCACTTTGAGTTTATATTTTAACCTGCATATGCAAAATGTTCTCATGGTTGAAAAAGTATGGCTGTATTTTATTTATACTGTAATTTAAAGAGTGCTACCTACCCACATGAGCAGGAGAATCACCAGTGTTTATTCATCAGTGTTGAAACTCATGAATGTTACAGTGAGAGACTGTTCCAGCAATGAAATAATTCATGGTTATGTTACCTACTTTATGCTCCCAGGGAGTGAATGATGATTTCAGATTTTAGCTATATTTGTGTAGCTACAAATGTAGCTGTATCCATCCTGTTTGACTTCTCCCAGGAATGTCACAGCTCAGGTCCCTGATTACTTCCTGCTCCTTGGCAACTGAAGCTGAGTTTTTACTCCCTGAACTCAGTTATCAGATCCTCCCCCACCCCCAACCATATCTCTCCTTGCTTTCACCTCTGAATCATTCCCTGCCGACACGCCCACCGCCCCCATTTATCTCCACTGAAATTCACCGTGCACTGTCTCCACTGAAATCCGTTGTCTCCACTGAAATCCACCGTGCACTGTCTCCACTGAAATCCACCATGCACTGTCTCCACTGAAATCCACCGTGCACTGTCTCCACTGAAATCCACCATGCACTGTCCCCACTGAAATTCACTGTGCACTGTCTCCACTGAAATCCACTGTGCACTGTCTCTACTGAAATCCACTGTGCACTGTCTTCACTGAAATCCACTGTGCACTGTCTCCACATCAGCTCAAAGCTCAAGTTGTCCAATGATGTTTTCAGCTCCACAAGCAGAAATTCCAAATTCATCCCCAGCCCTGAGCTCGGACCCAATCCCACTTACCTGCCCTCTCTGATGTACTCTGTTTCAAAGATCTTGTTTTTGTCTTCAAAATGGCCTCACTACACCACAACTCTTCAATTTTCTCCAATCCTACACCCTATGTCTACCCTCGCTGCTCTAAAATGCGGCTACCTCCGATAGCACCATTGATACCACAATGTCCCTGATGTCTACAGTTCTGTTTCTCCGTCTTGCTATCTTTATTCCCACCTTCAAAACTGACTTCTCTTTCACTGTACCTTCAGTCACATCTCCACTTTACACCACTTTACAACTCTGTGCCTAATGACTCCCTTCCTCCCCGCCCCACCCCCACCCTGAAACAGCAACAAAATTTCAAAGAATTTCACTACATTTTTCATGCACACCTCAATGAAGCATTAGGTTATATTTTGCATTCAAAACTAGGTTTGATCTAAATAAAAAATTAAAGAAAGGGGCCACTATTAGTTCAAATAAAATGGAAGATGGTGAGGTTAACTGGACATTGAAATCAATTTGTTTTCCAATTGTGAACATTCTTGTTCACTGTGTTTGGAAGACTGTTCTCTTCAGTTTATTGAACTTTGTGAGTTGACATTTGGTGGTGAGAATGATTCAGAGAGTCAATGAACCCAGTTTAGAAAATGGTAAATGCAAATAGTTTGCTTGCAAACATTATCTTCTAACTAGTCTGTTGAACATGTAGGGCTGGTTGAAAAATCCACAGTGGACAATTTATCCACAAAGGTAGGCTAGCCAGACAAGCACAATTTTTTTGCTATCTGGCTTTCAACGGAATATTGGTATAACACACCATTTTCTAAATATCCTGGAGTTCATCAAGGAAGAACGACTTTATTTATACTGTACAACCTAAGTTTGATGGGCTCCAAACCAGTTTGAAACTCAACCTTGACTAGGACTGCATTTATGTGACAATGGCCACATGATTCTGGAGTGGTTTCACTTCACATCAGCACTTCAGTGTAAATGTAGCCTGAATCTAGACTGGGGGTCTGAACTGACGCTGGAGTGAGATTCCTTAGAGGAACAACTCACATTCCCCTTTGCTTTGGAATCAGTTCACCCTTAACTTCCAATTTACACCGCATACATTCAACATTGACGCAAAACCAAAATAACTCCACAC
The DNA here is from genome assembly GCF_964194155.1 of Cetorhinus maximus. Lineage (NCBI taxonomy): Eukaryota > Metazoa > Chordata > Chondrichthyes > Lamniformes > Cetorhinidae > Cetorhinus > Cetorhinus maximus. Next base: position 49,415,791 of record NC_135882.1, read on the forward strand.
CCATACTAAACCTGGAACCTTAAATGAGTATCATCCTGTGCAGGGCAAGATAAACTGTTCAGTGAGGGACCATCTGTGGAGGGGAAAACTCAGGCATCTGTGAGTCCCTATGTACTCTGGCGGCTTCACAATTGATGGTTAAAAAGAGAAAAACTTGCATTTATATAGTCCCTTTCCTGGTCACTAGGAAACTATCCCATTATTTAATAAAAGAGATCAAGCATTGGGGATGTTGGCACTTGGGCTGAATATTTCGCTTCATTGAAAATGAAAGTACAGATGACGTACGATGAAGTAATGGTGCGCAGGAGCTAATGTCTCAGCTGTGGCTTGATGTTGACAGTCTTGCTTCAGAGTCAGAAGATTGGGAGTTCAATTTTCACTCCAGAGTCCTGACCACATAATCTAAGCTGACACTTGAATGCTGTCTTTTGGGTGAGATGTTAAACTAAGGCCCTTTTGTGCTCAGGAAAAATTTAAAGATCCTATGGCACATTTTCAATGAAGAGCAGATGAGTCCTCCTCAGTATTCTGAACAACATTTATCTTTCAATTTACACATTATGATTTTGTCATTATGTTTGTGGGAGCTTGCTGTGCAAAATTGGCTGCCGCGTTACAACAATGGCGACTCTTCAAAAGAACTTCATTGACAGTAAAATGCATTGTGACATCCTGAGGTCGTGAAAAGCGCCATATAAACTTAAATTCTTTTAAAGTCTCCTGAACAGTGAAAGCATGAAAGGAGCAAATAGAGAGAACTCCCAGTTACAAATTCCCATTTTCTATTTTTATTTGTTATTTTTATATTTCAGGACATTTTATTAGATGCACCTTTTCTCCTTTTGTCTACTAGGTCTTCTTGCCCTTTTTTCAGTAATTCGATTGGCTTGACTTTTTTTAGCATCACCGTCTCATGTTGAAGGCATTTGTCCCTGACTGTTCTAACAATACAAGGGCTCCATGTGGAAATGATTACCTAGATTACCTGCTAACTAGGAAATGTATCCCATTATTTAATAAAAAAGAACAAGCAGTGGGGATGTTGGGACTTGGGCTGAACACTTCAACTGGAACAGTTGTTGAGACTCAAACCTACCAGACAAAGGGAAAACTCTCCCCTGCAGCAAGAGCCTAAATTATATTTTTATTACCATTATGTTGATTCTGATTGACCTCACTTCCCTCACTGCCGTTAATCAAAGAGTAGTTACAGAGTAGAATTGGTATATACAAGTCATTGCATCATCATTTGTGATTCACTGTAATACACTGCTCCTTCCTGCTCTGAATTGTATTGTTCTTTCTTAGCACAGTAATTATAAGTTTACATTAACTCCTTAATCTGTGCGCTATTTCCACCAACAGTTTTGCATCAGGTCCGCATTTATGCTGATAAAACTCAGTTTTACCTCATCCCCACCATTCTTGATCTCTCCAATGCCTCTGTGTTGCCAACCTGCTTGTCCGATGTCCAGTCCTAGATGAGCCACAATTTCCTCCAGTTAAACAGCATCGCTGTCTTTGGATCCCTCACCACAAACTTTGTTCCCGCTTTACCAATTCTACTCTCCTCATCCCTGTTCTTATTACCTCCAGATTCAACTGTTATAATTTGTTATAAAAACAGAAAGTGCTCGAGAAACCTAGCGGGTTTGGCAGCATTTGGGGGGAGAGAAACAGAATTAATGTTTCGAGTTCTGAAGAAGAGTCATATTGGACCCGAAACGTTAACTTTAATTTCTCTCTCCACAGATGCGGCTGAGTTTTTCCAGCACTTTCTGTTTTTATTTCAGATCTCCAGCATCTGCAGTATTTTGCTCTTATATTATAATTTGCCCCTGGTTGGGCTTCCATCCATAATCTCCACAACCTTAAGGTCACCCAAGACTCTTATGCCCATATCCTGAACTACACCGCATCAGGTTCACCCGTCACTCCGCTGATCTTCATTGGCTCTCTGAATACCAATGCCTTGAAATTAAAATCCTCTTATTCCAATCCTCCACCACCTCATTTCTGTGACCTCCTCCATCCCAGTGACACTGCAATGACTCTGCGTTCTTTGAACTCTGGCCTCTTGTACATCACCCACTTCCTCCACCCCCACCTTCGATGGCCATGCCTTTAGTTGTCGAGGCTGCAAGCTCTGGAATTTCCTCCCTCAGCTTTCCTACCTCTCCTCCTGTATGATCCTCCTTAAAACCTACCTCTTTGAACAAGCTTTTGGTTACCTGTCCAAACATCTACTTTGGCTCTGTGTCAGTTTTTGTCTGATTACACTTCGGTGAAATGCATTGGGTTATTTTCCAACATAAAGGTGCTATAGAAATGCAGTTGGTATTTGATTTCCACAGAATTTTGCAATATAAATGTGATACCTAAACTAAGAACATTTCCAAGCCTTCCCCTTTATCCCATTACCTGTTCTGAAAAGACTGACTTGTGCCCAGGATATAGTTCTACAGGGCGTTGCTGCCCACATTGCTATTCTTCAAGCCTTTGAGTGGCAGGAGTCCCTTTGATCACTGTCAAACTTGGTGCTAGCCTTGCCTGCAAAGTGCCATTAAATTTCTCCCTTTCTCTTTTAAAAATGGCCTCACTTCCCTTTCCCTGGTGTAACGTTCTAAGGCTGTGCTGCCAATGTAGAGCTTCCTGTCAGCTGATGTGGGTGAGGAAATCGGTGCAACTGTATTGCAGCTCTACCTCTGAGCCACGCTCATGTCTATTGACTCTCACCACCATGCCGGCATAGAGCATTGCAAAATGATCCATCTTGTGTCCATTACATGTCAGTCCCAGAACGAGCATGGCTCATGAGGAGAGGTCACTCTGGCTAAACTACCTCTCTTTCATCGTCTTGTTCTTGTCTGGATGGCTCTGGTGGAGGTGCATGTAGTGTCTACCAGTACACTGGGGCTTTCTGCGACTGGTAGGCACCACAGTATCTAGTAAACATCAATAAGAATAAGAGAATTTAAATGTATAACTTTCCTTTTTGTTTAAGTTAGATTTTATGCTTGAATTATTATATTAATTGTGCCTCCTCAAACTCAGACACTTGTATAATTGTTTCCCTTTGGTCAATGAAAATAGGCTTAACAACTGAACTAATCGAAAAGCAGAATACTGTGGATTCTGGAAATCTAAAAAAAACACAGATAATGCTGGAAATACTCAGCAGGTCATGCAGCATTTGTGAAGAGAGAAACATATGTTTCAATTCAATTACCTTTCATCAGAACTGGGGAAAGTTAGAGATGTAATAGGTTTCGAGCAAGGGGTGGTTGGGACAAGGACAAAAGGAATGTTTGATATGGTGAAAGACAGGAGAGATTGAATAGCAAAAGAATTAGTCTTAGGCACATCTTTTGTTTCTATGGGGAGGATTTTTCCCTCGTCGGGCCGGCTCGGTGGGAGTGGTTGGGAAGCCAACCGCCGCCCGCGATTTCACGCTGGTGAGCCACCCAGTGTGAAATGCGAGTGGAGGTGCTCAGCGCAGCCTGTGTGGGAAGGGGGAGGAGGGCGAGAGCGCAAGTTTGCGCATGTGCCCAGGTGCGCACTGGAAAAGCTCCCTGAGGCACAGAGCTGCCTCAGGGAGATGAAGAGTTTAAAACATTAAAAATAAAGATTTTAAAAATGTTATAAAACATGTTCCCTCTGTCACATGAGCAGGGACATGCTATTAATGAAATGTTACATTTTTTATTTTATTTTTATTTGCTGTTGGAAACCTCATCCCACCCGTGGATGAGGTTTCCTGAAAAGTACAAAGGCCGTTTGGACTTTTCGCCTGACTGTCAACCGTAATGTTGGACGGGTAGCGAAAAGTTTCTTTCAATTATAACTTTAATGGCCCTAAAAGACCTTTTAACTGTTGGCGGATGTGCTGCCGACTCTGGTGTGTGCCCGCCGACCGAAATATCGTGTGAGTGCGCGATGATGTCGGGACCGTCGCCTAAAGTCATCATGTGTCACTTTACGCTCGGTCGGGTGGGGCGCGGACCTGCCCAACGAGCGTTATATTCTGGCTTTTGTTTCTTTTCTTGCCTCATCACCATTCCCTTTGGCCCAAATCTCTCCTGTTTTCAACCCTATCACAGACCATCCGTTTGTCCTTGTCCCACCCATCCCTTACTCAAAACCTATTACATCTCTAATTTCTCTCAGTTCTGGTGAAAGGTCATCGACCTGAAACGTTAACTCTGGATCTTCCTCCACAGATGCTGCCAGACCTGCTGAGTGTTTCCAGTACTTTCTGTTTTTATTAACAATTGAACCTTTTGGCTTCCTGTTGATGTTGATTTGTTAGTGATCCCCATTCACTTCAAGTTGAGAAAATGTTTGTCCAAATCCCAGGAACAAAACACTCTGCGAGAAAATATAAACTCAAAGTACATTTTATATTTTTACATACAGCAAAGACACTTCTAGGTATCCATCATTGAGAACAATTCTGATTAAAAAGGCAGTTTAAAGGTGTAGAGAAAGTGACTGGCAATCCCATGAGGCAAAGATCAGAGTAAAATGCCACATTGTGGAAAACTGATGTAACCAGATAGTCGACTTTTCAATACTGGCGCAAAGGAACATTCATTCAGTGTTACATAATGAATTCACCCTTCAGTAAGATTTATTTCACTTCAGCTGCGTTGTATTCTCTCTGTATAATGATCTACCTATCCCATCAATTGACCTTTTCTTCTGGAGCATTTGAAATGACATTGGTCTCTACTGTTTACAGTGACTTTGGCAGTGTAGTAGTTATGTTACTCAACTAGTATTCCAGAGGATTGGACTAATACTCTGGAGCTCCTGAGTTCAATTTCCACCATGGCAATTTGGGAATTGGCATTCAGTTCAACAAATCTGGAAGTAAAAAGCTGCTATCAGTAAAAGTGATTATGAAATGGTGGACAGGCTTTGGAGACTCAGGAGGCGATTTACCACATAATACGCAGCTTCTGGCCTGCTCTTGTCATCGTAGTATTTATGTGGCGGCTCTAATTTGAGTCATTCTTAGCACAAAGAAAGGTGGTTGTGGGCGTTGGAGGCCAATCATCTCAGTCACAGGTCATCGTTGCAGAGTTCCTCAGGAAGTGTCCAGGTCTAGCCATATTCAGCTGCTTCATCAATGATTTTCCCTCCAACATAAGGTCAGAAGTGGGGATGTCCTCTGATTATTGCACAGTGTTCATTACCATTCAGATTCTGAAGCAGTCTGTGTTTACATGCAGCATTCAGGCTTGGGTTGATAAGTGGCAAATGTCATAGGCGGCACACAATTTCCAGGAAATGACCATCTCCCACAAGAAAGAATTTAAGCATCATCCCTTGACATTCAACAGCATTACCATCACTGAATGTTCCACCATCAACGTCCTGGGTGTTACCATTGACCAGAAACTGAACTGGACCAGCTGTATAAGAACAGGTGAGAAGCTTGGAATTTTGCAGAGAGTGACTTACCTCCTAAATCCCCAAAGCCTTTCCAGTATCTACAAGAAACAAGTCAGGAATGTGATAGAATAGTTGTCACTTGCCTGGATGATTGCAGCTCCAACAATACGGAAGAAGCTCAACACCATCCAGGACAGAGTAGCCCACTTGATCAGCACCCCATCCACCACCTTAAACATTCACTGCCTCCACTACCGACGCACAGTGGGAGCAGTGTGTACCATCTACAAGAAGCTCTGCAGCAGCTCATCAAGACTTCTTAAAAAGCACCTTCCAAACCCACGACCTCTACCTCCTAGAAGGACAAGCTCAGCAGATGCATGGGAACACCACCACCTGGAAGTTCCCCTCCAAGCCACTCACTATCCTGACTTGGAAATATATCGCTGTTCCTTCACTGTCGCTGGGTCAAAATCCTGGAACTCCCTCCCTAACAGCGCTGTGGATGTACCTACACCACAGGGACTGCAGCGGTTCAAGAAGGCAGCTCACCACCACCTTCTCAAGGGCAGTTAGGGATGGGTAATAAATTCTGGCCTTGCCAGTGATGCTCACATCCCATGAACGAATAAAAATAAAGCCTAAGCCTGAACGTTGTCCAATTCTTGCTCCTTTTGGTCATGAATGTTTAATTACTTGAGTAGCTGTGACTGGAACTGAACACTGTGCAATCAACAGCGAACATCCCCATTTCTGCATTTATCACTGCCAGCTGTAGCTCAGTTGGCAGCAATCCCGCCTCTGAGTCATAATATTGTGGGTTCAAGTCCCACTTTAGGACTTGAGCACAAAAATAAAGGCTGACACTTCAGTGCATTACTAGGGGAATGTTGCTGTGTTGGAGGAACCATCTTTCAGTTGAGGATTTAAACCAAGGTCCATCTCTCTCTCTCAGGTGGATGTAAATGATACCATGGCACTACTTTGAAGAAGTACGAGGGAGTTATTTTTGGAGTCCCGGTCAATATTCATCCCTCAATCATTATTACGAAGAAACAGATTATCTGGTCATTATCATTTGCTCTTTGTGAGAGCTTGCTGTGTACAAATTGGCTACCAAATTTCCTACAAAAGTGACTACACCTCAAAGAGTACTTCATTGCTTGTACCACCCTTTAGGACAGCTGGTGGTCATGAAAGGTGCTAGATAAATGCAACTCTCTTTTCTTATGATGGAGGGAAGGTCATTATGAAGCAGATGAAAATGGTTGGGCCTAGGACACTACCCTGGGGAAATCCTGCAGCGATGTTGTTGGTCTGAGATGATTGGCCTCCAAAAATCACAACATTCCTTGTGCTAGGTACGACTCCAGCCAGTGAAGAGTTTTCCCCCTGATTCCCATTGACTTCAATTTTACTAAAGTTCCTTGATGCCACATTCAGTCAAATGCTGCCTTGATGTCAAAGGCAATCTCTCTGACCTCACCTGAGAAATTCAGTTTTCATCCATGTTTGGACCAAGACTGTCATGAGGTCAAGAGCTGAGTGGCCCTGGTAGAGCCCAAACTGTGCATCAGTGAGCAGGTTACTGCTGAGTAAGTGTCACTTCATAGCACCGTCAATGGCACCTTCCATCACTTTGTTAATGATTGAGAGAAGACTGATGGGGCAGTAATTGGCCAGATTGGATTTGTCCTGCTTTTTGTGGACTGAATATACCTGGGCAATTTTCCACATTGCTGGTAGATGCCAGTGTTGTAGCTGTACTGGAACAGTTTGGCTAGGGGCACAGCTAGTTCTGGAACACAAGTCTTTAGTAATATTGTCGGATGTTGTCAGGGCCCATAGCCTTTGCACTATCCAGCACCTTCAGCCGTTTCTTGATATCACGTGGGTGAATCAAATTGGCTGAAGACTGGTGTCTGTGATGCCGGGGACCTCAGGAAGAGGCCAAGATGGATCATCCACTTGGCACTTCTGGCTGAAGATGGTTGTAAATACTTCAGCCTTGGCCTTTGCACTGACCTGCTGGGCTCCCCCATCATTAAGGATGGGATATTTTTGGAGCCTCCACCTCCATCAAGTTGTTTACGTCTTCACCATAATAACTATCGGATGTGACAGGACTGCAGATCTTTGATCTAGTTGATTTGTTGTGGGATCACTTGGTCTTGTTTATAGCATGCTTAGCATGCATGCAGTCATGTGCTATAGCTTCATCAGGTTGACACCTCATTTTTAGATATGCCTGGCGCTGCTCCTGGCTTGCTCTCTTATACTCCTTTATTGAGCCATGGCTGGTTCCCTGGCTTGATGGTAATGATAGAGTGAGGAATATGTCAGGCCATGAAGTTACAGATCGTGATTGAATACAGTTCTGCTGCTGCTGGTGGCCCACAGCACCTCACAGATGCCTAGTTTTGAGCTACTTGATCTGTACTGTATCTATCCCATTTAGCACAGTGGTAGTGCCGCACAACATGATGAACGGTGTTTCCAGTAGGAAGAGAGGACTTCATCTCCACTGTGACCGTGCGGTTGTCACTATACTAATTCTGTTATGGATAGGTTCATCTGTGCCAAGTGACGATGAGATGAAGTAGGTCTTTCCCTCTTGTTGGTTCCCTCACCACCTTTTGCAGTAGGGTAATGAAAACCTTTGTGGAAGCTCCTTCTCTGTAGTGGTTCAACAAAAAGGCCCATCACTACCTTCTAAAGGATATTAGGGAGGGGGAATGAATGTTGGGCTTGCCAGCAATGCCCACATTTAAAGAATGTATGTGTGTATATAATAAATAAAAAAAGTCACTCTTAATCGTTAGCTGAGGGTTATTATTTAGAAATGCAAATTACAATTGAGAGCAGAAAGGTGGTGGTGATTTTCCATTTCTCCCTGTTTATGAAGGGGTTGGGTTTCTGGCTCTTGCTGGTGACCAGGCTCTTGGCTCTGTCTCTCTTCTTGGAAAACAGTCGCAGAAACTGGAGCCAGAATAAAACGTGATACTTTTGGCTTCTTTTGGCTTCGTAAGATCCAAAGCCTCTTCCTGTGCTGATGAAGGTTGTCTCCACGTTTGACTTTGTCTTCAACTATAGTCTGTTGATTTGTGGAAACTTGGGGCCCCACATTTAAATAACAAAGGAGGAAGCTACTATACTTAAAAGGAAACACAAGCTATTTCAGCACCAGGCATGCAGAGCAAACTGGAAAAAACCCAAGAAACCTTTGGCTGATTCGGCCTACTTTGCATACCTGTTCAATTGCTAACTGTGGAAATCCTGCTAGTTTATCTGTAATTTGAGGGGAAGGGGAGGCAATTATAATTCCTTTATTAAAAAGGAACAGCTAGAAGGCTAAACTGATAGTTGCAGTCAAAGACAGCGGGGGCTCCCAATTTAACAGCAAGGAAAATCCCCTAAACTGTGGGCTGTATTTACCAGAGACTGCATCGACAGTACCGTACATACTGGTAAATCTTTGTCAATGCCCTGTGGGCGTAGATTCAGTATGTTTTAGTTGGTATATTATCTCAATTTAAACTGCTGTGCCAAAACAGACACAATGGGCCAAATAGCATCCTTCAGTGCTGTGTGATTCCATGGGGTTGATATTAACCCCCACATCCCCACTCCCACGAAGGGCGGGAGACAGTCAGGGGAGCTAAAAATTAAAAATCACGACCCCAGCCCACCGCATAGCAGCCAGCTGCCATTTTTATAGTCGTAGGTTGTGTGGTTTATGGCCTGCCTAGGAGATTGAATATTGAAATCATACACTTGCAACCATTGCTGCCGGTTCTCCCAGACCTGGGGAAAAAGAGCAACTAAAGGTATGTGGGAGCAGACAGCTGAGCAAGCTCCCTTCTTTCGAGTGCTCCATGTGGGAAAGGGCAGGGCAGCTCCCCCCAGCTCCTCAAACTGCTGCCAATCTCAGCCTATCCTCCCTCGCTGCTGTGACTGGTAAACTCTCATCACGCATCCCCCAACACTCTGATCACTCCCTCTCTCCTGATTGCTCTCATTCCTCCCCTCACTCCACCTTCAATCTCAAACTGGCTGCCAGCGGTTGGCTGACTCCCGCACCCCTCCCCCCACCCACCTCCAATCAAAAAGCTCCAATCTTTTGGTCCCACTTCCTGATTGTCGAGCTCTGATTTCCAACACCGCCCCTAGCCCCAATCTTCCCTGATTGCCAGGGTCCACAAGGGTCTCAGACCGTGGCCTTGTACCACTGGCTTTCCCACCCGGCAGAGAGTCAACCTGTCGATCCGGCCGGCTGCTGGCTGGGAAACAGAATAAAATTGATAATTGCTGTCATGCCATTAACTTTGACTGATTCCCTGGGATTTCCAGGTTTCCTCCCCTGTTCCCTTCTTGTAAATATCAGAGCCCTGATTCAATTTAAAAACAAGTCTTTGCTTTAGACCCTGGCGTTCAGCACTATCCTATTGTAAGTTTTGATTGATCCAGGTCAGTGGAAGAGATATACACCCACAAATAGATGATGGGAGGTGGAGTGGTAATAAATCTTGATATAAAAACAGAAAATACTGGAAAAACTCAGCAGGTCTGGCAGCATCTGTGGAGAGAGAGAGAGATTTGACGTTTCGAGTCCGTATGACTCTTCTTGAGGGACAGGATCGGGGAGGGGCAGTGTGCGGTGGAGGGAACATGATGGAGAAGGAGCAGGAGCAGATTGAGGTCGGAGTTGGATGGCGAGGGTAAAGAAACAGAGACACTTGTGGATCGGGGGAGGGCGGGAGCAGAGACCCACTGTGGGGGGAGATCACATTGGCTGGGAGTGAGAGCAGAGGTGGGGGAGAAACAGAGACCCTTGTGGATCAGTGGAAGGAGGGAACAGAGACCCTTGGTAGGGGGAGAGTACATCCCTGTGAAAGAATTGCCCTGCAATATCTATACAGACTTGTACTTCCTGAAAAATGAATAAATTGCCCCTTGATTTAATTATGTAATGAAATCTTGAAGGTGTGGAACTGGAGCCTAAAGTTATGAATAAAGTGACAAATGTTCCAAGGTACAGCTGCCAAGGGGTGTGGGAGGGGGGCTGGGTGTGCGGTGAATGAATATCTCTCCAGCCTGTGGGCGATGCTGAGTAACCTCACCAATCTGGAGGAAGGGAATACAATAATTTAAAATGTTTACGTTTCCATTTCATACCCACTTGAAAGTAAATCAAAAAGCAGAATGTGTGGCCTTGTACACACACACATTGACACACACACAAACACACATGCTCTTTAGTAACAGTTCAAACGTTTGTGAATACACCTGCTTCAACAAAATTATACTGTCACCAAATCAATCGTGGCTTTTTTAACATCTGCTAATTAAATTGCACAGGTTGTTGGACTGTTTCTTTATTTAAGTTTCAAGGACCCTCAAGTAATGTAAAAAGATGATCCCATATCAAAATCCAATATCCTCAATAATGCGCATCTGTGTAGAAAAATATCCCAGGGTCTTTCAAACACCAAAACTACAAAGCTTCAACTCACCAACAATTGCACCTTCACAGTGGCCAAAAGCTTTTTCAAACTGTTCCAAAGGGCTTTCTTTTTGTGCAGTGTAGCCTGTGGCTTTGGGTTGCTAACCTCATCTTGGTGCATGAGCTGCTGATGTTGGCTGCAGCTCCTTGAGCAGACTCTTGAATGTAAGGTTGATGACTTCAGGCCTGCTGCGTGTGCTGATTCAGTAGAGAGACCAGTTTTAATTTATAGCACCGAGTGTTTAAAACTGCAAATGTGCAATTAAAAGTTACATTCAGTAAAAAAGCAAGGATCCACTTTTGTTACAAAGTGCCATTTGTTGAAAGCATTACAGATTGTTCCAAAAAGCTTTTATGTGTATTAAAGGCATGGAAAAGACTAGTTGAGTTTGAAAGTGCTCATTTCTCATAGTTTGGGGCTACAAATTGCTTAAGTCATGTTGCAGGAATTTATTTATTGCAGATAGCATCTTAAAAATCAGGTTGAAGTATTTCGAATAATCAAAACAGGAATTCTCCTCACACCCCACCCCATTTGTAGCTATTCCCTCCTCCTACCCCCTAAACGCACATATCATGTCACATTCCACAGCTGATGGCCATAGACATTCTCAATGGGAACTTAATTCTACCTGAAGCTCAAACTGTGTCCCATTGTGCCTTTAGCTGGTGACTGGTGATTTGGACCAGCTGTGAATTGAAATTGGGGCCTATAATTGCTGAGGAAGGGACTCCTTTGCATTCAGGCTACGTTTCTTACAGTTTCTTAAATAAAACGTGAATATACAAAGAAACAGACTGGAGATTTGATGACGTTTCAGCAATGTTGTCTCTATTTCACTTGGAGTTTCTGAAGTGGAATGCCTGTCTTCCAGCTGTTAAGAGGCGGAGGTTTCATTCTTTCACTTCCCCCAGCGCTGAAGTACGGCTGTAACTTTTGTGCTCACTGAAGTAACTGTGTTAGTTACATGGCTGAAGGGAAGATTACAGAGGGTCTCAGTAACTGTTTAAACTAAAAGTGAAAGCCTCAGTAGTGCATTATAATCCTAGTGATCAGACCCCTCAATGTTTGTGAATTTTTTTGGCAAAAATAAATTGTCACATGATCTAAGTGAACCCCTAGAGGTCAATTTTTACACTTGGGAAAATCGATGGAGTATGCTCAAATTATTTGTGAAGTCACAGGCTATATGGCATAAAAACAGGCCATTTGGCCCAACCAGTCCATACTGGTGTTTATGCTCCATTTGCGCCTCCTCCCATCTTTTCCCATTTGAATCTACCATCATTGCGGCTTCTCCGGCCCCACAAAAATAAATCCACACACAGCTTTGGCAGGTCTCTTTAGTTCCATCTCTGTGGAACTAGTCACATTCAAGGGAAACAGACACCTGAGACCTGAGTGAGAGCCAATCAGGTTGAAGGATTCTGAAATTAACAGCAAGGACTGTGAAAGGAAGTGTAAATTAGAGTGGATGGATTCGATACCAAATCAGTCATGGAAATAAGGGGTCTCAGCCACTGGCTGGAGAGTCGAAAGAGCCATGCTTTGCTTCTTTTTGAGAAAGCTCGCTGCATCTTGTGCCGTTCAGGCATTTAACAGGCCAGCAGTGCGCCTTCCCACGAGATCAAGGACCTCGGGGGCTGCAGTCCTACCTGCTGAGAGCTGTCAGCCAATCAGAGGCCGGCAGCTTTTCCGTATTCAGGAGCGCCACCGGGGAGGCGGTGGCTGCTGCTGGTATCTCACCCACCCAAGGCCTCGAATCGAGGAGGGATCCAGGCACAGGTGAGTGATGGTGGGAAGGGGGTCACAGGATTGTGGTCACGATGGGGAGGGGGTGTTGGCAGCAAGGGCAGTGGGTGGCTATTAGTGGGGCCGCCCCCCTTCTGGATGCTGGGTCCCTCGATCAGGCACAGAGTGCCTTTGAATGAAGGGCACCCCACACCCCCTGAGAGCCCATTGTTGTGCTCCTACGTGGCAAGATCCCACCCACTGCTGGGTTAATAACAGTGCCAGTGGGATGTGGCCCTTAAGTGAGCGTTAATGAACAGAAATCCAAGAACCCTGTTTGCTTAAATGTGCCAAAATCTTAAATGGCTCCAAAACAGGCTCATTGCGTCACTTTAGACTGTTTCTAACTGGCGAGTTTAGTCATTTCAATGGGGAGTCACCAGCGAGTTGCCATTTTTGCAAAACTAATAGTGGAGCGACACATCTCAGATAGAAAGGACGGAATTTCCCGGCCCTGCCCACTTCCAGGATTGTCCGGTCCCACCAAATGGACTTTTGACTGGGCCGTCGCATCGAGTATGGTGGGGCCAGAAAATACTGGCCAAACCTTTGGATTTCTGCACTTAATCGTGTTTCTCCTCCTTGCCTGAAGTTACTGGAGCATTTGCACGTAACTAGCAGCAAACAACATTATCCTCAATGATAATTTGACTGTAAATTAACTTCATGTTATCTTCTGGGCCTTTGTAACCCATGATGCTTCTCATAACCCTCCATCAAATCTCTTCCCAGTTACTGGTCTAACTCTCCCTTTGGAGTTACTGACACAATCTGCTCAGCCTCCCATTTCCAAGCTGGGGCCTCTATTCTTGTTACAGAGTCACACCATCAATTACAGCATAGAATTTATTAGTTTGATTCCTGTCTCCCACAGTCTTGTGGGCAGTTTTAGCTGAAGGCCTGCCTGAGACTTTGTCATACCCCAGAATTGCTGAAGATTACCCCATACCCCAGACCTGCACGAGACTGCCCCTTGCCCCATACCTGCCTAAAATTCCCTTGTACCTCAGGCCTGCCCAAGATTGGCCCACACCCCAGACTTCCCAAGACTGGCCCACACTCCAGACAGCTCTTGACTAGCCCACACCCCAGACAGCCGTAGACTAGCCCACACCTCAGACAGCCCTATACTGGCCCACACCCCAGACTCCCCAAGACTGGCCCACACCCCAGACTTCCCAAGACTGGCCTACACCCCAGGCAGCCCTAGTCTGGCCCACAGCCCAGAGGCTCTAGACTGCCCAGACGTACCAAAACTCCCCGCATACCCCAGGTCTGCCTGAGACTGCCCCATACCTGAGATCTGCCTAAGACTCCCTCATACCCCAGATCTGCCCAAGACAGGCCCACACCTCGAATCTGCCAGAGACTCCCTTGTACTCCAGATGTGCATGAGACTCCCTTGCACTCCAGGCCTGCCGTAACCTGCCTGAGACTGTCCCAGGGCTGGCTGTGACTCTGCTCTATGTCACTCTAGATTTGGCTGATCGTGGCATGTGCCTATTTAGGGCCCATTTGCGCTTCTGCCCAAAATGGACTCTGCTGCCATTGTCTAACCTTCACTCAGTGGACTGTGGGACAATAGGAATGGGCTAGTCTGAACATTCATTGGGGTGAAGCCCAACTGCAGTGTTGGGACACAAAGTGGACAGTAGCAGATCAGCTGCCTCCTAGCACTCTGACTGATTGTTTCATGATTGGGCTGGGATGGCTACCATCAAAGCATTTTGCAGGAGCAGGGGGTTTGGTGGGCAAATGGGTGTCCTGATAACGTAGATTGGGAATCCCAGGATGGCAGCAGCCTGGATTATCATTGAGGGACTCTCCACACTTGCCTTTGGCCAACCTGGGCTGTGCCCTGTATAGTGGGCAGCCGATCCTGTGCCACCTCTCTCTGCGGCCCTGCCAAGTTGCACTTTGCCACCTTTGAGTATGGGATTCCCACTTACGGCTCTATGGATGGAGAATTCAACTTTCCGCTGCCAAAGGCAGCACATTTGAAATGCAAGTCTGCACCAAGGAAAATAATGTAATAAAATGTGGTTAGGTCAGTTAAAGTGGCTGAAAAGTCCTGATGACTTTCATATGTCATGTTAAACTTTTCAGAATCTGCAATGAGACCACAATCTTATGGCAAATTAGTGAGATGCAGAATATCCCTGCAAGTGAATCCAGTGTCTGGGTCACCTCAGTCACCATGTCCTTCTGGGTTGTTTGACAAAGCCATCATTTATTATCCATTAGAAGGTATGGGGGGGCTTTCCTCTTGAACCGTTCTGGTCCTTCTTGTGAGTATTTATATCCTTTGTAGTGCTTTTGTTACAACTATGTGGACAGGGGCCACATCAGAGGGAAGTTCTGTGTTGGTGTGGGACTGGAGTCACATATAGACCAGATTGGGTAAGAATAGCAGGCCCCATGGGCAGGATTTTCGGGTTGTTGGGCGGGTGAGGCAGGCAGGCCCAGGAGCGGCTGGGAAACAGCCCGCTGACCGCAATCAGCCCCCCAGCTGCGATTTCACACTCACTGGCCAATTAAAAGCTAGCCAGCATGAATGGCACGCTGAGAGGCTCAGCACTGCTGGGTAGGAGGGTGAGCACAAGAGTCTGTGCATGTGCAGGGGAGCGTGCACTGAAAGCTCCCTGAAGGCAGGGAGCTGAAGAATTTTAAAATCAAGAATAAAGATTTTGAAAATATGAAAGGAATGTCCCCATATAGGACTCACTCACATGAACAAAGACAGAGTAAAATACTGTCAGAACTGTTTTATTTTATTTTTAATTAATGTTGGAAATCTCATCCTGCCCGTGGATGAGGTTTCCTCAAAAATGCAAAGGCCGCCTGGCCAATTTGCCCACCCGCCAACCGTAAGGTTGGACGGGCAGTGAAAAATAGCATTTAATTAATTGATTAATGGCCTTAATAGGCTTCTCAGTTGTTGGCGGGTGTGCTGCCCACTCTCACGCGCCCACCAACCAAAGTATCACATGAGTGCATGATAATGTCAGGACGCTTGCCCAACGTCATCGCGCGCTATTTTACGCCCGGTCAGGTTGGGCGCGCGACTGCCTGCAGGACGTAAAATTCTGTCCCATGAGTTTTGTGAAAGCCTACTTTCCACTGCATTGTAAACGCATCATGAGATATAAACGGAAGGTACTTCTTTACGCAGTAAGTGGTAATGACCTGGAATCCGTTGCCCACGCATGTGGTGGAAGTGAAAACAATCAGTGACTTTGAAAGGAAATTGGATGGGCACTGAGAGAAATAAACCTGCAGGGCTTCCGGGATTGAGCGGCGGAACGGGACTGACTGGATTGCCTTCGCAGGGCCAGCATGGACCCAATGGGCCGAATGGCCTCCTTCTGTGCCGTAAATGAATCTATGGGCTGAGTTTTCATCTCCCGAATCTGAGTAAACCCAAGGGAGGGCCAAAGTGGAGGAGTGCTGGGCCACAAATTTGAATTTTCCTGACTATTCCCGCCACCTGTCATTTTTGCCAGGTCAGGACTCGAGGCAGGTTGAGATGCGACACTCACTTAAACTGTTCACATTTTAAATCCGCGCTGGAAATTAAAATTTCCCTGTCTTTGGTGCTTTCGTGTAGGCAGGTGGGCTCCTGAGGCCTGTGGGATCCCCACTAGGTAAGTGAGTGTGTGAACCTTGGGAGAAGCCTGCTGTGGAATCGAGAACCTTTTGACAGGTACGTTTATAAGCTCTAGTCAACTTCACTTGTCATAATGTGTTTATGATGATTGAGGTATTTTCAAATCAGCATTTGATTTTCACATTGATTTAATGTCCTGACATCCGCTGTGTCTTTGAAGCACTCTTCCAGTATCCATTCAGTACTGAACCAATGACTGGCAAGTCTTTGCTTTTTTAAGATTCATGAACATTACAGTCAGGCATTCAACATTCCCTTAAAAAAAAACCCTTGCCCGAATAAGTGCACCGGCATTGAAAAACCACATCAAAGAAAGATCAAATTATTACAAGGCAATAAAGCTGTCCATCATAATATCATAAAAAATAGGAGCAGGGGTAGAGCCTGCTCTACCATTCAAAAAATCATGACTGATCGGATTGTGACCATAACTCCACATTCCTGCCTGTCCCCATAACCCTTGCCTCATTGTAGATCAAAAATCTGTCTAACTCAGTCTTGAATATTTTCAATAAGCCAGCTTCCACTGCTATCTGTGGAAGAAAATTCCAAAGACGAAATACCCTCTGAGAGAAAAAAAAATCCTCCTTGTCTTTGTCTTAAATGGGTGCCCCTTTATTTTTAAACTTAGTTCTAGATTCCCCTACGAGAGGAAACATCCATTCAGGATCTATGTTGTCAAGCCCCTGCTTAACCTTTCCTCATTAGACAATCCCTTCATCCCAGGAATCACCTAGTGAACTTTCTCGGAACTGCTTTAAATGCAAGTTTATCCCTCCTTAAGTAATGAGAGATAAAACTTTACACAGTACTCTAGATGAGGCATCATCAATGCCCTGCACAGTCGTAGCAAGGCTTCCCTACTTTTATACTCCATCTTCCTTGCAATTAAGGTCAACATTCTATTTGCTATCCAAATACTTGCTGTACCTGCATGATAACATTTTGTGATTCATGTGCAAGGACATCCAGATCCCTCAGCACCACAGCATTCTGTAGTCTCACTCCATTTAAATAATATTCAGCTTTTCTGTTCTAGCAAAGTAAAGAGCTTCACATTTTCCTGAATTATATTCCATCTGGCACATTTTTCGCACTCACATATCCTATTGCGGCCCTTTGCAGACTCTTTGTATCCTCCTCACAACTTGCTTTCCTACAAACTTTGTGTCATCAGTAAATTTGGCTATAATATAGTCAGTCCATTCACCCAAGATGTTAATATTGATAGTAAATAGTTGAAGCCCCAGTACTGATCCCTGTGGCACTCCACTAGTTACAGCTGGCCAACCCGAAAATGATCCATTTATCCAGACTCTGTTTCTTGTTAGTTAGCCAGTCCTGCATCCACGCTAATATGTCACCCTCAACACCATGAGCCTGTATCTTGTGCAGTAACCTTTTATGTGGCACCTTATCGAATGCCTTTTAGAAATCCAAATATACAGCATCTAATGGTTCCTCTTTATCCATCCTCCAAAAACGCTAATAAATTTGTCAAACATGATTTCCCTTTTACAAACCATGTTGACTCTGTTAATGTCCTGAGTTTTTAAATGTCCTACTACCTCTTTAATAATGGATTCTAGCATCTTCCCAATGACCGTTGTTAGACTAACTGGCCTATAATTCCTGCTTTCGGTCTCCCTCTCTTGAGTAGTGGTGCTGCATTTGTAGTTTTTCCTGTCTGCTGGGACCTTGTCAGAATCTAGGGAATTTTGGAAGATTACAACCAATGCGGCCACTTCCTGTAAGAATCCTAGAATGCAGTCCATCAGGTTCAAGGGACTTGTCAGCCTTTAATACCATTTGTTTTCCTAGTACTTTTTGTCTAGTGATAATGTTTGTTTTAAGATCCTCCTTCCCTTCTGCCCCCTGCTTTTTCACTATTCTTGGGATGCTTTTTGTGTCTTCTACGGTGAAGACAGATACAAAATACTTGTTCAAAATCTCTGACCTTTCTTTGTTTCCCATTATTAATTCTCCAGTCTCACTCTTGAAGGGTCCAACCCTCACTTTTGCTATTCTTTTCCTTTTTATATACTTGTAGAAGTTTTTACCATCTGTTTTTATATTCCTTGCTAGTTTTCTCTGAAACTTTAATTTCTCCCTCTACATTTTTAGCCATCCTTTGCTGCTGTCTAAAGTTTTCCCAACCTTCTATCAATAATCTTCGCAGCATTATACCTCAGACAAAGTCAGTGAAATTCCCATTGAAGGAATATTTAATCTTGGCCAAATAAACACATAGGCATTGAAAAGCCACTTCAAAGACCCAGTTATTATAAAGTAATAAAGCTATTAATCAGACAAAGCTAGCACTCCCCTTTCGCATCTGAGTAAACAAACACCTGCTGGACTGAGTCCATTAGTCTGTCTTGGAACTTAACCAAGCATTCATAATGAGGTCATCTGCTCAACCTGCTTCTGTTGATACAGTTGCCAGATGGCCTCATTATGAATGCCTGGCTAAGCATAGAAGGGTTTTGGGACATATGAGCTTATCTTTCTCTATTCTTTAATGGGATGTCATTCCCATTAGACAGGGCAGTTAAGAGTCAACTATATTGCTGTGGGTCTGGAGTTACATGTAGGCCAGACCGGGTAAGAATGGCAGATTTCCTTCCCCAAAGGACATTAGGGAACCAGATGGATTTTTATGATGATCGGTGATAGTTTTATGGTTTCTTAGACTTGATTTATATTCGAGACTTATTAATTGAATTTGAATTCCACCAGCTGCCTTAGTGGGATTTGAACCCATATCCCCAGAGTATTAGCCTGGGCCTCTGGATTACTAGCCCAATGACATTACCAATACACCACCGAGAACTAGAAAACCTAACAACCATGAATTGGACTGGGCTGATGTCCCAGTAAACAAAGGTGGGTGATCTAATCTGCCGGCCTCGCCATCCTCCCGCCTCTATTGCTGCCTTGTGCCTTCTCGGGAGGCAGCAGTTCCCCAGCTGAAGACGATTATCCGGCCCCGTGAGTTTTGTAAAAACCCACTTTCCACTACAGTGTAAATGCATGATAAGATATAGAGAGAAAGAACTTGTACTTATATAGCGGTCTCTCGCAGCGCAAGGATGTCCAAAAGCACTTTACAGCCAATGAACACTTGAAGTGTGGTCATTTGTTGTAATGTTAGAAAGTACCAAAGTTAATTTGCAAGTACTGGAACCACATCTTCAGCATCCTGATGGTCTGCTCCACCAAGTTGCATGAGCCTCATTACAGCGTCGCTCTGCTGCAGTCTGAGGCCGTCACACGGGTGTCATCAGCCACGGCCTCTGCGGGTAGCCCTTGTCCCCAAGGAGCCAACCCTACAGCCTCTGTGGACCCTGGAAGACTGCAGGGATCTGTGACTGACTGAGGATGTAGGTGTTGTGCACACTCTCTGGAAACCATGTGCACACCTGCAGGATGCATTTCAGGTGGTCGTATACCAGCTGCACATTCAGTGAGTGGAAGCCCTTGCGGTTGATGAAGTCCACTGAGTGTAGTGACGGAGATCTGAGCACCACATGAGTGCAGTAAATCGCACCCTGCACCTGTGGGAATCCCGAGATCAGGGCGAATTCAATGCCACTTGCATCCTGGCTGTCCCGGTCCTAGGTGAAATGCACGAAGCTGTGTGCCATGGAGAAGGTGGCATCCGTGACTTCGTAGATGCATTTGTGAGTGACGGATTGTGAGACCCCACAGAGCTCACCTGTGGAGTCCTGAAAGGAGCCACTGGCATAGAAATTGAGTGCCACGGTCACTTTCACAGCCACTGGCAGTGGATGCCCTCCATGTCCCCTTGGTGCCAAATCCTGCAGTAAGTGGCAGGTGTGAGCCACCAGGTCCCTAGACATGCGCAGTCATCAGCGACGCTGGTTCTCAGTCATCTGCAGGAATGGCAGGCGGCCTCTATAGACCCTGGGTGTCGCTAGGCGCCGACCAGCCATGGCTCACTGTTGCTCCTGGGCAGCGTGTGCGGGAGCCCCTGCAGCCCCTTCTGCATGAGGTTGCTGCTCCTGCCTGTGCACGGCCAGGAGCCTCAGTCACTCTCTCCTCTGTCTTCTACGTTCTCTGTAGGCCATCAGGCATACAGGTAGGCCACCAGGGTCCATGATCCTGACATGGTCCTCCTGCAGCATGAAAGAGAGAGAGACATGGTTATCATGGCTGTACTTAGCACCTTTCCTGGCCCTGTGTGACTGCCCCTTAATACTTCCCAGAGAGTGCTGGTCACCCTTCGAATGGCCAGAGATGAGCGCGCTGCATGGCTGCCCTGTCAGCCTGCGACATGGGGGCACTGGTCCAAACCAGGATGCTGAGATTGCAAGGGGCTGTGAGCACCACCAGCAGTGACTGCTACATGGCCAGCGTTGGCGAGGAGATTGTACAACGTGTGCAGTCCAACTGCTCTGCAGTCCAATAAAGTGGTGGCAGACTTGTAATCTGTGCCAGAGTGGTGGGGGGTAAAGTCTGGAGGGCTTGGTGGCACATTGGTGCCTCTGTATTGCTTGCATGGGCGGGCAGGCTAAGAGCCCAACCCCAGTCATATCACTGAGGCTGTGCCTGATCTGTCTCAGTTGAGGAGGGATGGTCAGTTTATACAGGTGTCCCAATGCATGGCCATTTCCCTCACCTACCCTGCCCCCCACCTCGATTGCTTGTGCGCGGGATCCAACGCCAGGGCAGCAGCTGCCCCCGGACACTACCACCACCCCAAAAACAGTAGCCTCCGTGGCAGGGTAGCACTTCACCCAGGACCCCCCAGTGCCCCTGAAGCCTGCAAAGCAACAGGCAACCCTGGCGAGCTGTGGAAAACGCTGCTGCGCACTCATCTCAGTCCCCTTAAAGTGAAGGTCGCCAAGTGAACATCGCCTGTGTGCTGTTGTGAAACACGTTGACGTGCTTTCCCGCCATTGTGTACAGGTGATCCGGCGGGGTCCAGAGCCTGGAGGGGTGGCGTTTTAATGTAATGCTGATGTATTACAATGAGCTCCCCGCTGATCGCTGGTGGGAAACACAGCCTGCCATTGGTGGCCTGAGCAGACGATTGCGACCTGCCTTCCCCCCATCATTAACCAGATCGCACCATATTGTCCGCGTCCACCACTTATCACGCCCGCTGCCAGCGGGCACGGAAAATTCTGCCCAATCTGTTTTAGTGATGTTGGTTATTAGATAAAGATTGCCCAGTACAATTATTCAAAATTGTGCCATTGGATCTTTTACATCCACCTGAAAGAGCAGACAGGGCCCCAGTTTAACATCTTATCCAAAAGGCGAGACCTCCGACAATGCAGCACTCCCTCGGATGAGAATATGTGCTCAAGTCTCTGTAGTGGGACTTGAACCCTTAACTGACCAGAGCGAGATTGTTACTATTGAGTCACAGATGACACCTGAACATACTGCTGTCTTCAATTCAACTGAGTCAGTAAGGTACTTGAGATGAAAGTTTAACTGTTGTGGGAGGTTTATTACCAAGGTTCATCCATGATGTTAATGCATTTCACCTTCCTGATGTATGTGAACCCCTTCCATTAGTAGCAATGTAAGGTTGTTAATTAATTGGAGTTTTCAGTGATTCTTGCTGGAACTGATAGTGTAATTGTGAATACCAGTCATAGCCTCACACCATCAAGACTGCCCCCTTGAGTACAATACAGACTTGCTGCTATGATGCGATTCATAAAAATCCAAAGGG
Organism: Cetorhinus maximus; assembly: GCF_964194155.1. Lineage (NCBI taxonomy): Eukaryota > Metazoa > Chordata > Chondrichthyes > Lamniformes > Cetorhinidae > Cetorhinus > Cetorhinus maximus. The sequence goes on from NC_135882.1 coordinate 49,437,863, forward strand.
GATACGATTTCATTGTTGGCTCTGGGATTGGAGCCAGTTTATAATTGTATTCAGCTGCATTTGTTTGCCCAATAGAAGGAACTTTTGTTAAACCTTATGTGCCATTGGAGGCCCCGTGATTTCTTCAGTTCTGATATCGGTATGAAAATGTGATGGTGGAAAGTAATTTAAATCAGGATTGTTTGTTTCCCTGTGCAGCAGTGTGTAGATGGATTTATTTGATTGTTTAAAGTAGAATTGTGTATCATTTGTAAAAGAAAGAGTTGCATTTATATAGCGCCTGTCGTGACCACAGGATATTCCAAAGCACTTTATAGCCAATGGACTCCTTTTGAAATGTTGACACTGTTGTGCAGTGCAGGAAATGCAGCTGCCAATTTGAGCACAGCCAGCTCCCACAAGCAGCAAATAATCAGCTTCAGTGGTATTGATTGAGGAATATATGTTGGCTAGGTCAGTGGGGGTAACTCCACTGCTTTTCTTCAAAACAGTGCCCCGGGGTCTTTAATGTACATCTGAGGGGATATTTGAGGCAGTAAGGTGCAGTCTTCTCTTCTCATCAGCAGATGTTTGATCGGTGATTTCAACTCAGATGATGCGGAGACAAAAGATGGTGGAATAAAGTCACCCTCCAAACCCAGGAATGTGAGGTACAAGGAGCAAATGAAATGCTTTTTGAGGTGTGGAGTCATGTAGGAAATGCAGCAGCCTGTTTGCCCACAGAAAGGTCTCATGAGCAGCAATGCGTCAATGACCAGCTAATTCCGTTTAGTTGCTGGTTGAAGGAGTAATATTGGAAATGTAGGAACATTGGACATAGGAGCAGGAGTAGGCCATTCAGCCCTTTGAGCCTGACCCACCATTCAATAAGATCGTGGCTGGTCTGATTGTGGTCCCAACTCTTACTTTCTTGTCTGCCATAACCCTTGACTCCCTTGTCTATCAAATATCTATCTAACTCTGCCTTGAATAAAAATGACCTTGCCTCCACAGCTTTCTGGAGAAGAGAATTCCATTTACAAACGACCCTCTGCAAAAAAAAATTCTCTTCGTCTCTGCCATAAAAGGTTAGAACTCTTATTCTTAAACTGTGTTCCCTAGTCTAGTCTCTCCCACAAGAGGAAACATTCCTCCTGGTCTCCACCCTGTCAAGTCCACTCATGACCTTATATGTTTCTATAAGATCTCACCTCATTCTTCTAAAGTCCAATGGGCATAGGCCCAACCTGTTCAACCCCTCTTCATAAGATAAACCATTCATCTCAGGAATGAAATAAAAATAGAAAATGCTAGGAAAACTCAGCAGGTCCGGCAGCATCAGTGAAGAGAGAAGCAGGACATTTTGAGTCCGATATGACTCTTTGAGATCTGCTGAGTTTTTCCAGCATTTTCTGTTTTTATTTAGATTTCCAGTATCTGCAGCATTTTGCTTTTATCATCCCAGGAATAAGGCAAGTCAATTTTCTCTGAATTGCTTCTAAGGCAACAATAGGGAGAGTTTTCTCCCCATCAGGCGGGTGGTTCAGGAGCGGGCGCGGAGCCGATCGCCACCTGCGATCGGCTGTGAGCCGCCATTTTCCGTAGACGGGCCAAATAAGGCCTGCCCAGCGTAACACACACCTGGAAGCGCTCAGCGGGCGGGGGGGTGGAGGAGGTGAGTCAGGGCCTGCATGGAGTTGCTCAGGGAGATTAATTTAAGAATCAAACATTGCAAAAAAAGAAAAAAAAATTACTCAGACATGTCCCCTAATGTGCCAGTGTCACATGAGCTGGAATATATTTATATATTGTAACAGAAACTTTTACTTAAGTTATAAACCCTTCATGAAACCTCATCCCATCCGTGGATGAGATTTCATGATAAATGCGAAGGCCGCCTGGGCTCTTCACCTGCCCGCTAACCTTAAGGTTGGACGGGCAGCCCTGACAATCAGTTTAATTAGTTGATTAATGGCCTTAACAGGCCTTTGACAGTTCTTAAAATCTGCCCAATCTTCTGACCAACCACTAGTCTTTGCAGATTTGTAGTGTTTCTTTCAATTTAATACTATTCTTAACTCCCTTATTCAGCCATGGATGATGCATCCTTATCAAAGAACCTTTCTTTCTCACTGGGATAAATCTTTGCTGAGAGGTGGTAAATATCTCCTTAAAAGTCTGCCACTGCATCTCTACCATCCTACCTTTTAATCTAGTTTCCCAGTTCGCTTTTGCTATCTCTGCCTTCATACCCTTAGAATTAATTACCTTGATTCAGGTGTAAAACACTAGTCTTACACCCACGCTTCTCCCCTTCAAACTGAACATGAACTTCTATCATGGTATGATCACTGTCACCCAAAGATTCCTTTACCATGAGTTTATCGATTAACCTTGTCTCATTGCTCATTTTCAGGTCTAGAATAGGCTGCTCCCAGGTTGACTCTAGAATGTACTGCTCCAAGAAATTGTCCAGAATACACTCTGTGAATTCATTTTCCAGGCTGCCTTTGCCAATCTGATTCACCCAATTTACATGTAGATTAAAGTCACCTCATTTATTTCTTCCTGTATACTCTGTCCTGCCATGTATCTACTGTTAGGGGATCTATAAACTACTCCCACAAGTAACCTCTTACCTTTCTTATTTCTTATCCCTTTTCGACACCTTGCTCTTTCAAGCTAAGGTCATCTCTCAGTATTGTACTAATGACATCCTTAATTAACAGAACTACCCCACCACCTTCTCCTAGCTTCCTATCTTTTCGAAATGTTATATATCCTTCAATACTCAGGTCCCAGCCCTGGTTACCCTACAACCATGTCTCTGTTGGCCAGGATACCAATACAGCTGCCGTCTTCTTTGTCAAATTGGGTCATGGAATATTTTATGTCCACTTGAAAGGACAGTTAGCGCCTTTGAAAGTGCAGCGCCCCCTCAGTACTATACTGGAGTGTTAGCCTAGGTTATGATTTCAAGTCTCTGAAGGGTGGGGGAAGGAATTGAACCCACAACTTTCTGACATGGGAAAGACTGTCCCTACTGAGTCATGGCTGATACCTATGGTTAAAGTTACTGATGTCAAGCATAAATACATCTTTATGTCCCCAGTCTGAGAAAGTGAATAGCGAAGAGTACTTTCCCATGGCATGCAGTCTGAGGGGCAATACCATGCTCCCAGTGAGAAAAATGTGCCCAGAGAGATCAGAAGTAGGATTACAGCTGGCCTGACTCTGACCTGTGCCCAGGATCTTCCTTGTTGAGAGGTAGCTGTTTGAAAGTAAGACTAATTAAATAACAATTATGGTCTCCAACTGGATCTGTTCCCAATTATTAATTGGTCAAGAGATTGTGGCAATCAGGAACTCAGTTTCCACTCCCGAGATGATCTCTCTACATGAAGAGATGCTTAGAATACACACGACAGCCAGCGAGTGCTCATTTCCGTGGCAACTCCTGTGAGTTCCCTTGCTGATGAAAATTTAATGTTTTGTTCTTTCTGCTTTCTTGAGCGCACAGTTAGGGAATAATTTCTCTTGTAACAATATAAATCAAGCTATGTCTGGCTCTGGAATTTAGCAAAACCCCACCAACATGTGGAACACATGGTGGGGGGTATTCGGCAAGTGGGCCAGCTTTTAATACACTTTAATAAAATGATTAAGGCTTTACAGTCCCATAGTGAAAGAGGAAGTTGGAGGCCTTAGCGTGCTGCTGTAAAATATAGAGGCTTCAGAGGTTGCTTTACAAAATTACATTCTCAGAAATGGAGCCATATCCACTGGGGGGACATATCCAAGGATTGTGGCATTATGTAGGGAACATCGAGGAAAGTGCACTCCTGAATTTCCGATGCATGCTCCCAGCAGGTGAGGTTCCCCGTCATGAGTTTGATTTTGTGAAGTTACCTTTCTTGTGTAAAAAGGACTGTGAGCACTTCTCTGGGGCCTCCTGTTCAACTTTGGAGCTGATTGCTGCTCAGTGTCTACTGGCTGCAATGCAACAAGAGGCAGAGAATTCCGATTGTTTTTCTGGTCCCTTTGGAGTTCTTCATCATTCATTCAGTGCAAGTAGCATTCCCGAAAGCAAATGCTCACTCAGCCTGTTGGTTGAGGGACGAGTGTTGACCAGGATGCTTGGAAACTCCCTACTCTTCTCCATCCATGTTGTGCTATGGGACCTTTGACTCAATCTAAAGAAAAAAAGGCTTGCATTTATATAGCAACCTTTCACAACTTCAGCATGCCCTAAACTGCTTTACAGCCAATGAAGTACCTCTGAAGTGCACTTACAGTTGTAGGGAAGCATGGTAGCCAATTTGCACACAGCAAGCTCCCATGAACAGCAATGTGATAATGACTAGATAATCTGTTTTAGGTGTTAGTTGAGGGATAAATATTGGTCAGGACACCCCTCATGCTCTTCAAAATAGTTTCATGGAATGTTTTACGTCCACCTGAGAGGGTTTAGCACCTCATTTGAAAGATGGCACTTCTGACAGTGCAGCACTCCCTCAGTACTGCCCTGAAGTGTCATCCTAGATTTTGTGCTCACGTTTTTGGAATGAGGCTTCAACGCACAAGATTCTGATTTGGATTTTGATGGAAATCCAATTTAACTTTGTTCTTCTTTCATCATTTATAGATTATTAAAATCTTTTGTAGGGCCCAAACATTCCATCCCCTCTTTTCTATCAATATTTATCTGTGTAATTTGCTATATTTCCCCTTTGGTTTTGCAATGTCAACTGTCACACTGTCGTTGCAAACTCTCACCACAAAATGATTCTGCAGAGCGCATTCCCGAAGTCTTTCTCTCAACTCTTACCTTCTTGTAGAGAAGGACAGCTTGCATTCATGAGCTGACTTTGGACAGCACCACAAGCAATTCCCTTGTGTCTTTTAAATATGGGTGACCTTATTCAGCATGCTCTTTCATTTATGGGCAGTTGTTGATTGCAGACAATTATTAAGGCCCCCATGGAGACAACCTGACATGTTGCAGCCTAATTGCAGAGGAAGGTATTTTGATGTCAGGGTTTTTGCCCTTGTTCCTGCAGCAATCGCTCGGTATTGCTGTCCTTTCAAACTCATTGAGCAAAGAGCAATTGCAGTGACATTTCAAAATTTATCGAGCATGACTGCATGTGCTGAATTGGCCAAGAAGGAACTAGTGTAATGCTGAGAGACTGATGTGTGGCTCAGCCACGTTCCATTGTGTGTGCTCGCTATGGGTTTATTGAACCTTCCCCCCACCACATTCAGATCGAAGGCTGACGTGTAAGTGCCTCTCAGTAATCACAAACCCAAACACCAGTTGTGTTAAAGACAGAAAGACTTACATTCATATAGTGCCTTTCACAACCTTAGGATGTCGCAAAGCGCTTAAGTCAATCAAGCACTTTGAAGTGTAGTCACTGTTGTATGTAGCATACAATATATTATGGTTATCCAACTTCAATTATTGCAGCTAGGGAAGTTGGAATTGTTCTCTTTAGAGCATAAATGATTTAATCGAGGTGTTCCCAATTCTGAGGAGTTTTGATGATGTAGATAGGGAGAAACTATTTTTACTGGTAAGCAAGTTGGTTAACAGAAGACACAGATTTAAGATACATTGAACAAGAACCAGAGGTCAGATGAGGAGAATTTTTTAATGCAACAACTTATGATCGTGATTGCAGTGCTTGAAAGAGCAGTAGACACAGATTCCATAGCTTTCCAAAGGGAGTTGGATAAATATTTGAAAAGGCTAATTTAGCAGGACTAAGGGGAAAGAGCAGGGCAGTGAGACTAAATGGATGGTTCAACTGAAGTGCCAGCAGAGACTCGATGGGCTGAGCAGCCTATCTCTGTGCTTTAAGCTTTAATGAACACAAAAGATATCCTGTGTGTTTGTACAGGTTAAACTTGTGTTGAGGGGAGAAGCAATTTAATTGACTGCAGTCATTTCACAGAAGTTGACTATTAAAAAAAAAGGTTTCACACAATAAAGCACCAATTCATGACACCTGTTTGTAGTTTAGCTTAAATTAAAACCAGGATTCAGAGGTGTAATTCTGCTGAGCATTGAATTGATGAAATTGGCATTCGTATGCAAGGATGAAAAATTTTTTCTGGAGGGGTCTGTGTATTCTTGTCATAGGTTTGAGGCATTCTGTATGTTTTCCTCTGTCTGTGTCCCAGCCATCCTGATACCCCGCTCTGTGTTTGTACAGGTTTAACTTTGATGGATGTGTTGGTGGTATTTTCTTCCTCTTCGCTCAGTATCCCAGCTTGGTTAGGCTGAGGCCAATTACCAGGCCAATGGCTGTCCCCCTCTTACAGCATTTTTACCCCCAAAAATATACTTTATTCATGGCCACGATCTTTAGGTCAGCGAGCGGGTGGTAGGGCCCACTCGCCGACGCGTGAAATGACGCGGGGTGACATCGGGCGGATCTCCCGACGTCACCCCACGTCACTTCCATTTTCAGGTCGGCGGGGGCGCAGCCGAATCAGCTGTGCACTTGCCAACCTGTCAACGGCCAATTGAGGCCATTGACAAAGTCATTAACTTCATTAATGGACCTGCCTGTCCAACCTTAGGGTTGGTGGGCAGGCTGGGAGCCCTGGCAGGTTTCAGAAAAAGCATGAAACCTCATTCATGAGCAGGTTGAGGTTTCATGAGGGTTTTTAAATTTTTAATAAAGGTTTGAGTTTAAGTGATGGACATGTCCCAACTCATGTGACAGTGTCACATGAGGGACATGTCAGGGAAATTTTTTGAACGTTTACGTTAAAATTTTTAATTCTGAGCCGATCTCCCTGAGGGAGCACTTAGCCTCAGGGTGATCAGTGCGCTCTTCCGCGCGCATGCGCAAAAGAATGCACTGCCAGCTGAGGGAATCCCTCCCCCCTGCCTGCACAGGGAACGCATAGCGCTTCCTGGCGGACGAGACGCTGGGTGGGCCTTAACTGGCCCACCCACATAAATTGGCAGCGCGCCCCTGATCGGGGACGCCGATCGGAAGCATGCCTGCCCGTGCCCGCTCCTGCACTTCACCCCCGACTGGGGGGAGAATTCTTCCCCATAAAATTTATAAAAGACATTACATGACCATACCAAGCTAACACTACATAAAGTGCAAAACAAACCTGTTTCTTCCATTATTGTTTGTTACTCACTACATTTACAATTGCAGTCAATATTATTGCTGTTAACCATATAGCCCGAGGGAGTTTAGTTTCCAGCCCTTCAATTTACTATGGCTGCAGGGCCTAGATAGTGTCCTTTCTCCATTGCTCCTTTGTGGCTGATGGCCCAAGCTTTGGTGCGTCCCTCAGCATGTAGTCCTGGACCATGGAATGTGCCAGTCTGCAACACTCACTCATGGGCAAATTGTTTGCACTGGAAGACCAACAAGTTTGATGCAGACCAAAGAAGGTCTTTCACCAAGCTGATTGTCCTCCAGCAGCAGTTGATGTTTGTCTCGGTGTGTGTCCCTGGGAACAGCCCGTAAAGCACAGAGCCCTGTGTCACAGAGTTGCTTGGGATGAATCTCGACAAAAACCGCTGCATCTCTCTCCAGACCTTCTTTGCAAAGGTGGTTAACGGTCTCTTCACCACCACTGCAACATCGAGGGCAACGTGTGGAGGGGGGGTGAGACTCCGGGCGCGCAGGAAAGGTCTGATGAGGAGGGCCATTCTCACCACCAGCCAATCTAACATCTTGGTGCTTCTTTGGATTTCCTGGCGATGAGGCGTTCTGCCAAAAGATTTGGACAGTATGCTCAGGGAACATTCCGACAGAATCCACCATCTGCTTTTCCCACAGGGCCTCTGGGACATTACTTGCAGACCACTGCCTGATGGACTTGTGGTCAAATGTATTTGCTGCATAAACTTCCCCACAAGGGGTTGGTGGTACGGGACAGGCTTACTGAATGGAGTTTCCCGTGGCAAGGTGGCCAGACCCATCCTTCATAACAGTGGTGACAAGTAGAACGTCAGCACCCTTGGTGTTTACATACCGAGAATCTACACACAGCTAGATGCAGGGACACACAAAGGTGACCATCAGGTTGAGGGAGACATTGGGTATGTTTTCTCCCCTTTGTCTAGAGATTTGTACATCGTGTTCCTGTGGACACGGTCCATTTTTGATCTCCAGATAAAGTGGAGGATGGCTTGGATGATCGTCACAGCACAGGAGTGAAGTATGGGCCAGACCTGCATCATGTACAGTAAAACCCGAGAACGCCTCGCACTTGATGACCAGGTTCTTACCTGCATTGGAGAGTGAGTGTCGCTCCCACATGCCCAGTTTTTATTTTACCATGGATATATGCTCCTTCTAGTTTTTGGCACACACCCCGGCCCTCCAAACCATATCCCAAGCACCTTTAGGCAGTTTGACCTGACGGTGAAGAGAACAATGGATTGGTTGGCCCAGTTCCCAAAGAACATGACCTCGCTCTTGCCACGATTTACTTTGGCTTCCGGGGCCAGTTCGAACTGGTCGCAGATACTCATCAGTCTATGCACAAACTGGATCCGAGCAGAAGATGACAACTTCATTGTTGTACAGGGATATTTTGACCTGAGTGCCTCCACTTCCTGGGATGGTCGCCCCTCTTATGTCTGCATCCTTCCTGATAGACTTAGCAAAATATTCAATACAACACATGAACTACATAGGGGAGAGAGAACAGCCCTGCCTGACTCCAGACCCTTTTACAGATCATCTCATAAACCAGGCAGAGACCCCGACCTTCTCAGGTCAGGGCTGTGGACTCTGCAATTTCCTGTAATGCATCCTCTGTAAGGTCACCCCGGCTGTGATTACACAATCAGCCCGCACATATTTTGGCTCCCCCAGCTTCTTTGCTTCTTTTTCTCATTTTTGCCTTTCTTACTCCATTTTTTGAACAGTATGTAGATAAAATATACTTAAACATCACAGTAATTCACTTACTGCACATAGACAGTATACTTATACATCACAGTAATTCACTTGCTGTGCACAAAGTACACTTAAACATTGCAAAATTCACTTACTGTACACAGAAGAATACGTCTTGGTTGGAGTTCCAATGGGTGACTCCATTTTCATTCACTTTTGGAGAGAACAGATGACATTATAATTAAATATACTTATCCACATGGAATCATCAGTTATCACAAGTACTTTTACTCATGTGGACAGTTACATTAATTACATTAATTCATGTGACTTTTATATAAAGTGCTGAATATGGAAAATATCACAAGTTCTACACTGAATTCCATTCTATAAACACCCCTCCCTCATGTCTTCTGAACTCTCTCCCCTGAACAGATCAGCACTAACTTGTTTAGACAGAGGGTCTGTTCCCTCCCACTGTATGTGAGCATTGCTTTTAAACAAGAGCTTGGGGCAAGTCGCTTTGACCCACGAGAACCGCTTCCTTTGCCGCACATTTTCTTCTTGTAGCATTTATCATGTAATATATTTATTGTTCTTGTATCTTCAACTTTCCACTGGGTGCTGCTGAGTTCTCCTTGAGCCACATGTAGGGATTTGTAAGTTTGATTAGTAATTAAAAATGAGTAATGGACACCATTGTTGTGTGATCTCAAAACTCATTAACCTGGATTTTCAAGGCAGATATTTCCGACAGATCCTATTTTCACTAGGGGGAGCGGAGTGGGGGTAAAGGGGAATGGGAATGGGAGGGGACATGACTTCCTGATGTGGGATTTCCCAACTCAGCAGGGCCATTTGAACTCAGTGCTGAGCTCAAACACACCCCGTTTTTGCTGAAAAAAGGGCCTTATCCCACAGTGCGGGAGTTATGAATTTTTACAGAAGTTATAGGTGCTCTTGAAAGGCAGGTAAGGTCTGTAGAACTGCAAGCTGTCAAGTTATTGGCCATCCCTTTAAAAATTGAAAAATAAATTGTCGGCCTGTATTTGTGAAAGTTGAAACAAGCCTGTTCTAGCAGTTGCAATTGTTGTTTGTTGACATAACCCTAAGTGCTATCATTATAGCTTTATTAATGCCTGGCTGCATTCCACAACCTATCATTATCACAGGGGGCATGGGTTGATATGTATGGACATTGGGAGTGATGGGGGGGGTGAGAGGGGTGTGAGGGGTGAGGGCTAGAAAGCCTAATGTTTAAGAGAACAACTGGGAAAAAGTCCCAGAAAGCCAAGGTAGGCCTTTTAAATAGCCTGTCTTGGAACTTGGCAGCCCCCTGTCCCTGCCTCCAACCTGTGTTCAGGGCGGTGTGCCCGATTCTATCCCACATCCACCCCTAACCTTGGAACAAAGATCCCGCCATTCAGGGCACTTTTTCCAGAGGTGGGTGCAATGAGCCGGGAAGTTTCCCAGCTCCTGCTACCTGACTTGGGAGCAAAAATCCAGGCCATGGTCACACAGTGTATACAGATGAATTTTAACCTTTTTATGTGTTTGTTGGTAAAATGGTAAGGTAATAAGCAGAGTATGTGTGTTTTTTGATCATAGTGCATGTTCTACTTCCTTAGTTACTGACTGATGGTAGCTGTTAAGTAAATATACACATGTGAAGTATATTTACCTGTATTGAGTATATAGAAAACGTTTTTTACTAAATTAGCACATGTGGCTAAAACAATGTTGGCATAGCCAAATCTGTAACTGATCAGTGATTTACTTATTACGTACATAAATAACATTGAATTATAGCACAAAACAGGCCATTCAGCCCAATTGGTTCACACTGATGCTTATGCTCCAGCTGAGCCTCCTTCCATCCTTTATACAACCCTATCAGAATAACCTTCGAGTCTATTCTCCCTCATGTTTTTATCCAGCTTACCCTTTAATGCATCTATGCTATTTGCCTCAGCTGCTCCTTGTGGTAGCAAGTTCCATATTAAAGAATTTTCTCCTGAGTTCTTCATTGGATTTGTTAGTGACTATCTTGTATTTATGGCCCTGTGGTTTGGATTTAGATTTAGATTTCTATTGGATGATATTGTTTTACAGCTACATTCATTCTTTACCCTAGTGCTCCACAGGCTATGTGATTTATTTTTCACTTCCCTTCCCAGGAGCTCATCGTATGTGTCATATACTTCTTCGCTTGTCTCTTCCTTCAGGCCTCTGGAGGGCTTCCTCTCCACAGCAGAAATAACCTTGTAACTTTGCACAGGCCCTTGCAGCTTTCTGGGACTTTCAGCAGCTTGATTTTGTTTTCTTCATTTGGCACTGAGCTAGCTTCTAATCCCATCATGTTCTCCACATCTGGCCATATAATGTTTTTCGACATGTACATGGGTAGAGTTGATAAATTGGGTGAGGAGCATAAGCCGTAGCAGTAAGTAATGTTTCTCCAGCCTTGCTACTAAATTAAGGAATCTCACTTGACAAAAATATACTCAGCCATTGGCTTGTTTTCAACAACAAAAGAATGAGTCACATTTCACATTTCTGTTTTAGAATAAAAGGAATGCTGGTTGTCTTGTCACTGCGTAGGATTGGGATTTCAGTGTAAGTTTGATGTGTCTGTGCTGAGAAAGTGCCTTCCACCTTAATGCTTTGCATGCAATGTTTGTATTGCCTCTCAAGGTATTTAGAAAATACAGCTGTATTTGTCTTTTTCAGCTTTAAAGGCCTTTCTTAAATAGCCAACAATCAGCAGACATTCCTGAGACTACACATACTGCCACTGGTGCCAAGTAAAGGCATGGATGGGCTCACAAAACCCAGGGCACTACCTCCTTGTACAAAGTGCCATTCTTACTTCCAGCAAACTTTAGTGTAGCTATGTTTCACCACACACACACACACAGACACACAGACAGACACACACATACACATACAGGCACACACATACACATACAGGCACACACATACACATACACATACATACACACACACATACAAACACACACACACACACACACACACAGAGCAATTCATGGAGCTCTTGATTTTCAAGTCATTAGAAAGCCACAGTTCGGTGAGCTGATCTCCAAGCTGAATTCTTTGATCTGCATTTTGACTGAGTTGGACTCCACCCCAGAGAGAAGTCTTGTTCCCCCTTTGGACTGTTTTACCCTAACTATCATTAACTGTACTTGAATTGTCTCCTTTATCAGAAACTTGTTTTTGCCCTATATACGTCCAGCTCAGAAACCAAGCTCCCGACCTCTTCCTTAAAAGCAATTGGAATAACCTTCTTTATTTCAAAGTCTCCTGTTACTGAACCAAGTTCAATGAGCTGTGCAAGATTTTTCACAACTTGCCTTCTGGTCTAATTCCTTTAAGTAGTCTTTGATTCATTTCATCTGGTCTGAGTATTTTATAAATATTCAAGGTGCCCAGTTTTCTATTATTTGAAGATTAAACTCATATGTTTGGATAGCTCTTTCACTCTGATTATTTGAAACAGAATACAGCCTAATAGTTTACCATACTGCAAACTGTTGTGAAATATATAGCTTGCTGTCATGCCGCACACTTACTCACCAATCATTCATTAATACTTCACTATGAACAAGCCAAATAATATTTAAATTTTAAAAGTCACAGCTGAAGAAGTGGATTATGTAACACCCGTTTTTCAGGCACTACACAGTGCAGTAAGGTCCCAGAGTAGCAGGCAGGAAACACAAGCCACAAACAAGAGACGTTCTCTACCTATGCCTGGAACAGGCTTTGGGCCATTCACAAAAACGACACAGTATTCCTTCAACAGTCACTCTCCCCAATGGAGGTTATATTTGTTCACACAATTCAATGATGGTTTGAGACTTCTTTGTCAAAGACCTTTATGAAATTGCTTAACAATTCGTGACTTTTATTGTTAAACGTGCGTAGGAGGCCATGGGCATGATTTTCAACAGCCAGCATTCCATTTCTTGCCTGTAGAAATAGACAGCTGCCAGTTGGATATTAGCAGTTGGTGGGGGGGTAAGAGAGGGAGGGAGGTGTCACTTTGGCCTCGCGTGCTCCACTGGGGATAAGTATATTAGGGTCCCAAGCCAGTTGTAGGACCCTGTCTGAGTCTTTCAGGTACGACAACTTGCAGTTAGCGTAGTGAAACATTCCAAGGCATGTTACAGGAGTGTAATCTGACAAAAAAATATCTCCAAGTAAAAGGAGGAGTCATTAGGATTATTGACCAAAAGCTTGGTCACAGAGTTAGGTTTTAAATAGATTTAAAGGGGAAAAGATAGGTGGAAAAGTTTAGGGAGGGAATACCAAGGTCTACCACAGTTGCTAGTAGGTGAAGGAAGAGAAGGATGTACAATAAACCACAATTGGAGGAACGCAGATATCTCATGGCTTATAAGGCTGATTGAGGATGAAGTTGAGGTTACAGAGGGGCAAGGCCCCCTGGAGGGATTTGAACAAGAGATGTGAATTTTAAAATCAAGACTTTTTTTTCTTTATCCTTTCATGGGATGTGAGCATCACTGGCAAGGCCAGCATTTGTTGCCTATCGCTAATTGCCCTTAAAATAAGTGGCTTGCTAGGCCATTTCAGAGTCAGCCACATTGCTATGGGTTTGGAGTCACATTAGGGCAGACCAGGTAAGATTGGCAGATTTACTTCCTTCCCTAAAGGACATTAGTGAGCCAGATGGGGTTTTATAACAATCAATGATTATTGAAACTGGCTTTTCAATTCCACATTTATTTATGAATTCAAATTTCACCAGCTGCCATAGCAGAATTTCAACCTATGTTTCCAGAGAATTTACCTGGGCCTCACTAATCCAGTGATATTACCACTATGTCACCACCTCTCCAGTAGGTGGCTGGGAACCAATTTAGATACAGAGTTGATGGGTGAACTGCACTTGGTGTGAGTTAGGATGCAGGCAGCAGAATTATAGATGAGTTTATGTTTACAGAGTATGGAAGATGGGATTGCAAGGGTGCACCCAGGAGAGCATTGGAATAGTCAAATATGAAGGTAACAAAAACATGGGTGAGGGTTTCACCATTAGATAGGCTGAGGCAGGGACAGAGATGGCGATGCTATGGAAGTGAAGGAAGTGGGCATTACGATGGAGAGAGTGCAGGATCGGAAGCTCAACTCAAGCCCAGATAAGTTGCAGAGGTCGAACAGTCTGGTTCAGCCTGAACCAGTGATCAGGGAGGGGAATGAAGTGGAGTTTGTGGTGGGAGCAATAGGCAATGGCTCAAGCTTTCCCAATGAATGATACATATAGAACTTGTTATGTAAGCTCCGTCCATTTGTACCAGGGCCCAGTGGCCCTGAAAGGGACTACAGGAGGCCTCTCAGGAAAAGACCAACAACAACGATTATTGAAAGGTGAGGAGTAGCTTCTCGTGCCTCCTATTATAATGGGCCACTGTCACCCTTGCTTGACCCCCTTCTAGGATCATGCCCTCCCGCTCCTGCACCTGCCAGGTGGCTCAACGGGGGACCTGACTGATCTTGAGACCTCCCACTGCTGGAAGCCTATGTTCAAATGGGAGGAAAAGAAAAGCCGCCTGAACCCAAAATGGTTCAAGGCCCGCTCGAGCAATTTCACCTGTTTTGGGATGAGGTCCCCAATCCCCCTTTCCCCCTGATGTGCAGGAAGTCACGTGACCCCTTTTCCATTCTGATGTTGGAAATTTGAAAACCAGTGCTTGACCAACATAACGGAAAATTAATCAGCTGGTTGTATCTTTCATTGCTGTTTGGGGGATCTTGGTCAGTGGGAATCTTGATTTGGGGGGATATTTTATCTTTAACCTACATGAGGGAACAGATCACCTGTGCCCCCGACCTAAAAGTTGTTCGGTACTACACTGACCAGAAATCTGGCTGCCCCGCAGGGATATTACTCTGGCAGAGGCCTTAATAAATTAGAGCTGGGTTTCCGCCATCTTCAGAGAGGAAGTCCTGTGCAACTCTGTAATCACAGCAGCGCCAGAAGACAGTAGTGGCCACATTTAGGACTGCAACCAGTCTCCATGAAGAGAAAATGGATATTGGACTTAAGGTAAGTCTGGGGTTTTTGTGTGGGCACAGCTGCGAGACCCTAGCAAGTGGGAGTGGGGGTGGGGTGGTGGGGGGGGTGGGTGGGAGTGGGAGATGTCATTTTAGAGAGGCGGGGTGGGGGGGTGGTGGGGGGGCGTTGGTGGGGGAGGCATAAAGGGGTATACAATCTTGGGAGGTGCCCTAAATGGACACAGAGGACCCCCCAAAGGAGGTACCCCACTTCCTCCTGACAGCAGCCCATGTGATGGAAGTTGCCAGGCTCTTTGCCTTCCATCCGACTTCCCATGCAGAAAAATTGAGGCAGAGGTGGAATGCGGCCTTTAAGTGGTAGTTAATTGTCCACTGAAGGCCGCAATAGGCCTAAGGGTGGACGGGCAGGCTGTCTGACGCTTTACCCGCCCCTCCCCCATCCCACACCACCACACCACCACCCCCCATAATAATGCAAGTAGATGGTGGGCTGACCACCCACTTTCTTCTCTGTGCTCCTTCACTTTCAGTGGGGATGGGGCAGCTGACTGTAAAATTCAGCCTGAGTGACTGCACCTCACAGCATTTCATTGGGTGTGAAGAACCTTGAGAGATTCCTGAGAGATACTAAATAGCGAACAGTAACTTGCAAATCACTTTATTAGTAGTAAAACATCCCAAGGCACTTCACAGTTTATAGCCACTTCTTTTGTTGCTATAGCAGCAGGGGAAGCAGGACTTGCATTGGGTTTTACAACACATGATCCTGATTATCAGTCAATATTTTTCTGCAATGTCTTGTGGATGTTGTGCTTCCATTGCAGTTTAGGGTCAGTAAATTTGACCTATTATTTATACCTCATAAAAAAATACCTTTGCAAGTCCATGATAGGCAGTCTGATGTAATCAGTTTGATGGAAAAATGAAGCTGTAGTCCCCTTGACTAGCCAGCAAAATGAAAACACTTCACATGTTGATTTGGATCCATAAAGGGCCTTGCTGTGTTCTGTTCCTGGCCTGTGTGCTTTGGCCAGTGTCCTGGACTAATTATGATATCCGTACTTTTATATTCCACCCTTCTTGTAATAAAGGCCAACACTCCATTTGCCTTCCCAATTACTTGCTGTACCGGAATGCTAACTTTTTTCGATTCATGCACGAGGATGCCCAGATTCTTCCACATCGCAGCATTTTGTAGTTTCTCTCCATTTAAATATTTTGCTTTTCTTTCTTTCTTTCTTTAAAATGGACAAGCTCACATTTTCCCATCATACTCCATCGGCCAAATCTTTGCCCGTTCATTTAACTGACCTGTATCCCTTTGCAGACTCTCTGAGCTGAATGTTTGCTTTGGGGGTGGGAAACAGGAGGCAGGGCGGTTTCCAGGTCCTGGGAGGGCGGGGAGGGGGTGGGGGGGTGGGGGGGGTTGGTGGGCGGGAGAGGGCGGTGGCAGGTTTGTGGGGGTTAGTGTGAGGAACAGCCATTCTTTGGAATTTTGTCTGGGGTGCTCCCTTAATTGGTGGGAGCTAGGTTCCCTGCCCAAATAAGGGCAATGGGTGGGTTCTTGATGCTGAAGGGCAACCAGAGGCATTCTAACTTAAGAGGAGCAGCCAGCAGTAATGGATGGTAACTAACTGAGAGGGTGCTTAAACATGAAGATGCCCTCTTGCCAACATTATTTTTTTAAAAATCAATTGCAAACAGAGAAAGCAACCAGACCACCATTGTACAGGGCAGTTGGGTGTGTGTGGAATCCCTTGACAGGGCAACTTTTGGCTGCGCCTGTACCAAGGCAGGGAGGGGCTGTAGGCCTACTTGCATTCTGACCCGCCACTGGATGCCCACCTCCAAGCAGCTGAACTGCCCCATCACGTCGGGAGAGTAGAGACCGACTAGAAAATCCCATTTGGCCTCCTTTACATGACATTAGCAAGGCTCTTCATGACCCTAATTGCCTGGACACCTCATGGGGGTGGACAACCCTGCTGGCCCAAAACGTGCCTTGGCCAAAATGTTAGATGCCAGGTACAGGGTCAGAAAACCGTTACGCCAGCTGGTGCCACTGTTTTCGGGCCCCGCTCATCTCCATTCCCAGCCTTGGCAAGTTGTGAAAATTCTGCCCTTTGTGCCCTCCTCACAACTTGCTTTCCCACCTATCCTTGTATCATCAGCAAATATGGCTACAATAGTCTGTCCCTTCATCCAAATCATTAATTTAGATTGTAAATAGTTAAGGCCCCAGCACTGATCCCTGTGGCACTCCGCTAGTTACATTTTGCCAAATGACCCATTTACCCAGGCTCTTAGCTTTCTGTTAGTGAACCAATCTTCTATCCATGCTAATATATTAACCTCAACACCATGAGCTGTGTCCATGTGCAGGCTGCATGTCGACAGGCCCACCTGGAGCTGCGGAAATTGCAGTCAAGGCAGGAAGATGCCCTTAAGTGATTGTTAATTGCCACTTAAGGGTCTCAAGTGGAGGGGGAGACAGTAAGGTCGACCATGGGCCAAATCACCCAGAACTTCCTTCTATAGAGGCAGGAAGGCTTTGGATAACAGTCCCAACACCAACCTACCTAACCTCCAGGTCCTTCTGCCTCCTTCGTCGCCTCCTGCGGGGGCAAAGGATTCTATTCAAAGAGTCTTTCTTTCTCAATGGAATATACATTCCAGTATAATACCTCCTGAGAGTTAGGTGTCTTGCATATTCTTTTAAGGGGCTGAATTCACCTCTGGGTAGTCTTCTTGCTCCTGAGTCAGAAGGTTGTGGGTTCAAGTCCTATTCCAGAGACTTGAGCGCATAATCTAGGCTGACACTGAAATGCATGACTGAGGGAGAATTACAATGTTAAAGGTGATGTCTTTCAGATAAGATGCTAAACTGACGTTATTTGAAGATGAGCAGAGGTGTTCCCTCTGTGACCTGTTTACCCCTCAGCCATACATCACTAAAATAGACATTGTTATCAAACCTGCTGACAAGGGCAGTGTTGCCTGGTGCACCAACCTCTACCTTGCAGAGACTGAGCACCAACTCTCAAACACTTCTTCCTACCTCCTCCTGGACCATGACCCCACCACTAAGCATCAAGCCATTGTTTCCAGGACTGTCAGCGACCTCATCTCCTCTGGAGATCTTCCCTCTACAGCTTCCCACATCGTAGGGGGAGGCGATGGCTTAGTGGTATTGTCGCTGGACTAGTAATCCAGAGACCCAAGGTAATTCTCTGGGGGCCTGGGTTCGAATCCAATAAAAATCTAAAATTAAAAGTCTCATCGTAATGCTGATGACGACCATGAAACCATTGAGTTCACTAATCTCTCTGGCCTACACGTGACTCCAGGCCCACAGAAATGTGGTTGACACTGAAGTGGCCTAGCAAGCTGCTCAGTTGTCACAAAAAAGGAATGACCACCTGGCATGGACCTAGGCACTGGAAACAACAATAGCAAAGTCCTCCTTACTAACATCTGGGAGCTGTCTCACAGACTAGTCAAGCAACAGCCATCCTCACGGAATCATATCTTGCAGATCACACCTCACACCACCTACCCCACCAGCAAGACAGGCCCAGCAGAGGTATACAGTCGCAAGTTGCCCTGGGTGTCCTCAACATTGACTCTGGACCCAGGAAGTCTCATGGCATCAGGTCAAACATGGGCAAGGCAACCTCCTGCTGATTACCATGTACCGCCCTCCCTCAGCTGATGAATCAGTGCTCCTCCATGTTGAACACCACCTGGAGAAAGCACTGAGGGTGGTGAGGGCACAGGGGACCTAAATTTCCATCACCAAGGTGGCTTGGTAGCACCACTACTGGCCGAATCCTAAATGATATAGCTGCTAGACTGGGCCTGCTGCAGGTGGTGAGGGAACCAGCAAGTGGGAATTAATGATCCTCATCCTCACCAACCTGCCTGCTGCAGATGTATCTGTCCGTGACAATATCGGTAGGAGTGACCTCTGCACAGTCGTTATGGAGACAAAGTCCCATCTTCACATTGAGGATACCCTCCATCGTGTTGTGTGGCACTACCACTGTGCTAAACGGGATAGATTTCGAACAGATCTAGCAACTCAAGTCTGGACATCCATGAGGCACTGTGGGCCATCAGCAGCAGCAGAATTGTACTCGAACACAATCTGTAACCTCATGGCCCAGCATATCCCCCACTCTACCATTGCCAGCGAGCCAGGGGATCAACCCTGGTTCAATGAAGAGTGCAGGAGGGCATACCAGGAGCAGCACCAGGCACACCTGAAAATGAGGTGTCAACCTGGTGAATCTATAACACAGGACTACTTGCATGCCAAACAGCATAAGCAGCAAGTGATAGACAGAGCTAAGAGATCCCACAACCAATGGATCAAATCTAAGCTCTGCAGCCCTGCCACATCTAGTTGTGAATGGTGATGGACAATTAAACAACTGGAGGAGGAGGCTCCACAAATATCCCCATCCTCAATGATGGAGGAGCCCAGCACATCAGTGCAAAAGATAAGGCTGAAACATTCGCAACAATCTTCAGCCAGAAGTGCCAAGTGGATGATCCATCTTGGCCTCCTCTGGAGGTCCCCAGCATCACAGATGCCAGTCTTCAGCCAATTTGATTCACTCCACATAATATCAAGAAACGGCTGAAGGCACTGAGCACTGCAAAGGCTATGGGCCCTGACAATATTTCGGAAATAGTACTGAAGCTTATGGACTTGCTGCGCCCCTAGCCAAGATGTTCCAGTACAGCTACAACACTGGCATTTACTTGGCTACGTGGAAACTTGGCAAGGTATGTCCAGTACAAAAAAAGCAGGACAAATCCAACCAGGCCAATTACCGCTCCATCAGTCTATTCTCGATCATCAGTAAAATAATGGAAGGGGTCATCAACAGTGCTTTCAAGCTGCACTTGCTTAGCAATAACCTGCTCGCCGATGCCAAGTTTGGGTTCCGCCAGGGCCACTCGGCTCCTGACCTCATTACAGCCTTGGTTCAAACATGGACAAAAGAGCTGAACTCCTGGGGCGAGGTGAGAGTGACTGCCTCTGATATCAAGGCAGCATTTGACAGAGTGTGGCATCAAGGAGTCCTAGCAAAACTGGAGTCAGTGTGAATCAGGGGGTAAACTCTCCACGGGTTGGAGTCATGCCTAGCACAAAGGAGGATGGTTGTGGTTGTTGGAGGTCAGTCATCTCAGCTCCAGGGCATCACTGCAGGAGTTCCTTATGGTAGTGTCTTCGGCCCAACCATCTTCAGCTGTTTCATCAATGATCTTCCTTCCATCATAAGGTCAGAAGTGGGGATGTTCGCTGATGATTGCACAATGTTCAGCACCATTCGCAACTCCTCAGATACTGAAGCAGTCCATGTCCAAATGCAACAAGACCTGGACAATATCCAGGCTTGGGCTGACAAGTGGCAAGTAACATTTGCACTACACAAGTGTCAGGCAATGACTATCTCCAACAAGAGAAAATCCAACCATTGTGCCTTGATGTTCAATGGCATTACCATCACTGAATCCCCCACTATCAACATCCTTGGGGTTACCATTGACCAGAAACTGAACTGGACTAGCTATATAAATACTGTGGCTACAAGAGCAGGTCAGAGGCTAGGAATCGTGTGACGAGTAACCCATCTCCTGACTCCCCGAAGCCTGTCCATCATCTACAAGGCACAAGTCAGCAGTGTGATGGAATACTCTCCACTTGACTAGATGAGTGCAGCTCTCACAACACTCAAGAAGCTTGACACCATCCAAGACAGAGCAGCCCATTTGATTGGCACCACATCCACAAATATTCACTCCCTCCACCACTGAAGCACAGTAGCAGCAGTGTGTACCATCTACAAGTAGCACTGCAGGAATTTACCAACGCTCCTTTGACAGCATCTTCCAAACCACGACCACTACCATCTAGAAGGTCAAGGGCAGCAGATAGATGGGAACACCACCACTTGGAAGTTCCTCTCCATGTCACTCACCATCTTTACTTGAAAATATATCACTGTTCCTTCACTGTCACTGGGTCAAAATCCTGGAACTCCCTTCCTAACAGCACTGTGGGTGTACCTACACCTCAGGGACTGCAGCGCACCACCACCTTCTTAGGGGCAATTAGTGATGGGCAATAAAGGCTGGCCCAGCCAGCGAAGCCCACATCCCATGAATGAATAAAAAAACGTCCCCCAACTCCAAACAGCCCATTTCTACCTATTCCCCAAAATCTACAAATAGGGCTGTCCTGGTAGACTCATCATTTCAGCCTGTTCTGCCCCAATGAACTTATTTCTTCCTATCATGACTCTAATTTTTTCTCTCCTTGTCCAGTCTCTTCACACCTACATTTGTGATTCTTCAGATGCCCTACGTCATATCAACAATTTCCAGTTTCCTGGCCCTAACAGCCTCCTCTTCATTATGGATATCCAATCCCTCTACACCGCTGTCCTCCACCACGGAGGACCCTCCGCTTCTTCCTTGAACAGAAGCCCAACCAGTCCCCATCTACCACCATTGAACAATTTCTCATTTAACTTGTCTCACTTTCTCCAAATAAAAGGGGTGGTTATGGATACCTGCATGGGCCCTAGTTATGCGTGTCTTTTTGCAGGGCCTGTGGAACATTCCTTGTTCCAGTCCCACTCAGGCCCCCTCCCACAACTCCTCTTTCGGTGCATTGATGACTCTTTCGGTATCGCTTCATGCTCTCACCTGGAGCTGGAAAAATTAGTCAGTTTTGCTTCCAATGTCTACCCTTCTCTCACCTTCACATGGTCCATCTCCGGCACTTCCCTTCCCTTCCTTGACTTCTCTGTCTCCATTTCTGGTGATAGGCTGCCTACTAATATTCATTACAAGCCCACCAACTTCCACAGCTACCTCGACTGCAGCTGCTCACACCCAGCTTCCTGTAAGGACTCCATCCCATTCTCCCAGTTTCTCCGTCTCTTTCGTATTTGTTCTGATGATAATACCTTCCATAGGAGCGCTTCCCACATGTCTTTCTTTTTCCCTCAGCCGAGGATTCTCCTCCACTGCAGTTGACAGGGCCCTCAACTATATCCGACCTATTTCCCTCAATTCTTCCCTCACCCCTTCCCACACCTCCCAGAACTATGATCGGGTTCCCCTTGTCCTCACTTTCCATCCCACCAACCTCCACATTCAAAGGATTATCCTTCGCCATTTCCGCCAACTCCAACATGATGCCACCACCAAACACAACTTCCCCTCCCCTATCAGCATTCCGAAGGGATCCTCTGTGACACCCTGGTCTACTCCTCAATCATCCCATTCAACTCGTCTCCTTCCCATGGCACCTTGTAGATGATCTGGTCATAAGTTTCCAAAGTTCTCTTGATTCAGGAATTGTTCCCTTGGATTGGAAAATTGCCAAGGTCACTCTACATAAGAAACTGTTAACAAATTTGTAAGTGCATGGAACTGGAGGCAACCTATTGACATGGGGAGAGAATTAGTTAGAAAGGAGCAGTCCGAGAGTAAGGATAACCATATTTACTTAAATTGGCATACTGTGACTAATGGTGTGCACCGGGGATTTGTACTGAGACCTCAGCTTCTCCCTCTAATTGAGAGCCCTATACCCAAGTTTGTTGATGACACCAAGTTAGGTAGCACATTAAATAATATAGTTGGGAGCATAAAGTTGCTAAATTGATAGACTAAATAAAGACCACATGGGTGAGCAAACCTGCAGCAGATGGAGTTCAATGTGGAGAAGTGTGAGGCCATCCACTTAGGAGCATTTTCTAAATGGTGAGAAACCAGGAACTATGGTCAAGCAAAGATTTGGTACAGAAATCGCTAAAAGTTAAAGGCCAGGTACGAAAAAGTAATTAAAAAGGCTAATGGAATGTTGGCCTTTATCTCAAGGGGGCTAGAATATAAAGGAGTGGATATTGTTGTAAAACTGGTTAGACTCCATTTATAATAGTGCATTAGGGCTAGGCCATTTAGGAGTGATGTCAGGAAGGACTTCTTCACAAAAGGTTAGTGAAAATCTGGAGCTAATGAGGCTAGGTCAATGGAAACTTTAAAAAGTGAGGTTGATTCATTTTCCTTCAGCAAGGTTATTGATCTTATTTGAGGCCTTAGCGACATTTTGTCCTTTGATGAGAATATTATCAGTTCAAAGGGGCACTTCATGAAAATATTGACAGAAGTCATACCCAAAGTGTTGTGGTATTCAGTAAGGATGGCATTTTTCCCTGGAATCAACTAGAAGCTACAATGGCGGACTGGGAGAATATCGGGATCTCTCTGGGTGGGCGGGCCAGTTGGCCTTCCTCATCTTCAATTATCTTGCAATCATATGATGACAACAATATCTGGCTCCAGATTGTTGAGTCCCTTATCTGGATGGACAGAAAATTGGGGCGATCTTAATCATCATCTTTTCCTATTCATTGGCTAAGTCTGAGTTTCTCTGCAACCAATGTATACTCTGCTTTGCCCCATTCAGAGTGTCAGCCCATTGGGCAGATATTTGAGTATAAGCTGCTGTTTACGTTGTCTGGCTTCTCAATGGCATCGTTTTTCAAAAGGCACCAAGGTTAATTTCTCAGTATGAGTTACATGTTGCAGAAAATAAATGCCTAGAATAAATCTGCGTCAATAAATTCTTTCAAAAGACCTACAGATTTCAGACAATATGTGGCTGAACCCTGCCTCATAAGATCGATTACTTCTATCTTTCCTCAGCAGTTTTCTCTCAGTAGCTGCTTGCTACCTTGTATGGTCCTCTGGATAGCAGACAAAGCCTATCTAAGAACCTGTTTCATATTTCATTTTATGAGCAGAGTTTGAATCCTGTAAAGAGGGAGCTAAATATAAATGCATGCTTAAACTCAACGTCTTAACACTAACTCCATTGAACCACGAAAAGGGGGTTTCTTGGGTAAAAATTTAAATGCAAAAACTGAAGGGCTAATCAACTAATGCAAAGAAAACAAGTCCCACTGCATGAATTTGGTGCTTTATTTGGAACTTGTTCATTTATAAAGTGAGAGAAGGACTGTGTAAATACCACGGATGGGCGTTAACAGCTTTTAGCTGAGCATTTTTTCCATTTGAGCTGCAGGAATCCAACTGAAAAACTAGGCTGAAAGATCACTACATCAGCACAAAGCATTGCTTTCTGTCCTTTAGAAAGCTGCTAATGGGATTGTAATCCCATTGTAATACGTGGGCTTTGAGCATTTTAGAAAGGAATTAAAACTCCCTCATTTCTATCCAAAAATGTCAGACTTGTTGATGTTATGAAGACATTAAAAAGGTGGGAGGTGAGAGGTCATATTTTTTAGAAATGGCAGCCACTAAAAACCTCTTGTTTCCTCAAACAATGATGCTTTACAGGCTGCAAGAGTCTTGAGATGAGTGGAGCCAGTGTGTAGATGACTGCCAGAAGAAAACTGGCCAAAAGAGCCAAAATTCAAACGCTGTGTAATGGGAAAATGTAGACATGCATTTTTGTGTTAAGCGCACCAGAGCGAGGGCAGATAACTAGTAATTAATGGAAAATTTTACATATTGAAGAATACATTCTGAATATTAAAGCATTGCCTGAAACCTAGCTATTAATGTTTCTATCTTGCACTAAACAACGTCACTGCAAGTATGAAACTGGGAGTTGGAGTTAAAGTGGCAATTCACATTTCCCAGGAAACAAGTTGATTTCAGTTCTCCAAATGAATTTTTTTCTGATGTGAAAATTTCCGTTCTGGGTCAAACTGTATAGATTCAGCAGCAGAACTGACACTGCCTTATATCAGAACAGCAGCATGATCTGTTTCATTAAAAGCCCCTTATTACATGGCTTACCTATTTGTAAAAGGGTAACCAGGGCAACCACAAAACTTCCCCCAAGTGCCACAGAGTAGCTCATTAATTGCCTTGGCTGCAGTCGTGTTTTTGCATCATTAATAGACTTCATTATCCCTAATATACAGTGTTGACCAACACACATCTAATCAGTTGAAAACTCTGGTCTACTGTGTGACTGGGGGCTCACTATACTGTGTGACTGGGGGCTCACTATACTGTGTGACTGGGGGCTCACTATGCTGTGTGACTGGGGGCTCACTATACTGTGTGACTGGGGGCTCACTACTGTGTGACTGGGGGCTCACTATGCTGTGTGACTGGGGGCTCACTATACTGTGTGACTGGGGGCTCACTATACTGTGTGACTGGGGGCTCACTATACTGTGGGACTGGGGGCTCACTATACTGTGGGACTGGGGGCTCACTATACTGTGTGACTGGGGGCTCACTATACTGTGGGACTGGGGGCTCACTATACTGTGGGACTGGGGGCTCACTATACTGTGGGACTGGGGGCTCACTATACTGTGTGACTGGGGGCTCACTATACTGTGTGACTGGGGGCTCACTATACTGTGTGACTGGGGGCTCACTATACTGCGGGACTGGGGGCTCACTATACTGTGTGACTGGGGGCTCACTATACTGTGTGACTGGGGGCTCACTATACTGTGTGACTGGGGGCTCACTATACTGTGTGACTGAGGGCTCACTATACTGTGTGACTGGGGGCTCACTATACTGTGTGACTGGGTTGGTTCAATAAACTGTGACTATGTGCCACGCTGTGGAATTGCCTGTCTAAACTCCTCACCTGTCTTTCCACATTAGAATCCATCTCCGAGCAAATTGTTAGTCTCCCCCTCTTAATCTCTTCCTTTGGCTCTGTTCATTTTTTGATTCTTCCTCTGTGAACACTTTGGGACTTTTTTCTACATTAATGGTACTGTATAAATGCACATTAAAGGTTTTGCTTGAGCTCAGTGAAGGGAGTTAACCCCAACTTTCTTTTGACCTCAGAAGCATGTCTTTCTTTGGCAGGTAGCACCCGCCGAAGTGTTGCTATTTCATCTTCAACCTTGAGCTCCTCTGTTTCAGCTTCAGGTAGCACACCAACTCCATCCCCACTTGCAGGGATAGCCACAGGCACGTCAGTCCTGTTTCCAGGCAGACCTTGGTTTGGAGAGAGAAAGTCCAGCTGCACCAACTCTTAAGTCAAAATTGAGGAGGAAAGGAGTTATTGAATTTCCGGCAAAGTTATGGCTCTCATGGCCCCTTGCTATTCTTTTTGAACTGGGCCAATTAATATTACAGCTGGTCTTTGCTGAGTAGTTTAACGGAATGCAGCATGGTCGGCAGCTGTAGTTTAGCAGGTTGCCATTACTTTTACTTTCTAACCTGTTTGGCTGTTACAACAATAACAACACTTCAAAAGCACTTCATTGGCTGGAAAGCACTTTGGCTGTCCTGAGGTTATGGAAGGCACCATATAAATGCAAGTCTTTTGTTCTTTTTATTCAATAGAAGCACAGATTAGTTTGCAGTTATGTGACCCATTTCAAGCTAAGTTGTAATAGTGCTGAGCACATTTGCTGTGGTATGGTTTGTAAAATGCTAATTGGAGGTTTACATTAATCCAGTTAATGGATTATCTAAGAGCCAATATGTATATTGAGAACCAGCAGACCTGCTCTTCAGAGTGAGTAAAGGTTCCAATGGTTCAAAGGGACATATGGGTGAAAGGGTTTTTTGAGAAGTCTCCCCTTGATATTAGGGTGCCAACCTTTACAGCACACCTTACTTCAATGTTACATTCCACAGCTGATTTGTATGTCACAGGATGTGTTTTTGATTGAATGATTAGATACTTCTAAAAGCAAAAGCCAAGATCAACCATTCCAGTTGCAGGTTGTTCCCATTTATAAGCGATGTTTAATTTCGGGCCACATGCATGTTTGTCCTGGCACAGACAGCAACAACAACTGTAGTGCAGGAAATGTAGGAGAGATGGGCCAGAATGCAAAGTGAACGCTATGCTGCATGACGGAGTCCAGCGACAGAGGATGGCCACTTGGCGAAAATTGTAATAGGCTCCCAGTACCTGGTGGGCCCAGTGACCCATTATAAGTAAGCTAAAGAGGCCCCACCATTGAAGGCTGTGCCTTCAGCTGCCCAACTGGAAGCACTCCCTAACAGCTCCACTTTCTTTCCTCCTTTAAGACCCTCCTTAATCAAAATGTTGATGACTGTTCAAGATATCATTTTGTTTGTTGTGGTTATGCCTCTGTGAAGAATTGTGGCTCATTTTTCTATGCTGGGTGGGGGGGCGGGGTGCTATATGAATGCAACTTGTTCATTCTGGCTGTTGAAATGTGTACAAATGGCAGCTTGCACAGCAACACAACCTAAAGCATAGAGTAAAATATAACTAAATACCTCCTCTTCCACTAAAACAAGCACAACGTTCTGAAATATTTTCCAACTGGAGAAAGTACTTAAAGGAACCAACCACAGCCGGCTGGGCCGCTGGTTTACTAATTTCTTCACCTTATACGTGGCAGGCAGTATTGGTGTCAGAGATTTACAGTGCGAGATCTCACAACCATAACTTCTCCTTCATAAGGAGGCTGACATGAGGCAGCAGTGAAGTTCCCTTTGTCCCAATGGGCTTCTGCCACTGATTGTGCTGCACATCTCCATGCCTAGATCCTGTGCCCATGGCCCAACTGTGCACCCTTAGACCTTAGATCAATGACCCAGGTCTTCCGATCCCAATACCTGCTCTTGAAGATAGCAATGGCATCAGAAGTTCCAGGGAGCCGATTTACATTGGAACCCCGAACATCAGGTTTGCCAGAAATGGCCCTGTGGGAGCTCTCACTGATGGTTCCGGGGCTTGTCAGCACACAAAACTTGGGCTGTCTGTCCAATACTTATAGGGGAGAATTTTCTCTCCGTCGGAGGGGTTGTGCACGGGCAGGCATGGGCGGGCGTGCAGCTGATCAGCTGGGCACTGCCATTTTACGTGGACGGGCCAATTAAGGCCCACCCAGCGTGACGCATGCCCGGAAGCGCTGAGCGCTCCCTATGCAGGGGGGGTGGGCATTGCCCATGTCGGGGAGTGCATTCATTCACACATGCGCGTGGAAGAGGGCAGAAATCTCCCTGAGGCACAGAGCTGCCTCAGGGAGATTAGTTCCACTTATGAAACATTGATTAAAGGTAAAAAAATTTTTAAGGACATGTCCCCTCATGTGAAACTGTCACATGAGCTGGGACATGTCCATTAATTTTATTTAAAAATTTTCAAGCACTTTAAAAACGTTCATGAAACCTCATCCCGCCCGTGGATGAGGTTCCATGAAAAATGCGAAGGCCGCCTGGGTTCTTCACCTGCTCACCCCCTCACAGACCCCCAATACTGCCCAATCTCCTGCTGACATGGCTCACCCACTCTGTACCCTGAAGCTGCTCATGAGCCCCCAACACTGCTCAGCCATCCCCTGCCACGGCTGCGCATTCCATCCCCTGCTAAACCATTCCCGATGCTGTTCACCCTCCTCACCCCCGTCCTGCTCCCTCAATACTTCTCATGACCCCCAGATACTGCTGACCCTCAACAATGGTCACCACCCCCCTGACCCTTCTCACCCATTTCCAATACTGCTCAGCCTCCTCAAACCCTCCCGCACCAACAATACTGTTCACCCGCTCATGATACTTACTCATCAGGACTGACACTGCTCACCTCACTCCGACACTGCCCACCTCACTCCGACACTGCCCACCTCACTCCAACACTGCTCACCTCACTCCAACACTGCTCACCTCACTCCGACACTGCTCACCTCACTCCGACACTGCTCACCTCCGACACTGCTCACCTCACTCCGACTCTGCTCATCTCTCTCCGACACTGCTCACCTCACTCCGACACTGCCCACCTCACTCCAACACTGCTCACCTCACTCCAACACTGCTCACCTCACTCCGACACTGCTCACCTCACTCCGACACTGCTCACCTCACTCCGACACTGCTCACCGCTCTCTGACAGTGCTCACCTCACTCCGACACTGCCCACCTCGCTCCGACACTGCTCACCTCACTCCGACACTGCTCACCTCACTCCGACACTGCTCACCTCGCTCCGACACTGCTCACCTCACTCCGACACTGCTCACCTCTCTCTGACACTGCTCACCTCACTCCGACACTGCTCACCTCTCTCAGACACCGCTCACCTCACTCCGACACTGCTCACCTCGCTCCGACACTGCTCACCTCACTCCGACACTGCTCACCTCGCTCCGACACTGCTCACCGCTCTCTGACACTGCTCACCTCACTCCGACACTGCTCACCTCTCTCAGACACCGCTCACCTCACTCCGACACTGCTCACCTCGCTCCGACACTGCTCACCTCGCTCCGACACTGCTCACCTCGCTCCGACACTGCTCACCTCGCTCCGACACTGCTCACCGCTCTCTGACACTGCTCACCTCGCTCCGACACTGCTCACCTCACTCTAACACTGCTCACCTCACTCCGACACTGCTCACCTCACTCCGACACCGCTCACCTCACTCCGACACTGCTCACCTCGCTCCGACACTGCTCACCTCACTCCGACACTGCTCACCTCGCTCCGACACTGCTCACCTCCTCCTGCATTCCTGCCACGGCTCACATGCTATTAAACCACAGACATTGCTCAGCCCTGGGGGAGGTGGGGTTGAGCAATGCCAGGGGCGGTGGTTCAGCAGTGTCGGGGGGGGTGAGCAGTGTCGGGGGTGGGTGGAGAGCAGTGTCGGGGGGGTGAGCAGTGTCGGGGGGGGGTGGAGAGCAGTGTCGGGGGGGTGAGCAGTGTCGGGGGGGGGTGAGCAGTGTCGGGTGAGCAGTGTCAGGGGGGTGAGCAGTGTCGGGGGTGGGTGGAGAGCAGTGTCGGGGGGGTGAGCAGTGTCGGGGGGGGGTGAGCAGTGTCGGGTGAGCAGTGTCGGGGGGGTGAGCAGTGTCAGGGGGGCTGAGCAGTGTCGGGTGAGCAGTGTCGGGGGGGTGAGCAGTGTCGGGGTGGGTGAGCAGTGTCGGGTGAGCAGTATCGGGGGGGGTTGAGCAGTGTCGGGGGGGGTGAGCAGTGTCGGGGGGGTGAGCAGTGTCGGGGGTGGGGGGTGTGCAGTGTCGGGGGGGGTGAGCAGTGTCGGGGGGGGTGAGCAGTGTCGGGGGGGTGAGCAGTGTCGGGGGTGGGGGGTGTGCAGTGTCGGGGGGGGTGAGCAGTGTCAGGGGGGTGAGCAGTGTTGGTGGGGGGGTGAGCAGTGTCAGGGGGGTGAGCAGTGTTGGTGGGGGGGTGAGCAGTGTCGGGAGGGGTGAGCAGGGTCGGGGGGGGTGAGCAGTGTCAGGGGGGTGAGCAGTGTTGGTGGGGGGGTGAGCAGTGTCGGGGGGGGTGAGCAGTGTCGGGTGGGATTGAGCAGTGTCGGGGGGGGTGAGCAGTGTCTGGGGGGGAGCAGTGTCGGGGGTTGAGCAGTGTCGGCTGGGGTTGAGCAGTGTCGGAGGGGTGAGCAGTGTCGGGGGTGTGAGCAGTGTCGGAGGGGTGAGCAGTGTCGGGGGTTGAGCAGTGTCGGCTGGGGTTGAGCAGTGTCGGGGGTTGAGCAGTGTCGGCTGGGGTTGAGCAGTGTCGGGGGTTGAGCAGTGTCGGGGGTGTGAGCAGTGTCGGAGGGGTGAGCAGTGTCGGGGGGTGAGCAGTGTCGGGGGGTGGGTGAGCAGTGTCGGGGGGGGGAGCAGTGTCGGTGGGGGTGAGCAGTGTCGGGGGGGTGAGCAGTGTCAGTGTGAGGGGGGGAGCAGTGTTGGGGGGGTGGGTGGGGGAGCAGTGTCGGGGGTGAGCAGTGTCGGGGGGGGTGAGCAGTGTCGGGGGGGTGAGCAGTGTCGGGGGGGGTTGAGCAGTGTCGGGGGGCGTTGAGCAGTGTCGGGGGGGGTGAGCAGTGTCGGGGGGGTGAGCAGTGTTGGTGGGGGGGTGAGCAGTGTCGGTGGGGGTGAGCAGTGTCGGGTGGGTGAGCAGTGTCGGGTGGGATTGAGCAGTGTCGGGGGGGGTGAGCAGTGTCGGAGGGGTGAGCAGTGTCTGGGGGGGAGCAGTGTCGGGGGTTGAGCAGTGTCGGCTGGGGTTGAGCAGTGTCGGGGGGGTGAGCAGTGTCGGGGGGTGAGCAGTGTCGGGGGGTGGGTGAGCAGTGTCGGGGGGGGGAGCAGTGTCGGTGGGGGTGAGCATTGTCGGTGTGAGGGGGGGAGCAGTGTTGGGGGGGGTGGGTGGGGGAGCAGTGTCGGGGGGGAGCAGTGTCGGCGGGGAGATGAGCAGTGTCGGGGGGGGTGAGCAGTGTCGGGGGGGGTGCTGTGTGCAGTGTCGGTGGTGGTGAGCAGTGTCGGGGGGGTGAGCAGTGTCGGGGGGGTGAGCAGTGTCGGGGGGGGTTGAGCAGTGTCGGGGGGGGTGAGCAGTGTCGGAGGGGTGAGCAGTGTCGGAGGTTGAGCAGTGTCGGCTGGGGTTGAGCAGTGTCGGAGGGGTGAGCAGTGTCTGGGGGGGAGCAGTGTCGGGGGTTGAGCAGTGTCGGCTGGGGTTGAGCAGTGTCGGGGGTGTGAGCAGTGTCGGGGGTTGAGCAGTGTCGGAGGGGTGAGCAGTGTCGGGGGTTGAGCAGTGTCTGGGGGGGAGCAGTGTCGGGGGTTGAGCAGTGTCGGC
The DNA here is from genome assembly GCF_964194155.1 of Cetorhinus maximus. NCBI lineage: Eukaryota > Metazoa > Chordata > Chondrichthyes > Lamniformes > Cetorhinidae > Cetorhinus > Cetorhinus maximus. The sequence continues at coordinate 49,469,359 of NC_135882.1, forward strand.
TGGGGTTGAGCAGTGTCGGGGGTGTGAGCAGTGTCGGGGGTTGAGCAGTGTCGGAGGGGTGAGCAGTGTCGGGGGTTGAGCAGTGTCTGGGGGGGAGCAGTGTCGGGGGTTGAGCAGTGTCGGCTGGGGTTGAGCAGTGTCGGGGGTGTGAGCAGTGTCGGGGGTTGAGCAGTGTCGGCTGGGGTTGAGCAGTGTCGGGGGTGTGAGCAGTGTCGGGGGTTGAGCAGTGTCGGAGGGGTGAGCAGTGTCGGGGGTTGAGCAGTGTCGGAGGGGTGAGCAGTGTCGGGGGGTGAGCAGTGTCGGGGGGTGGGTGAGCAGTGTCGGGGGGGGGAGCAGTGTCGGTGGGGGTGAGCAGTGTCGGGGGGGTGAGCAGTGTCAGTGTGAGGGGGGGAGCAGTGTCGGGGGGGGTGGGTGGGGGAGCAGTGTCGGGGGTGAGCAGTGTCGGGGGGGGTGCTGTGTGCAGTGTCGGTGGTGGTGAGCAGTGTCGGGGGGGGTGAGCAGTGTCGGTGGTGGTGAGCAGTGTCGGGGGGTTGAGCAGTGTCGGGGGGCGTTGAGCAGTGTCGGGGGGGGTGAGCAGTGTCGGGGGGGTGAGCAGTGTCGGGGGGGGTTGAGCAGTGTCGGGGGGGGTGAGCAGTGTCGGGGGGGTGAGCAGTGTCGGGGGGGTGAGCAGTATCGGTGGGGGGGAGTTGTGTCGCAGGGGTCATTGAGCCATGTTGGGGGAGTGTGAAGGGTGGTGAACATTCTCGCGAGTGGGTGGATGAGCTGTGTCAGAGGGCAGGTGCTGGGTCGTGTCCGGGTTGGGGGATAAGGTGCTGAAGGTGGGGGCCTGAGCGGTGTCGGGGGTGGGGGGCTGAGCGGTGTCGGGGCTGGGGGGGCTGAGCGGTGTCGGGGGTGGGGGGCTGAGCGGTGTCGGGGGTGGGGGGCTGAGCGGTGTCGGGGGTGGGGGGCTGAGCGGTGTCGGGGCTGGGGGGCTGAGCGGTGCCGGGTGTAGGGGTCTGAGCGGTGTCGGGGGTGGGGGTCTGAGTGGTGTCGGGGGTGGGGGTCTGGGTGATGTCGGGGGTGGGGTCTGATCCGTGTCAGTGTGGGGGTCTGAGCGGTGTTGGGGGTGGGGGTCTGAGTGGTACCGGGTGTAGGGATCTGAGTGGTGCCGGGTGGAGGGGTCTGAGCAGTGTCGGGGGTGGGGGTCTGAGCGGTGTCGGAGGTGGGGGTCTGAGCGGTGTCGGGTGTAGGGATCTGAGTGGTGTCGGGTGTAGGGATCTGAGTGGTGTCGGGGGTGGGGGTCTGAGCGGTGTCGGGTGTAGGGATCTGAGTGGTGCCGGGTGTAGGGATCTGAGTGGTGTCGGGGGTGGGGGTCTGAGTGGTGTCGGGGGTGGGGGTCTGAGTGGTGTCGGGGGTGGGGGTCTGAGTGGTGTCGGAGGTGGGGGTCTGAGCGGTGTCGGGTGTAGGGGTCTGAGCGGTGTCGGGGGTGGGGGTCTGAGTCGTGGCAGGGTGGAGACGTGTTGTGTCGGGTGTGACAGGTTGTCATGGGGGAAGGAAACTCGAATTAAAATCAGGCAACAGGTACATTTAAAAACAGTGAAATTCACTGAACTAAAGGTGGACAACAAGGGTGTGTCTTCGTGACGTGAATGGGGGTGTGAAGTCGCTGGCATTGGCCTCACCACTCGGCCTCCCGAGTCACATTGGTGCTAGATTCAACCTGGAGCTAGGACAGGAAGGTCCTTAGACACCCGTGTAAAAAGGTACGAGCTCAGTGATCACACACTATCTGCACGTTCATGGAGTGGAACCCCTTCCTGTTAGCGAAGGCCCCGGGCTCACCCGCTGGCGCCTTGATGGCCACATGTGTACAGTCTATAGCACCCTGGACACGGGGGAAGCCAGCAATGGCCGCGAAGCCTCTGGCTCGCTGTGTCTGACTGGCCTCATCCAAGCGGTGGTGGATGAAAGTCATTACCTACCCGAACAGAGCTTCTGTCACCAGCTTGACGCAACTGTGGACAGCTGATTGGGAGACTCCACACAGATCCCCCACTGAGCCCTGGAAAGAGCCGGAGGCACAGAAGTTGAGATCCACCGTGACCTTCAGAGCCATTGGCATGGGGTGTCCACCCACACAGTCGGAGCTGATTTCAGGCCCAATCCTCTGACAAATGGAGGTCATGGTCTCCCTTGAGAGGCGGAGCCTCCTTCAGCACTGTACCTCAGACATATTGAGGTAGATGCATCGCAGGCTATAAACCCTGGCAGCAGGATAGTGACATCTTCTGTGGCCCCTTCTGCCATGGCCTTCCTGCTGGCCCTGTGCCCCTTGTGCCTGCGACTGTCCTCCCACAGGGAGGCTGAATAGGGACACGTGACCTCCTGGCCCTCTCTTCCTCCTCAGAGGAAGTGCCTCCAGCGGAGACCACAATCCCCATTACCAGGGTAAGGGAAGGCTGTCTGATACCTGGAAGGCCCCAAGTGGTATGAATCCCCCTGGGAAACAACAGAGTCCTGAACCGAAGCCTCTTATTTCTGTCAATACAGCTCTGATGCTAAATGAAGATGTCCTGTTCACACAAGCAACCAGCAGCAAGTTATATCCTGAAATACAAACTACTCGCATTTACAAGCCCACTGACCCCTCTTATCCTGCCTGTGGATGAGGTTTTTGAAATGATGGCCTGCCCGCCTGCCTATTTAGCCTGTGCGATGGCCTGAAAATCACACGGGCTACGTAAAGTCCGAGACAACTGGTGTCTCAGAGACCTTAACTGGCCACTTAATTAATAGTGGGCACGCCTCCGTCTTCATCGCATGCCTGGCTACCAAAATATCACAAGAGTGCGCGCTGATATCGGCACGCTCAGCTGACGTCAACATGTTTTATTTCATGCTTGGCCATGTCAGGCATGTTCCCACACGCCAAGCTAAAAATTCTGGCCTTGATTTTGCAAATTCGCTTTTGGTCAGACTTATGACTAAGCCAGCCAACTGCCGTTGCTTAAACAGGTCCTGTAATTACTTTACATGTTCTTCCCATGTGTTACTATATATTACGACATCGTCTAAATAAACCACACAGTTAGGTACTTCAGCTGTGACTTGATTCATAAGTCTCTGAAATGTAGCTGGGACGTTTTTAAACCCAAACAGCATGACTAGACATTGATACAACCCACTTGGTGTAACAAAGGCAGATATTTCTTTAGCCCATGATGTTGATGGCACTTGCCGGTACCCCTTCAATAGATCAATTTTAGAAAGAAATGAGGCACTGCCAACCCTATCGATGCAATCTTCTAACCGAGCGATTGGGTACCAATCTGTCCTTGTTACTACATTCACTTTCCGGCAGTCTATACAAAATCTAGTGGATTCATTTGGTTTAGAAACCAATGCTACCGGTGAACTCCAGCCACTTTGGCTAGGCTCAATCAATTGATAGTCTGGCATATATTGGATCTCTGTTTCTAACTGAGCTTGATTTTCTGGGCTCAACCGATAGTGATATTGTTTTTTCGGCACTGAATCTCCTACATCCAAGTCATGTTTAGCTAATGTAGTACATCCAGGTGTATCCCTACAAATTCCCTTATACTTCCTAAGTAACCTCATTAGATCTTCCCTTGGTCCTTCCTCTAAATATGGGAACCCATTGTCTGACTGTCCCAGTATTGTCGTATTGGCTAGTCAAATTGTAGGAAGTTCGCTTTGGGCACTGTATACTTCTCCTTCTACCCTGCCCTTACTGTCTCTGTCACCCAGCACTACTACCACCTGGCACACTTGCCCTGTCTTATCATCTTCTCTGCGATGATATTGCTTCAACATGTTTCTGTGACATAACTGTTTCTTCTTCCTACGCTCAGGAGTATCTATCAGATAAGTCACTTTACTAACTCTCCTAACTATCTTATAGGGGCCACTGAATTTTTCTTTCGGAGGTTGACCCTACAAAGGTAATAATACGAATACCTCATCTCCTGCTTGGGACGTTCTAGTTGCAGCATGTTTGTCTGCCCATTCTTTCATTTTGGCTTGGGAAATTTTTAAGTGCTCTTGTGCTACTTTACATGGACTTTTCTAAAACCATGGACATGTAATCCAACATGGAGGATTCACCTTTCTGCTTTGGGAACTGTTCCTTAATCACTTTTAATGGACCTCCTATTTCATGACCATAGTTCAATTCGAATGGACTAAATCCAGTAGATTCACGTGGAGAATCTCTGATAGCAAATAGTAAGGAATCTAATCTTTTGTCCCAATCCTTTGGGTATTCATGGTAATAGGTCGTAATCATGGTTTTGAGAATCTGATGGTATCTCTCTAAACTCCCTGTGTCTGTGGGTGATAGGCAGTAGACTAGTTGTTTGAGATCTAAATTGCTGCTTATGTCCTGGAAAATTTTAGACATGACGTTAGAACCTTGTTCAGATTGTATTTCAATTGGTAGGCCATAACGAGTGAAAAACTGAGTTAACTTTTCCACTATCACCTTAGCTGTAATTGTCCTTAAAGGAATAGCTTCTAGAAATTGGGTTGTCATATCCATGATTGTAAGGATATACTGATATCCTGCTTTCGTTTTGGGTAATGGCCCGACACAATCTAATAATACCCAACTGAATGGTTCTTCAAAAACTGGTATGGATATTAAAGGTGCTGGTTTGATTATGTTGAAGTTTACCTACTACCTGACATGTATGACATGTTTTACAAAATTGCACTATGTCCTTATGAAGTCTTGGCCAGGTAAACTGCCTGTTTATTGGTGCTTGAGTTTTCCGTGTTCCTACATGTCCTGCCGTAGGGATTTCATGTGCTACTCACAATATTTCCTTACACCTTTTGGACGGTACCACTATCAGATGAACAACCATCCATTCCTCATCAGAACTCAGTTTTTAAGGTAATAGCACTCCGGAACTCCTTCAGTGTGAGCTGACTGTGCTAACTTGTTTAACTCTGGATCTGCTTTCTGAGCCTCAGTTAATGAAGACCTGCCAAACACTCCCTTTGAATTATCCTCATCCTTAAAGAAAGTTTCAGCTACTCTAACGTCTGCTCATGGTATTACTTTGATCTCTGGTGATGGACTTTTTTTAGCCATTGCTTTGGCCACCACACATGATGGAAAAATACCAGGAACTTGTTCTTGTAACTCTTCTGTCTCTTTAGTCTCTCTCGGACTTTCCGTAATTATGGGTGAAGCTATAACCTTCACTCCTGCCAAATCACTCCCCAGGAGTAAATCAACTCCTTCCACGGGTAATTTTTAACCACTCCTACAATAGGAACTGTTGGAAATGGGAGTGGGAGGGATCCCTGTGCTATTTTGGATAAGGCTGTGCAAAAATCTCGGCCTATGTGTTTTAGCCACCTCCCAAAACCTGTCATATGTTTCAGCTCTGACTTCCAATGTAACAAACCATTTGCAATCAGACCTGTAAGTCAACCATCTCTTTATTTCAAGAATACAGAGTAATTTAATCTTGCATCCTTAAAGAGACATATATCCACATTATATTTTGCATAGTGAGGAAAGCAGGGAAGTTCTTCCTGCTCTCCTTGCCAAAACTTAACCCAGAACCAGCACCTAAAACTGATAATAAATACAGAGAATCATGAAAATACTCAGCAAGTCAGGCAGCACCTGTGGAGAGAAACAGATTTAATATTTCAGGTCAATGACCCTTCATCAGAACAGATAAAACTGATACTCTAGTCATTGCTGTTTGTGGCCCCTTAAAGTCAGCCTCTCTTCAGTAGAGATAGCACCTGAAATTCCTCTCAGGATAGCCTTTCCAGGGATATCTTTCCCGTTTGTACCCACTCCTGCTCTTGCTCACTATTGATGACTGAATCACCCTGTGCTAACCTCTTTAACTCACCGCCTGGACCACAGGGAGTGCTGACCTGTGTGCTGGTGCTTGGGAAGGTTTGAACGACGAGCAGTGCACCTTTGGCAAGTTATTCTCCCACCACCTGTCACCTCCCCATCTCCGATTGTGTGGTTGCCATAGCGTTCAGTTGTTCTATGTTTGATTATGTAAGTCTGTTTACTGTTGATGCTCACTGTGCTTGATTAGTTAAGCCTAGAGGTGGACCTAAAGGAAAATAAACATACTGTAGAAGTTGCTGGAAGCTAGACGTTTATGTATAGGGCAGACATTTTAAAGCACTGTGAATAAAACCTGCAACGCAGGTTTTGGTGTGTCATCTCTGTATAGCTCCAAGATAGAAACTGTACAACAGTTGGAGGAGCTGAAAAATCAAAAGGATCTAGAGAAAGGGCAGTGGGACAAGGCTCAGTGCATAATGGGAATGGAAAGTGGTAGCAGATGAGTGGTAACTGTATATATGTATGATGTGTATGGAATTGTTTGAGAAAGGAGAAAATGAAAATAGCCAAAAGCCTTTCTTTAAAATTCATTCTTGGGATATAGTCATGACGAGTAATGCTGCATGTTCTTAGCTGCACCTGAGATGATGATAGTCAGCCACCCTCTGCATCTGTGTGGAGAAAGCAGTCCCACTGTACTGTTGGAGTGCAATGGGATTTTGACCAAGTGACCATGAAGGAATGGTGATACATGCCCAATTCAGGGTGGTGTGTAGTTTGGAGAGGAATTGAAGGTGACGGTGTTCCCATGCACCTGCTGGCCTTGTTCTTTCAAATGGTAGAGGCCATGGGCTTGGAAGAAGTCTTACACTGCAGCCACGGTACAGAAGAAGTTGGTGTTTAAAATGAGGCAATTTGGCCTCCATCCTCACAATCTCCAACATATCATCTCCTTTCTCTGCCAGTTTGTCAAGGATAGAATCCTCAATTAGAGTGAGAGTTTGCAGCCTGGCTGTGTCTCTTATAATATATATGGCAGAGGTCATGGGTTTAGGAAGATGAAATCTTACACTGCAGCCACGGTACAGAGGCTGTGTTTCTTGCTGGTTCTTGATTACTCATCAGCTTATCCTAAGATAAGAGAAAAGTGGATCAGAGTGTTGCTTGAGAAAGGGTTGGGAAGATTTGTGATCAGCTTAAGACAGCATACATTATACAAAGGAGAAGCAGTAAGAGTATATAAGGAGGGGTGATGGTTATAAAAAGAAAAGTGAATGCAGGGTGAAGTGTGAAAGAAATTGCCAGACATTAATTGTGGATGTGTGACATGCAATGCAGCATTGCAGTGTGATTGGAAGAAAGCCATGTGCAGTGGGGTGGGAAGGATTGATGGTGCTGGGGAAAAGTGCGGAATTGCAGGGCTGTACAAGATATGAGGATAGAATCCTTACCTCAGCAGTCCTGGTGAGATCATTGAATTTTTTCCCTTCGCTAATATGCTGCAGGCATTAACAAGCTGAGCTACCATTTTTTTATCTGTGTTTAATTGACTGCCACTCCTCTTCAAGAAATGCCTACCTTGAAGAAGTACTGCTCTGCACTCCGACTCTCTCTTCTGCCTTGTTCACCTTCATTGCTTTCCATTTCTCTCCTGGTGTTTGACAAGGTGTTTACTAAAACCCGCATTAATATCACCACCTTCAACACCTCTTTGTTCCTTTATCTGTGACATCTTTTGATTATCTGCTCCTATCACTGCTTGCTTGTCCCTACAACCACCCCCCCCAACTTCTCTCTCTCTCTCCCCCCCTCCCCCCCCTGCCCACTTTAAAGCAGCTTATATTTCACCCCTCTCCTATTTTTACTTAGTTCTGTTGAAGGGTCATGAGGACTCGAAACGTCAACTTTTTTCTTCTCCGCCGATGCTGCCAGACCTGCTGAGTTTTTCCAGGTAATTCTGTTTTTGTTTTGGATTTCCAGCATCCGCAGTAGTTTTTTGTTTTTATTCTCCATGCCCCTTGGTTGATTTATCTGGTGACTATCAGAAGGCAAGGAAACCTCCTTTCTGGCCCTCACTTGCTCCACCAGCATCTCCATTGCTGCATCCCAAACCAGAATTCCCTGGCTGTTACATTCTTGCTTCATTCTTGCTCTTCATTTATAAAAATCTATTTTCTCCAAAACACCACTAAAGCATCATGACCCCTTTAAGAGGTGTCCTTCTATGTCTAAGTGTATATAAATAGTCATGAATTGCATCCCTAATGATTCCCTCAAGATTTTTTCCTTATTACTGACATCAGAATAATGTATCTATCATTAGACAGATCTGGCTTATCTCCTTTTTTCAAATCTCAGGAAACCAGCCCAGAGTACAGTGAGCTATTGTAGGGCACGCGCACCACTATCTCCATTGACCAATTTTAATGTCGGGCTGAATTTTCTTGTTGAAAGCACAGGGCCCAACCTTGGCCTTACATCCAAGTCACAAACTGGACATGTGCATGCTGGGTCATGGGGCACGAGCTTCCGGAGGCAGGCCAATCAGGGAGCTGCCTGGCAACTGGTCCAATTAGGGAGGGCAGGAAGCCTGAGGGCCAATCAGAGTAGCCAGTGGACCAAGTGTGGATGCTGTTTACTGCTGAGATGAATGGAGAACGAGAAGGCTGCACAAGCTGGAGGCACCATACTGCTGGTGGGACCAGCAGCCATTTCCTCATGCCTGGCACTATCCAGTGGATCTGCCTGCAGGTGACAAAAAAAACATTTGCATTTGGATATCCTGAGGATTGCCAATTTTGTCCTTTAAAGTGACCGCTTCATACGAATCTCCTGGTGCTCTGAACTCCTGCTCTGCTGTGATGCAATATTTAAAACCACAACCAGTGAGTGTCATGGATGGATACAGCCGTGGTTTCGAGTGCTTGGAATATTCCAACAGCAGAGGGCAGCAGATGAAAAGGAACAGTGAGTTTTCTGTGTACCTTTTTGTTAACACAGGCTAGGATTTAACACAGCCTGATCAATTTGAATGTGGAACGCATTTGTTGATGATAGACTTGAGCAGCAGATCCAGACTGACTTTCCTTGATGTAAAAGTCCCCAAGGCTTTATTTGAAAAAGAGCAAGGATGTTCTCCCCAATGTCCTGGCCAATATTCATCCTTCAGCATCACTGGAACAGATTATCAGGTCATTATCTTGCTGTTTATGGGTCCTTGCTGCAAAACATCTGATGCTTTTCCCTGCAATACAGCTGTGATCAATTGGATGTAAACCATCTGGGACATCCTGAAGTTGTGAAGGACACTCTGTAAATACAAATCTTTCTTATCCATGGGCAAAGGTGAGGCAAGAGGCATGATGGGCTGACTGGCTCTTCCTGCTGGAGATGGCTTCCACCTGGAGACAGCAGGTGTGCTGTGAGATTCTGTGTCTCTGCCCCCTCTCAATCAGCTTCACATAACACCTAGGAACAGGAGGATTTCATGAATGACATTTTACAATCCTGTCTGCGTAGTGCAGTAGTCATCTGCAACTATCAGAAAATTTGTACAGGACAGTCTGACTTCAACAAGGCAGCCACTTAAAGTAGTTCTGGTGCGGGAGACAACAGGATAGAAGTTATGTATTGCGCCCCTTTTTCAGATGTTCAATAAATGCAAAGTGTTCCAATTTAGCAGTGAGATGATCTGCGCCCAATCTGTGGATGTTGTTGGTTTCAATTTGTGTGAGCCCGTTTTTAAGGCATCAGAGCTGGGCGTTCAGCCTCTTAAATATGTTTGTGAGGTAGCTAATGCATTTTCATGATCACTTACCGGAAATTGGGCTAATCCTGGCTGTGTTTAGGAGAACCAGGTCTACAGGCCTAACCAGCCATCTCTAAAGGGGGCTGCTGGATGCCGCCTCCAAAAAGGTAAATGTATTAAAAAATGTTTGAATCACAACAGCCCAAAATTCATGTTCACTTCACCAATGGCCTGTCTGGAGAGAGAAGGTGTCTGTATCATGACAGTCTAGTTCAAGTGAGGTTTGAAGCCCAATTTCGATTTGGTCTTAGGCCCACCGTTCTCCCACATGGACTATTTCCTGTGTCCTGTTCACACCCGCAGGCCGGCACCAGGTGACATTTTACAATGTTTGCGCTGGGATATAAATGCAAGTTATTGCTTCTATCTAATCGCTACCCAAATGTTGTACTGGCATCTCACCTCCCTTGATTTTACAGTCAACATTCCCAGTCACAAGACTCCTCACCAAGAAGTATGTCCGTAAAATCAACCCTTATTGCTTTCTGGTTTCTGGATTTCCAAAATGAGAACCCTCGGACACATCATTACTCAAAATACTTAAAAATAGTGCATATTGGCGAAAGGATTGTTTTTGAACATGAGGGAGACTGATGTAAAGCATTGCTTTGCATATATTGGTAGCAACCAATCATAGTTTTTTGCACCATCGAAAAGAAATCCAGTTCTGTTTGGTAGAGCTTTAAGCAGAGAAATGGACATAAGCAGTGTAGTTTTAATCCAGCCAGACTGAGAGAATGAAGGCTCTCTCCTCTTGCACAGTTGTGACATTTCAGTCGTCTTAAGTTCCTACAGTACATAAAACTGCCAGACACTCAGAAAATATTGGCAGTTGTGACTCAGATGCTGGGTGTGGGAAGTAAGAATCGTTTAATATTATTGATGAGTTATGGAGAGAGGGGGGCAAATGATTGCACTTAACATTGGTGTGGAGTAAAAAGTGAGAATGGTCCAATTAAAAAAGAAAAAAAAGAATGAAGTAGCATTTATGCTGCATGGTTCAGAACAACAGTACATCCCAAAGTGCTTTATAACCAAAGAAATACTTTTGAAGTGTAGTCACAGCTGTAATGTCAGCAAGTTGGCAGCCAATTTGTGCACAGCAAGGAAATAAATGACCACATCAACTGTTTTAGGTGTTGATAAATGTGGGGCAGGGAAAACTCCCAGTTTCTCTTTGTATACAGCTGTGAGATGGTTTACATCCACCCAAGAAGGCAGATGTTTTAACATTACATCTGAAAGACAGTCCGTCTGAGTGTGGTACTCCCTCAGCACTGCGCTGAAGAGTCAGTCTAGATTCTGTGCTCAAGCCTCGGGAATAGGCCTTGTTACAACCCCCTACTGGGAAATTGTATGGTTGGCTGCCACGCTTTCCCATTATGCACTCTGGTGGGTGGGTCCTCATTCCAGGGAAGAATTTCCTCTGGCCAGCAGGTCTAACGCACACATTCTCCTCCCGAAAAGCATTTTTGAATGTAATTGTGATATTCCTTCTTTCCAAAAAAAGAGGCACTCTGCCCTTTCGATTATATTACTCATCCAAGTTTTCAGAGCTGTTTGTGATATGCTATATGTAAGGAAATGCTGGGGAGTGAAATATTTCAGTTCCGTGGGCGAGATGTAATTCTGATGGGGTGCTGGCAGACAGCTAGAACGAGACCACATAATGGGGATAAGGCCTGACCTGCCTCAAGGGAGTTAATTTCATAAAGCTTCAATGACTCAACAGCTCCGTCATTCTCAGACTGTCTGAAGTTGAAGGTGGAGACACCAGGAGTTTATTTGAGGCTAAGATTGAGGCTAAAGCATCCCTATGTTCACATGTTAAAGCTGTAGCAGTTTAAATTCATCCTAGATTTAATACTAACTGGTATTATTGATCCAGACAAGATTAACTGAGCCACATGCCTGGATCAGAAAGGTGACTGTGCAGGTACTTCCCCTTCAGCCTGGCCACTTTAATATTTTAGTCTGGTAATTCTAATTGATCTACATGGTTACACTTGTGGAAGGCGGCGGGGGTGCGGGGTGGGGGAGTGCAGGTGTGGTAGTGCACATGGGGATAAAGTTCCTGAATGTATGCACTTCCCGCCTCGAGTATAACTGTAGTCACAGCTCAAATACAGAGCTACCAACTTATCTGCCCACCTTGTGTCCTATGTTCCTGGCTTTTCAGACAACACTTCCCCAGGAGTCCTGGTTCATTGTGTCCAGCGTCTAACCTCTAACCTGTGACAACAACAACAACAACTTGAATTTATACAGTTTAATGGAGTAAAAACATTCCAAGCTGCTTCACCGGAGAATTACCAGAGGAAAAAAATTTCACCGTGCCCCCGAAGGAGATACTGGGATAGGTGATAAAAAAGTTGGGTCCCAAGAGGTGGGTTTGAAGGAGTAGAGAAAGGTAGAGAGGCTGTCAGGTTTAAGGAGGGGTTTTGGGAGCTCAGGGCCCTGACATCTGAAACCACAAGCACCAATGATGTCACGATGGGAACGTGGACAAGCACAATATGCCAGGACTGGCAGAACGCAGGGTTTCAGAGAAGGCTGCAGATGTTATAGGGAAGGGTAAAATCATGGATGGATTTGAACACAAGGGTTAGAATTTTAAAATTGAGGTGTTGCTGGATCAGGAGCCAGTGTAGGTCAGTGAGCACGAAGGTGCTCAGTGAACAGGACTTGGTACAAATGAAGACACAGGCAGCAGAGTTTTGGATAAGCTCCTCAAGGAGGGTGTAAGATGGTCGTCAACAAAGGCAGTATTAGAATAGTCCGGAGCATGAATAAGGGTATCAGTAGCAGATGTGCTGCGGCAGGAGCAGAGACAGGTGATGTTACAGAGGTGGATGCCTGTGATCTTGGTGATGGAGAGGATATGGGATTGAAAACTCAATTCAGGGTCAAATATGACATTGAGGTAGTGAAGTCCGGATCGACCTCAAACAGCGGGAAGGGAGAACAATGGAATCGGTGGTTAAGAAATAGAGTTTGTGGCCAGGGCTGAAGACAATGGCTTCAGTTGTCCCAATATTTAATTGGAGGAAATCTCTTTTCATCCAAAGCTGAATGTCAGACCAGCAGCTCGACAAATCAGATGCATTGGAGGAATTGAGAGAGGAGGTGGTGAGGAAGAGCTGAGTTTCATCAGCATAGATGTGCAATCTGGTATGTTTTCTGATGATATCTCTGAGGGACCACATGCAATGAGAAATAGGAGAGGCCCTAGGATAGATCCTTGAGGGATTCCAGTGCTAGGATAGGTGAACTCCTCTATGTGTTTGGAAGGACTGCTTATGTTGACTGACTGCCAAGTTTCAGTGAGAAGAGGCTGCGATTCGAGTGGCTTGATAACCTTCATTTGATTCAACCATAGACACTGCTTTCCACAGAACTTAGTGCCACCTGTGAAGGTGAGCTTGTTCTTCCCAAGTGACAGCAATCTTATCTGAGACTACTTTAGCCATAACCTTGATCCCTAATGTCACCATTTACCTTTAAGGGAGTAGATCTGAGGGAAGCAATGAGCTCTACAAAGCCTTGTCACTTGACCAAAGTACCGTCACAAATTTTTTTTGTAGTGTGCAGCCGCACTAGTAGTGTACGTGGCTACACACACAGTAGCTTAAAGTGGCCAACTTGTGCAAGGCTTGTGCAGAAGCCTTCAGGTTGCTGCACAGCTTGGAGTGAACATTGTACATGACACTCTTTATCTGATTCCCCCATGAATATACTAATGCCTCTGATAGATTGGAGGCCCTGGCCTGCAGGAGCAATCTGATCATTCAAAAGGGATGCTTCCTCTGTGTTTAAGACTAAGGGCCCTGCCACAGATACTACTGGAGTTACTGTGCACTCCTTTGCAGACTTTGTGAATCATTGCACACAGGGTTACATAGAAAGGAAATAATTAATTTCTTGCCACTCTCCTCCTCCTGCCCTACCCCTTTCTCCCTCATGTGTGCAAAGTGCAGCTCATGGACTCCTCCACAGCCTTGCCCAGATTGTAGGATATTTTGCTGAGACCCTGCTGAGATAGCAACCTGTCAGTCCTGGCTCAGTGGTTCCATTCCCACCTCTAAGTCAGATGGTTATGAGTTCACCCCCATTCCAGAAACATGAGAACTCCAGTGTTAGTCCTGAGGGAGTGCTGCACTGTCACTGGCCTTTGGATGACATGTTTTACCAAGATCCCATTCACCCTCTCAAGTGGGTGTAAATGACCCCACGGTGTCTCAGGTTCATCCAGTACCATCACATACAGTTCTTCATCCTTAAACTGTGGCTCACCCAGTGCTACTTTCTCACACTCATTCTCCTCCATCCAGTAAGAAGGGTGCAGCTGAATGTTTATTCAGATATAACACAAGCCAGCTTCCTGGGACACGACAGTGCCTGTCACCCCGCAAGTTACTGGCTGCACTGGTACTTCTGTACAACTAGAATTAGCAATCAGGAAAGAGAAAGAAAATACAATCCATCTCCAAACAGGCATGCTGGACTGAGGATTGTCCAAAATATTGAATGAACGGACACCAAAAAAAGAAAAAAAGTGCAGAGAATCGGAAACAAAAACTGCTGCAAACAGGAAGTATGTCAGGCAGCTGGTGACTGCGCTAAGGTCTGTGCAGCCCTCACCTCCCCCATGTGGAGGGGGTTAGGGTTAGGGCGTGCAACACACCCAATCACACATTAGGAGGGGTGGGGTCAAATTATCCATTTACACACCAATGGGAGAGGGAGGGCAGGGAACCAATCCAATCTAAGTGAGGAGAGGAGCAGGACCCATTCCGATTACAAAGTGACGGGGGTGGGGGCAGCAACTATTCCGATTACAGAGTGACGGGGGTGGGGGCAGGAACCATTCCTATTACAGAGTGACGGGGGTTGGGGCAGGAACCATTCCGATTACAGAGTGACGGGGGTGGGGGCAGGAACCATTCCGATTACAGAGTGACGGGGGAAGGGGCAGGAACCATTCCGATTACAGAGTGACGGGGGTGGGGGAAGGAACCATTCCGATTGCAGAGTGACGGGGGAAGGGGCAGGAACCATTCCGATTACAGAGTGACGGGGGAAGGGGCAGGAACCATTCCGATTACAGAGTGACGGGAGTGGGGTGGGGCAGGAACCATTCCGATTACAGAGTGACGGGGGAAGGGGCAGGAACCATTCAGATTACAGAGTGACGGGGGTGGGGGCGGGAACCATTCCGATTACAGAGTGACGGGTGTGGGGGGGGAAGGAAGCATTCCGATTACAGAGTGACAGGGGTGGGGGGGGGTCCGGAACCATTCCGATTACAGAGTGACGGGGGTGGGGCAGGATCCATTCCGATTACAGAGTGACGGGGGTGGGGGGCAGGGACCATTCCAATTACAGAGTGACGGGGGTGGGGGGGGGTCAGGAACCATTCCGATTACAGAGTGACGGGTGTGGGGGCGGGAACTATTCCGATTACAGAGTGACGGGGGTGGGGGGGGAAGGAACCATTCCGATTACAGAGTGACGGGGGTGGGGCAGGAACCATTCCGATTACAGAGTGACGGGGGTGGGGCAGGAACCATTCCGATTACAGAGTGACGGGGGTGGGGGGGGAAGGAACCATTCCGATTACAGAGTGACGGGGGTGGGGCAGGAACCATTCCGATTACAGAGTGACGGGGGTGGGGGCGGGACCATTCCGATTACAGAGTGAAGGGGGTGGGTGGGGCGGGAATCATTCCGATTACAGAGTGACGGGGGTGGGGCGGGAACCATTCCAATTACAGAGTGACTGGGGTTGGGGCAGGAACCATTCCGATTACAGAGTGACGGTTGTGGGGGCAGGAACCATTCCGATTACAGAGTGACGGGGGTGGGGGCGGGAACCATTCCGATTACAGAGTGAAGGGGGTGGGTGGGGCGGGAATCATTCCGATTACAGAGTGACGGGGGAAGGGGCAGGAACCATTCCGATTACAGAGTGACGGGGGTGGGGCAGGAACCATTCCGATTACAGAGTGACGGGGGTGGGGGGGGCAGGAACCATTCCGATTACAGAGTGACTGGGATGTTGGGGCAGGAACCATTCCGATTACAGAGTGACGGGGGTGGGGCAGGAACCATTCCGATTACAGAGTGACGGGGGTGGGGCAGGAACCATTCCGATTACAGAGTGACGGGGGTGGGGGGGGCAGGAACCATTCCGATTACAGAGTGACGGGGGTGGGGGCGGGAACTATTCCGATTACAGAGTGACGGGGGTGGGGGGGGGGGGTCAGGAACCATTCCGATTACAGAGTGACGGGGGTGGGGGGCAGGAACCATTCCGATTACAGAGTGACGGGGGTGGGGGGCAGGAACCATTCCGAATACAGAGTGACGGGGGTGGGGGCGGGAACCATTCCAATTACAGAGTGACGGGGGTGGGGGCAGGAACCATTCCGAATACAGAGTGAAGGGGGTGGGGGCGGGAACCATTCCAATTACAGAGTGACGGGGGTGGGGGGCAGGGACCATTCCGATTACAGAGTGACGGGGGTGGGGCAGGAACCATTCCAATTACAGAGTGACGGGGGTGGGGGGCAGAGACCATTCCGATTACAGAGTGACGGGGGTGGGTAGAGGCGGGAACCATTCCGATTACAGACTGACGGGGGTGGGGGGGGGTCAGGAACCATTCCGATTACAGAGTGACGGGGGTGGGGGCGGGAACCATTCCAATTACAGAGTGACGGGGGTGGGGGGCAGGGACCATTCCGATTACAGAGTGACGGGTGTGGGGGCGGGAACTATTCCGATTACAGAGTGACGGGGGTGGGGGCGGGAACCATTCCAATTCAGAGTGACGGGGGTGGGGCAGGAACCATTCCGATTACAGAGTGACGGGGGTGGGGGGTGGTCAGGAACCATTCCGATTACAGAGTGACGGGTGTGGGGGCGGGAACTATTCCGATTACAGAGTGACGGGGGTGGGGGGGGGTCAGGAACCATTCAGATTACAGAGTGACGGGGGTGGGGGCGGGAACCATTCCGATTACAGAGTGACGGGGGTGGGGGGGGAAGGAACCATTCCGATTACAGAGTGACGGGGGTGGGGCAGGAACCATTCCGATTACAGAGTGACGGGGGTGGGGGGCAGGAACCATTCCGATTACAGAGTGACGGGGGTGGGTGGGGCGGGAACCATTCCGTTTACGGAGTGATGGGGTAAGGGCGGGAACCATTCCGATTACAGAGTGACGGGGGTGGGGGCTGGAACCATTCTGATTACAAAGTGACGAGGGTGGGGTGGGGGCAGGAACCATTCCGATTAGAGAGTGACGGGGGTGGGGGCGGGACCATTCCGATTACAGAGTGAAGGGGGTGGGTGGGGCGGGAATCATTCCGATTACAGAGTGACGGGGGTGGGGCGGGAACCATTCCAATTACAGAGTGACTGGGGTTGGGGCAGGAACCATTCCGATTACAGAGTGACGGTTGTGGGGGCAGGAACCATTCCGATTACAGAGTGACGGGGGAAGGGGCAGGAACCATTCCGATTACAGAGTGACGGGGGTGGGGGCAGGAACCATTCCGATTACAGAGTGACGGGGGAAGGGGCAAGAACCATTCCGATTACAGAGTGACGGGGGAAGGGGCAGGAACCATTCCGATTACAGAGTGACTGGGATGTTGGGGCAGGAACCATTCCGATTACAGAGTGACGGGGTGGGGCAGGAACCATTCCGATTACAGAGTGACGGGGAAGGGGCAGGAACCATTCCGATTACAGAGTGACGGGGGTGGGGCAGGAACCATTCCGATTACAGAGTGACGGGGGTGGGGCAGGAACCATTCCGATTACAGAGTGACGGGGGTGGGGCAGGAACCATTCCGATTACAGAGTGACGGGGGTGGGGCAGGAACCATTCCGATTACAGAGTGACGGGGGTGGGGGGGGCAGGAACCATTCCGATTACAGAGTGACGGGGGTGGGGGCGGGAACCATTCCGATTACAGAGTGACGGGGGTGGGGGGGGGGTCAGGAACCATTCCGATTACAGAGTGACGGGGGTGGGGCAGGATCCATTCCAATTACAGAGTGACGGGGGTGGGGGGCAGGGACCATTCCGATTACAGAGTGACGGGTGTGGGGGCGGGAACTATTCCGATTACAGAGTGACGGAGGTGGGGGGGGGGGGGTCAGGTACCATTCCGAATACAGAGTGACGGGGGTGGGGGCGGGAACCATTCCGATTACAGAGTGACGGGGGTGGGGGGGAAGGAACCATTCCAATTCAGAGTGATGGGGGTGGGGCAGGAACCATTCCGATTACAGAGTGACGGGGGTGGGTAGAGGCGGGAACCATTCCGATTACAGACTGACGGGGGTGGGAGGGGGGGCAGGAACCATTCCGATTAAAGAGTGACGGGGGTGGGTGGGGGCAGGAACCATTCCGATTACAGAGTGACGGGGGTGGGGGGTGGGGGGCAGGAACCATTCCGATTACAGAGTGACGGGGGTGGGTGGGGCGTGAACCATTCCGATTACGGAGTGACGGGGGTGGGGGCTGGAACCATTCTGATTACAAAGTGATGAGGGTGGGGTAGGGGCAGGAACCATTCCGATTACAGAGTGACGGGGGTGGGGGCAGGAACCATTCCGATTACAGAGTGACGGGGGTGGGGCGGGAACCATTCCGATTACAGAGTGACGGGGGTGTGGGTGGGGCAGGAATCATTCCGATTACAGAGTGACGGGGGTGGGGGGGGCAGGAATCATTCCGATTACAGAGTGACGAGGGTGGGGCGGGAACCATTCCGATTACAGTGTGACGGGGGTGGGGGGGGGACGGAACCATTCCGATTACAGAGTGACGGGGGTGGGGGCGGGAGCCATTCCGATTACAGAGTGACGGGGGTGGGGCGGGAACCATTCCGATTACAGAGTGATGGGGGTGGGGGCGGGAGCCATTCCGATTACAGAGTGACGGGGGTGGGGCGGGAACCATTCTGATTACAGAGTGACGGGGGTGGGGCAGGAACCATTCCCATTACAGATTGACGGGGGTGGGGCAGGAACCATTCCGATTACAGAGTGACGGGGGTGGGGCAGGAACCATTCCGATTACAGAGTGACGGGGGTGGGGCAGGAACCATTCCGATTACAGAGTAACGGGGGTGGGGGGGGCAGGAACCATTCCGATTACAGAGTGACGGGGGTGGGTGGGGCAGGAAACATTCCGATTACAGAGTGACGGGGGTGGGGCGGGAATCAATCCGATTACAGAGTGACGGGGGTGGGGCGGGAACCATTCCGATTACAGAGTGACGGGGGGGGGGGGTGGTCAGGAACCATTCCGATTACAGAGTGACGGGGGTGGGGGCAGGAATCATTCCGATTACAGAGTGACGGGAGTGGGGCCGGAACCATTCCGATTACAGAGTGACGGGGGTGGGGCAGGAAGCATTCCGATTACAGAGTGACGGGGGTGGGGGCAGGAACCATTCCGATTACAGAGTGACGGGGGTGGGGGCGGGAACCATTCCGATTACAGAGTGACGGGGGTGGGGGCAGGAACCATTCCGATTACAGAGTGACGGGGGTGGGGGGGGCAGGAACCATTCCGATTACAGAGTGACGGGGGTGGGGGAAGGAACCATTCCGATTACAGAGTGACGGGGGAAGGGGCAGGAACCATTCCGATTACAGAGTGACGGGGGAAGGGGCAGGAACCATTCCGATTACAGAGTGACGGGGGTGGGGGCGGGAACCATTCCGATTACAGAGTGACGGGGGTGGGGCAGGAACCATTCCAATTACAGAGTGACGGGGGTGGGGCAGGAACCATTCCGATTACAGAGTGACGGGGGTGGGGGGGGCAGGAACCATTCCGATTACAGAGTGACGGGGGTGGGGGCGGGAACCATTCCGATTACAGAGTGACGGGGGTGGGGGGTGGGGGTCAGGAACCATTCCGATTACAGAGTGACGGGGGTGGGGCAGGATCCATTCCGATTACAGAGTGACGGGGGTGGGGGGCAGGGACCATTCCGATTACAGAGTGACGGGTGTGGGGGCGGGAACTATTCCGATTACAGAGTGACGGAGGTGGGGGGGGGTCAGGTACCATTCCGAATACAGAGTGACGGGGGTGGGGGCGGGAACCATTCCGATTACAGAGTGACGGGGGTGGGGGGGAAGGAACCATTCCAATTCAGAGTGACGGGGGTGGGGCAGGAACCATTCCGATTACAGAGTGACGGGGGTGGGTAGAGGCGGGAACCATTCCGATTACAGACTGACGGGGGTGGGAGGGGGGGCAGGAACCATTCCGATTACAGAGTGACGGGGGTGGGTGGGGCGTGAACCATTCCGATTACGGAGTGACGGGGGTAAGGGCAGGAACCATTCCGATTACAGAGTGACGGGGGTGGGGGCAGGAACCATTCCGATGACAGAGTGACAGGGGTAAGGCGGGAACCATTCCGATTACAGAGTGACGGGGGTAAGGGCGGGAACCATTCCGATTACAGAGTGACGGGGGTGGGGGAAGGAACCATTCCGATTACAGACTGACGGGGGAAGGGGCAGGAACCATTCCGATTACAGAGTGACGGGGGAAGGGGCAGGAACCATTCCGATTACAGAGTGACGGGGATGTTGGGGCAGGAACCATTCCGATTACAGAGTGACGGGGGTGGGGCGGGAACCATTCCGATTACAGAGTGACGGGGGTGGGGCAGGAACCATTCCGATTACAGAGTGACGGGGGTGGGGCAGGGACCATTCCGATTACAGAGTGACGATGGTGGGGGGGGCAGGAACCATTCCGATTACAGAGTGACGGGGGTGGGGGCGGGAACCATTCCGATTACAGAGTGACGGGGGTGGGGGGTGGGGGTCAGGAACCATTCCGATTACAGAGTGACGGGGGTGGGGCGGGAACCATTCCGATTACAGAGTGACGGGGGTGTGGGTGGGGCAGGAATCATTCCGATTACAGAGTGACGGGGGTGGGGGGGGCAGGAATCATTCCGATTACAGAGTGACGAGGGTGGGGCGGGAACCATTCCGATTACAGTGTGACGGGGGTGGGGGGGGGACGGAACCATTCCGATTACAGAGTGACGGGGGTGGGGGCGGGAGCCATTCCGATTACAGAGTGACGGGGGTGGGGCGGGAACCATTCCGATTACAGAGTGACGGGGGTGGGGGCGGGAGCCATTCCGATTACAGAGTGACGGGGGTGGGGCGGGAACCATTCTGATTACAAATTGACGGGGGTGGGGCAGGAACCATTCCCATTACAGATTGACGGGGGTGGGGCAGGAACCATTCCGATTACAGAGTGACGGGGGTGGGGCAGGAACCATTCCGATTACAGAGTGACGGGGGTGGGGCAGGAACCATTCCGATTACAGAGTAACGGGGGTGGGGGGGGCAGGAACCATTCCGATTACAGAGTGACGGGGGTGGGTGGGGCAGGAAACATTCCGATTACAGAGTGACGGGGGTGGGGCGGGAACCAATCCGATTACAGAGTGACGGGGGTGGGGCGGGAACCATTCCGATTATAGAGTGACGGGGGGTGGTGGTCAGGAATCATTCCGATTACAGAGTGACGGGGTGGGGGGCAGGGACCATTCCGATTGCAGAGTGACGGGGGTGGGGGCAGGAATCATTCCGATTACAGAGTGACGGGGGTGGGGCCGGAACCATTCCGATTACAGAGTGACGGGGGTGGGGCAGGAACCATTCCGATTACAGAGTGACGGGGGTGGGGGCAGGAACCATTCCGATTACAGAGTGACGGGGGTGGGGGCGGGAACCATTCCGATTACAGAGTGACGGGGGTGGGGGCAGGAACCATTCCGATTACAGAGTGACGGGGGTGGGGGCGGGATCCATTCCGATTACAGAGTGACGGGGGTGGGGGCAGGAACCATTCCGATTACAGAGTGACGGGGGTGGGGGGGGCAGGAACCATTCCGATTACAGAGTGACGGGGGTGGGGGCAGGAACCATTCCGATGACAGAGTGACAGGGGTAAGGCGGGAACCATTCCGATTACAGAGTGACGGGGGTAAGGGCGGGAACCATTCCGATTACAGAGTGACGGGGGTGGGGGAAGGAACCATTCCGATTACAGACTGACGGGGGAAGGGGCAGGAACCATTCCGATTACAGAGTGACGGGGGAAGGGGCAGGAACCATTCCGATTACAGAGTGACGGGGGTGGGGGGTGGGGACCATTCCGATTACAGAGTGACGGGTGTGGGGGCGGGAACTATTCCGATTACAGAGTGACGGAGGTGGGGGGGGGTCAGGTACCATTCCGAATACAGAGTGACGGGGGTGGGGGCGGGAACCATTCCGATTACAGAGTGACGGGGGTGGGGGGGAAGGAACCATTCCAATTCAGAGTGACGGGGGTGGGGCAGGAACCATTCCGATTACAGAGTGACGGGGGTGGGTAGAGGCGGGAACCATTCCGATTACAGACTGACGGGGGTGGGAGGGGGGGCAGGAACCATTCCGATTACAGAGTGACGGGGGTGGGTGGGGCGTGAACCATTCCGATTACGGAGTGACGGGGGTAAGGGCAGGAACCATTCCGATTACAGAGTGACGGGGGTGGGGGCAGGAACCATTCCGATGACAGAGTGACAGGGGTAAGGCGGGAACCATTCCGATTACAGAGTGACGGGGGTAAGGGCGGGAACCATTCCGATTACAGAGTGACGGGGGTGGGGGAAGGAACCATTCCGATTACAGACTGACGGGGGAAGGGGCAGGAACCATTCCGATTACAGAGTGACGGGGGAAGGGGCAGGAACCATTCCGATTACAGAGTGACGGGGATGTTGGGGCAGGAACCATTCCGATTACAGAGTGACGGGGGTGGGGCGGGAACCATTCCGATTACAGAGTGACGGGGGTGGGGCAGGAACCATTCCGATTACAGAGTGACGGGGGTGGGGCAGGGACCATTCCGATTACAGAGTGACGATGGTGGGGGGGGCAGGAACCATTCCGATTACAGAGTGACGGGGGTGGGGGCGGGAACCATTCCGATTACAGAGTGACGGGGGTGGGGGGTGGGGGTCAGGAACCATTCCGATTACAGAGTGACGGGGGTGGGGCGGGAACCATTCCGATTACAGAGTGACGGGGGTGTGGGTGGGGCAGGAATCATTCCGATTACAGAGTGACGGGGGTGGGGGGGGCAGGAATCATTCCGATTACAGAGTGACGAGGGTGGGGCGGGAACCATTCCGATTACAGTGTGACGGGGGTGGGGGGGGGACGGAACCATTCCGATTACAGAGTGACGGGGGTGGGGGCGGGAGCCATTCCGATTACAGAGTGACGGGGGTGGGGCGGGAACCATTCCGATTACAGAGTGACGGGGGTGGGGGCGGGAGCCATTCCGATTACAGAGTGACGGGGGTGGGGCGGGAACCATTCTGATTACAAATTGACGGGGGTGGGGCAGGAACCATTCCCATTACAGATTGACGGGGGTGGGGCAGGAACCATTCCGATTACAGAGTGACGGGGGTGGGGCAGGAACCATTCCGATTACAGAGTGACGGGGGTGGGGCAGGAACCATTCCGATTACAGAGTAACGGGGGTGGGGGGGGCAGGAACCATTCCGATTACAGAGTGACGGGGGTGGGTGGGGCAGGAAACATTCCGATTACAGAGTGACGGGGGTGGGGCGGGAACCAATCCGATTACAGAGTGACGGGGGTGGGGCGGGAACCATTCCGATTATAGAGTGACGGGGGGTGGTGGTCAGGAATCATTCCGATTACAGAGTGACGGGGTGGGGGGCAGGGACCATTCCGATTGCAGAGTGACGGGGGTGGGGGCAGGAATCATTCCGATTACAGAGTGACGGGGGTGGGGCCGGAACCATTCCGATTACAGAGTGACGGGGGTGGGGCAGGAACCATTCCGATTACAGAGTGACGGGGGTGGGGGCAGGAACCATTCCGATTACAGAGTGACGGGGGTGGGGGCGGGAACCATTCCGATTACAGAGTGACGGGGGTGGGGGCAGGAACCATTCCGATTACAGAGTGACGGGGGTGGGGGCGGGATCCATTCCGATTACAGAGTGACGGGGGTGGGGGCAGGAACCATTCCGATTACAGAGTGACGGGGGTGGGGGGGGCAGGAACCATTCCGATTACAGAGTGACGGGGGTGGGGGCAGGAACCATTCCGATGACAGAGTGACAGGGGTAAGGCGGGAACCATTCCGATTACAGAGTGACGGGGGTAAGGGCGGGAACCATTCCGATTACAGAGTGACGGGGGTGGGGGAAGGAACCATTCCGATTACAGACTGACGGGGGAAGGGGCAGGAACCATTCCGATTACAGAGTGAAGGGGGAAGGGGCAGGAACCATTCCGATTACAGAGTGACGGGGGTGGGGCAGGGACCATTCCGATTACAGAGTGACGATGGTGGGGGGGGCAGGAACCATTCCGATTACAGAGTGACGGGGGTGGGGGCGGGAACCATTCCGATTACAGAGTGACGGGGGTGGGGGGTGGGGGTCAGGAACCATTCCGATTACAGAGTGACGGGGGTGTGGGTGGGGCAGGAATCATTCCGATTACAGAGTGACGGGGGTGGGGGGGGCAGGAATCATTCCGATTACAGAGTGACGAGGGTGGGGCGGGAACCATTCCGATTACAGTGTGACGGGGGTGGGGGGGGGACGGAACCATTCCGATTACAGAGTGACGGGGGTGGGGGCGGGAGCCATTCCGATTACAGAGTGACGGGGGTGGGGCGGGAACCATTCCGATTACAGAGTGACGGGGGTGGGGCGGGAACCATTCTGATTACAGATTGACGGGGGTGGGGCAGGAACCATTCCCATTACAGATTGACGGGGGTGGGGCAGGAACCATTCCGATTACAGAGTGACGGGGGTGGGGCAGGAACCATTCCGATTACAGAGTAACGGGGGTGGGGGGGGCAGGAACCATTCCGATTACAGAGTGACGGGGGTGGGTGGGGCAGGAAACATTCCGATTACAGAGTGACGGGGGTGGGGCGGGAACCAATCCGATTACAGAGTGACGGGGGTGGGGCGGGAACCATTCCGATTACAGAGTGACGGGGGAGGGTGGTCAGGAATCATTCCGATTACAGAGTGACGGGGTGGGGGGCAGGGACCATTCCGATTGCAGAGTGACGGGGGTGGGGTCAGGAATCATTCCGATTACAGAGTGACGGGGGTGGGGCCGGAACCATTCCGATTACAGAGTGACGGGGGTGGGGCAGGAACCATTCCGATTACAGAGTGACGGGGGTGGGGGCAGGAACCATTCCAATTACAGAGTGACGGGGTTGGGGGCGGGAACCATTCCGATTACAGAGTGACGGGGGTGGGGGCAGGAACCATTCCGATTACAGAGTGACGGGGGTGGGGGCGGGATCCATTCCGATTACAGAGTGACGGGGGTGGGGGCAGGAACCATTCCGATTACAGAGTGACGGGGGTGGGGGGGGCAGGAACCATTCCGATTACAGAGTGACGGGGGTGGGGGCAGGAACCATTCCGATGACAGAGTGACAGGGGTAAGGCGGGAACCATTCCGATTACAGAGTGACGGGGGTAAGGGCGGGAACCATTCCGATTACAGAGTGACGGGGGTGGGGGAAGGAACCATTCCGATTACAGACTGACGGGGGAAGGGGCAGGAACCATTCCGATTACAGAGTGACGGGGGAAGGGGCAGGAACCATTCCGATTACAGAGTGACGGGGATGTTGGGGCAGGAACCATTCCGATTACAGAGTGACGGGGGTGGGGCGGGAACCATTCCGATTACAGAGTGACGGGGGTGGGGCAGGAACCATTCCGATTACAGAGTGACGGGGGTGGGGAAGGGACCATTCCGATTACAGAGTGACGATGGTGGGGGGGGCAGGAACCATTCCGATTACAGAGTGACGGGGGTGGGGGCGGGAACCATTCCGATTACAGAGTGACGGGGGTGGGGGGTGGGGGTCAGGAACCATTCCGATTACAGAGTGACGGGGGTGGGGCAGGATCCATTCCGATTACAGAGTGACGGGGGTGGGGGGCAGGGACCATTCCGATTACAGAGTGACGGGGGTGGGGGCGGAAACTATTCCGATTACGGAGTGACGGGGTGGGGGGGGGGGCGGTCAGGAACCATTCCGATTACAGAGTGACGGGTGTGGGGGCAGGAACTATTCCGATTACAGAGTGACGGGGGTGGGGGCGGGAACCATTCCGATTACAGAGTGACGGGGGTGGGTGGGGCGGGAACCATTCCGATTACAGAGTGAAGGGGGTGGGGCGGGAACCATTCCTATTACAGAGTGACGGGGGTGGGGGTGAGGCAGGAACCATTCCGATTACAGAGTGACGGGGGTGGGGGGGGGGGAGCAGGAACCATTCCGATTACAGAGTGACGGGGGTGGGGCAGGAACCATTCCGATTACAGAGTGACGGGGGTGGGGCAGGAACCATTCCGATTACAGAGTGACGGGGGTGGGGCAGGAACCATTCCGATTACAGAGTGACGGGGGTGGGGCAGGAACCATTCTGATTACAGAGTGACGGGGGTTGGGCAGGAACCATTCCGATTACAGAGTGACGGGGGTGGGGCAGGAACCATTCCGATTACAGAGTGACGGGGGTGGGGCGGGAACCATTCCGATTACAGACTGACGGGTGTGGTGGGGGCAGGAACCATTCCCATTACAGAATGACGGGGGTTGGGCGGGAACCATTCCGATTACAGAGTGATGAAGGTGGGGCGGGAACCATTCCGATTACAGAGTGACGGGGGTGGGGCGGGAACCATTCCTATTACAGAGTGACGGGGGTGGGGGTGGGGCAGGAACCATTCCGATTACAGAGTGACGGGGGTGGGTAGGAACTTTTCCGATTACAGAGTGACGGGGGTGGGGGTGGGGCAGGAACCATTCCGATTACAGAGTGACGGGGGTGGGGCAGGAACCATTCCAATTACAGAGTGACGGGGGTGGGTAGGAACCATTCCGAATACAGAGTGACGGTTGTGGGGGCAGGAACCATTCCGATTACAGAGTGACGGGGGTGGGGGCGGGAACCATTCCGATTACAGAGTGAAGGGGGTGGGTGGGGCGGGAATCATTCTGATTACAGAGTGACGGGGGTGGGGCGGGAACCATTCCAATTACAGAGTGACTGGGGTTGGGGCAGGAACCATTCCGATTACAGAGTGACGGTTGTGGGGGCAGGAACCATTCCGATTACAGAGTGACGGGGGTGGGGGCGGGAACCATTCCGATTACAGAGTGACGGTTGTGGGGGCAGGAACCATTCCGATTACAGAGTGACGGGGGAAGGGGCAGGAACCATTCCGATTACAGAGTGACGGGGGAAGGGGCAAGAACCATTCCGATTACAGAGTGACGGGGGAAGGGGCAGGAACCATTCCGATTACAGAGTGACTGGGATGTTGGGGCAGGAACCATTCCGATTACAGAGTGACGGGGGTGGGGCAGGAACCATTCCGATTACAGAGTGACGGGGGTGGGGCAGGAACCATTCCGAATACAGAGTGACGGGGGTGGGGGCGGGAACCATTCCAATTACAGAGTGACGGGGGTGGGGGCAGGAACCATTCCGAATACAGAGTGACGGGGGTGGGGGCGGGAACCATTCCAATTACAGAGTGACGGGGGTGGGGGGCAGGGACCATTCCGATTACAGAGTGACGTGGGTGGGGGCGGGAACCATTCCAATTACAGAGTGACGGGGGTGGGGGGCAGAGACCATTCCGATTACAGAGTGACGGGGGTGGGTAGAGGCGGGAACCATTCCGATTACAGACTGACGGGGGTGGGGGGGGGTCAGGAACCATTCCGATTACAGAGTGACGGGGGTGGGGGCGGGAACCATTCCAATTACAGAGTGACGGGGGTGGGGGGCAGGGACCATTCCGATTACAGAGTGACGGGGGTGGGGGGTGGTCAGGAACCATTCCGATTACAGAGTGACGGGTGTGGGGGCGGGAACTATTCCGATTACAGAGTGACGGGGGTGGGGGGGGGTCAGGAACCATTCAGATTACAGAGTGACGGGGGTGGGGGCGGGAACCATTCCGATTACAGAGTGACGGGGGTGGGGGGGGAAGGAACCATTCCGATTACAGAGTGACGGGGGTGGGGCAGGAACCATTCCGATTACAGAGTGACGGGGGTGGGGGGCAGGAACCATTCCGATTACAGAGTGACGGGGGTGGGTGGGGCGGGAACCATTCCGTTTACGGAGTGACGGGGGTGGGGGCTGGAACCATTCTGATTACAAAGTGACGAGGGTGGGGTGGGGGCAGGAACCATTCCGATTAGAGAGTGACGGGGGTGGGGGCGGGACCATTCCGATTACAGAGTGAAGGGGGTGGGTGGGGCGGGAATCATTCCGATTACAGAGTGACGGGGGTGGGGCGGGAACCATTCCAATTACAGAGTGACTGGGGTTGGGGCAGGAACCATTCCGATTACAGAGTGACGGTTGTGGGGGCAGGAACCATTCCGATTACAGAGTGACGGGGGAAGGGGCAGGAACCATTCCGATTACAGAGTGACGGGGGTGGGGGCAGGAACCATTCCGATTACAGAGTGACGGGGGAAGGGGCAAGAACCATTCCGATTACAGAGTGACGGGGGAAGGGGCAGGAACCATTCCGATTACAGAGTGACTGGGATGTTGGGGCAGGAACCATTCCGATTACAGAGTGACGGGGGTGGGGGCGGGAACCATTCCGATTACAGAGTGACGGGGGTGGGGGTGGGGTCAGGAACCATTCCGATTACAGAGTGACGGGGGGGGGGCAGGAACCATTCCAATTACAGAGTGACGGGGGTGGGGGGCAGGGACCATTCCGATTACAGAGTGACGGGTGTGGGGGCGGGAACTATTCCGATTACAGAGTGACGGAGGTGGGGGGGGGGGGGTCAGGTACCATTCCGAATACAGAGTGACGGGGGTGGGGGCGGGAACCATTCCGATTACAGAGTGACGGGGGTGGGGGGGAAGGAACCATTCCGATTACAGAGTGACGGGGGTGGGTAGAGGCGGGAACCATTCCGATTACAGACTGACGGGGGTGGGAGGGGGGGCAGGAACCATTCCGATTAAAGAGTGACGGGGGTGGGTGGGGGCAGGAACCATTCCGATTAAAGAGTGACGGGGGTGGGGGGTGGGGGGCAGGAACCATTCCGATTACAGAGTGACGGGGGTGGGTGGGGCGTGAACCATTCCGATTACGGAGTGACGGGGGTGGGGGCTGGAACCATTCTGATTACAAAGTGATGAGGGTGGGGTAGGGGCAGGAACCATTCCGATTACAGAGTGACGGGGGTGGGGCGGGAACCATTCCGATTACAGAGTGACGGGGGTGTGGGTGGGGCAGGAATCATTCCGATTACAGAGTGACGGGGGTGGGGGGGGCAGGAATCATTCCGATTACAGAGTGACGAGGGTGGGGCGGGAACCATTCCGATTACAGTGTGACGGGGGTGGGGGGGGGGACGGAACCATTCCGATTACAGACTGACGGGGGTGGGGGCGGGAGCCATTCCGATTACAGAGTGACGGGGGTGGGGCGGGAACCATTCCGATTACAGAGTGACGGGGGTGGGGGCGGGAGCCATTCCGATTACAGAGTGACGGGGGTGGGGGGGGCAGGAATCATTCCGATTACAGAGTGACGAGGGTGGGGCGGGAACCATTCCGATTACAGTGTGACGGGGGTGGGGGGGGGACGGAACCATTCCGATTACAGACTGACGGGGGTCGGGGCGGGAGCCATTCCGATTACAGAGTGACGGGGGTGGGGCGGGAACCATTCCGATTACAGAGTGACGGGGGGGGGACGGAACCATTCCGATTACAGAGTGACGGGGGTGGGGGCGGGAGCCATTCCGATTACAGAGTGACGGGGGTGGGGCGGGAACCATTCCGATTACAGAGTGACGGGGGTGGGGGCGGGAGCCATTCCGATTACAGAGTGACGGGGGTGGGGCGGGAACCATTCTGATTACAGAGTGACGGGGGTGGGGCAGGAACCATTCCCATTACAGATTGACGGGGGTGGGGCACGAACCATTCCGATTACAGAGTGACGGGGGTGGGGCAGGAACCATTCCGATTACAGAGTGACGGGGGTGGGGCAGGAACCATTCCGATTACAGAGTAACGGGGGTGGGGGGGGCAGGAACCATTCCGATTACAGAGTGACGGGGGTGGGTGGGGCAGGAAACATTCCGATTACAGAGTGACGGGGGTGGGGCGGGAATCAATCCGATTACAGAGTGACGGGGGTGGGGCGGGAACCATTCCGATTACAGAGTGACGGGGGGGGGGGGTGGTCAGGAACCATTCCGATTACAGAGTGACGGGGTGGGGGGCAGGGACCATTCCGATTGCAGAGTGACGGGGGTGGGGGCAGGAATCATTCCGATTACAGAGTGACGGGAGTGGGGCCGGAACCATTCCGATTACAGAGTGACGGGGGTGGGGCAGGAAGCATTCCGATTACAGAGTGACGGGGGTGGGGGCAGGAACCATTCCGATTACAGAGTGACGGGGGTGGGTGCGGGAACCATTCCGATTACAGAGTGACGGGGGTGGGGGCAGGAACCATTCCGATTACAGAGTGACGGGGGTGGGGGGGGCAGGAACCATTCCGATTACAGAGTGACGGGGGTGGGGGCGGGATCCATTCCGATTACAGAGTGACGGGGGTGGGGGCAGGAACCATTCCGATTACAGAGTGACGGGGGTGGGGGTGGCAGGAACCATTCCGATTACAGAGTGACGGGGGTGGGGGAAGGAACCATTCCGATTACAGAGTGACGGGGGAAAGGGCAGGAACCATTCCGATTACAGAGTGACGGGGGAAGGGGCAGGAACCATTCCGATTACAGAGTGACGGGGGTGGGGGCGGGAACCATTCCGATTACAGAGTGACGGGGGTGGGGCAGGAACCATTCCGATTACAGAGTGACGGGGGTGGGGCAGGAACCATTCCGATTACAGAGTGACGGGGGTGGGGGGGGCAGGAACCATTCCGATTACAGAGTGACGGGGGTGGGGGCGGGAACCATTCCGATTACAGAGTGACGGGGGTGGGGGGTGGGGGTCAGGAACCATTCCGATTACAGAGTGACGGGGGTGGGGCAGGATCCATTCCGATTACAGAGTGACGGGGGTGGGGGGCAGGGACCATTCCGATTACAGAGTGACGGGTGTGGGGGCGGGAACTATTCCGATTACAGAGTGACGGAGGTGGGGGGGGGTCAGGTACCATTCCGAATACAGAGTGACGGGGGTGGGGGCGGGAACCATTCCGATTACAGAGTGACGGGGGTGGGGGGGAAGGAACCATTCCAATTCAGAGTGACGGGGGTGGGGCAGGAACCATTCCGATTACAGAGTGACGGGGGTGGGTAGAGGCGGGAACCATTCCGATTACAGACTGACGGGGGTGGGAGGGGGGGCAGGAACCATTCCGATTAAAGAGTGACGGGGGTGGGTGGGGGCAGGAACCATTCCGATTACAGAGTGACGGGGGTGGGGGGCAGGAACCATTCCGATTACAGAGTGACGGGGGTGGGTGGGGCGTGAACCATTCCGATTACGGAGTGACGGGGGTGGGGGCTGGAACCATTCTGATTACAAAGTGATGAGGGTGGGGTAGGGGCAGGAACCATTCCGATTACAGAGTGACGGGGGTGGGGCGGGAACCATTCCGATTACAGAGTGACGGGGGTGTGGGTGGGGCAGGAATCATTCCGATTACAGAGTGACGGGGGTGGGGGGGGCAGGAATCATTCCGATTACAGAGTGACGAGGGTGGGGCGGGAACCATTCCGATTACAGTGTGACGGGGGTGGGGGGGGGACGGAACCATTCCGATTACAGAGTGACGGGGGTGGGGGCGGGAGCCATTCCGATTACAGAGTGACGGGGGTGGGGCGGGAACCATTCCGATTACAGAGTGACGGGGGTGGGGGCGGGAGCCATTCCGATTACAGAGTGACAGGCCTGGGGCGGGAACCATTCTGATTACAGATTGACGGGGGTGGGGCAGGAACCATTCCCATTACAGATTGACGGGCGTGGGGCAGGAACCATTCCGATTACAGAGTGACGGGGGTGGGGCAGGAACCATTCCGATTACAGAGTGACGGGGGTGGGGCAGGAACCATTCCGATTACAGAGTAACGGGGGTGGGGGGGGCAGGAACCATTCCGATTACAGAGTGACGGGGGTGGGTGGGGCAGGAAACATTCCGATTACAGAGTGACGGGGGTGGGGCGGGAATCAATCCGATTACAGAGTGACGGGGGTGGGGCGGGAACCATTCCGATTACAGAGTGACGGGGGGGGGGGGTGGTCAGGAACCATTCCGATTACAGAGTGACGGGGTGGGGGGCAGGGACCATTCCGATTGCAGAGTGACGGGGGTGGGGGCAGGAATCATTCCGATTACAGAGTGACGGGAGTGGGGCCGGAACCATTCCGATTACAGAGTGACGGGGGTGGGGCAGGAAGCATTCCGATTACAGAGTGACGGGGGTGGGGGCAGGAACCATTCCGATTACAGAGTGACGGGGGTGGGTGCGGGAACCATTCCGATTACAGAGTGACGGGGGTGGGGGCAGGAACCATTCCGATTACAGAGTGACGGGGGTGGGGGGGGCAGGAACCATTCCGATTACAGAGTGACGGGGGTGGGGGCGGGATCCATTCCGATTACAGAGTGACGGGGGTGGGGGCAGGAACCATTCCGATTACAGAGTGACGGGGGTGGGGGTGGCAGGAACCATTCCGATTACAGAGTGACGGGGGTGGGGGAAGGAACCATTCCGATTACAGAGTGACGGGGGAAAGGGCAGGAACCATTCCGATTACAGAGTGACGGGGGAAGGGGCAGGAACCATTCCGATTACAGAGTGACGGGGGTGGGGGCGGGAACCATTCCGATTACAGAGTGACGGGGGTGGGGCAGGAACCATTCCGATTACAGAGTGACGGGGTGGGGCAGGAACCATTCCGATTACAGAGTGACGGGGGTGGGGGGGGCAGGAACCATTCCGATTACAGAGTGACGGGGGTGGGGGCGGGAACCATTCCGATTACAGAGTGACGGGGGTGGGGGGTGGGGGTCAGGAACCATTCCGATTACAGAGTGACGGGGGTGGGGCAGGATCCATTCCGATTACAGAGTGACGGGGGTGGGGGGCAGGGACCATTCCGATTACAGAGTGACGGGTGTGGGGGCGGGAACTATTCCGATTACAGAGTGACGGAGGTGGGGGGGGGTCAGGTACCATTCCGAATACAGAGTGACGGGGGTGGGGGCGGGAACCATTCCGATTACAGAGTGACGGGGGTGGGGGGGAAGGAACCATTCCAATTCAGAGTGACGGGGGTGGGGCAGGAACCATTCCGATTACAGAGTGACGGGGGTGGGTAGAGGCGGGAACCATTCCGATTACAGACTGACGGGGGTGGGAGGGGGGGCAGGAACCATTCCGATTAAAGAGTGACGGGGGTGGGTGGGGGCAGGAACCATTCCGATTACAGAGTGACGGGGGTGGGGGGCAGGAACCATTCCGATTACAGAGTGACGGGGGTGGGTGGGGCGTGAACCATTCCGATTACGGAGTGACGGGGGTGGGGGCTGGAACCATTCTGATTACAAAGTGATGAGGGTGGGGTAGGGGCAGGAACCATTCCGATTACAGAGTGACGGGGGTGGGGCGGGAACCATTCCGATTACAGAGTGACGGGGGTGTGGGTGGGGCAGGAATCATTCCGATTACAGAGTGACGGGGGTGGGGGGGGCAGGAATCATTCCGATTACAGAGTGACGAGGGTGGGGCGGGAACCATTCCGATTACAGTGTGACGGGGGTGGGGGGGGGACGGAACCATTCCGATTACAGAGTGACGGGGGTGGGGGCGGGAGCCATTCCGATTACAGAGTGACGGGGGTGGGGCGGGAACCATTCCGATTACAGAGTGACGGGGGTGGGGGCGGGAGCCATTCCGATTACAGAGTGACAGGCCTGGGGCGGGAACCATTCTGATTACAGATTGACGGGGGTGGGGCAGGAACCATTCCCATTACAGATTGACGGGGGTGGGGCAGGAACCATTCCGATTACAGAGTGACGGGGGTGGGGC
Organism: Cetorhinus maximus; assembly: GCF_964194155.1. Taxonomy (NCBI): domain Eukaryota; kingdom Metazoa; phylum Chordata; class Chondrichthyes; order Lamniformes; family Cetorhinidae; genus Cetorhinus; species Cetorhinus maximus. The sequence continues at coordinate 49,503,206 of NC_135882.1, forward strand.
AGGAACCATTCCGATTACAGAGTGACGGGGGTGGGGCAGGAAACATTCCGATTACAGAGTAACGGGGGTGGGGGGGGCAGGAACCATTCCGATTACAGAGTGACGGGGGTGGGTGGGGCAGGAAACATTCCGATTACAGAGTGACGGGGGTGGGGCGGGAACCAATCCGATTACAGAGTGACGGGGGTGGGGCGGGAACCATTCCGATTACAGAGTGACGGGGGGGGGGTGGTCAGGAATCATTCCGATTACAGAGTGACGGGGTGGGGGGCAGGGACCATTCCGATTGCAGAGTGACGGGGGTGGGGGCAGGAATCATTCCGATTACAGAGTGACGGGGGTGGGGCCTGTACCATTCCGATTACAGAGTGACGGGGGTGGGGCAGGAACCATTCCGATTACAGAGTGACGGGGGTGGGGGCAGGAACCATTCCGATTACAGAGTGACGGGGGTGGGGGCGGGAACCAATCCGATTACAGAGTGACGGGGGTGGGGGCAGGAACCATTCCGATTACAGAGTGACGGGGGTGGGGGCGGGATCCATTCCGATTACAGAGTGACGGGGGTGGGGGCAGGAACCATTCCGATTACAGAGTGACGGGGGTGGGGGGGGCAGGAACCATTCCGATTACAGAGTGACGGGGGTGGGGGCAGGAACCATTCCGATGACAGAGTGACAGGGGTAAGGCGGGAACCATTCCGATTACAGAGTGACGGGGGTAAGGGAGGGAACCATTCCGATTACAGAGTGACGGGGGTGGGGGAAGGAACCATTCCGATTACAGACTGACGGGGGAAGGGGCAGGAACCATTCCGATTACAGAGTGACGGGGGAAGGGGCAGGAACCATTCCGATTACAGAGTGACGGGGATGTTGGGGCAGGAACCATTCCGATTACAGAGTGACGGGGGTGGGGCAGGAACCATTCCGATTACAGAGTGACGGGGGCGGGGCAGGAACCATTCCGATTACAGAGTGACGGGGGTGGGGCAGGGACCATTCCGATTACAGAGTGACGGGGGTGGGGGCGGGAACCATTCCGATTACAGAGTGACGGGGGTGGGGGGTGGGGGTCAGGAACCATTCCGATTACAGAGTGACGGGGGTGGGGCAGGATCCATTCCGATTACAGAGTGACGGGGGTGGGGGGCAGGGACCATTCCGATTACAGAGTGACGGGGGTGGGGGCGGAAACTATTCCGATTACGGAGTGACGTGTTTGGGGGGGGGGGGGCGGTCAGGAACCATTCCGATTACAGAGTGACGGGTGTGGGGGCAGGAACTATTCCGATTACAGAGTGACGGGGGTGGGGGCGGGAACCATTCCGATTACAGAGTGACGGGGGTGGGTGGGGCGGGAACCATTCCGATTACAGAGTGACGGGGGTGGGGCGGGAACCATTCCTATTACAGAGTGACGGGGGTGGGGGTGAGGCAGGAACCATTCCGATTACAGAGTGACAGGGGTCGGGGCAGAACCATTCCGATTACAGAGTGACGGGGGTGGGGCGGGAACCATTCCGATTACAGAGTGACGGGGGTGGGGGGGGGGGGAGCAGGAACCATTCCGATTACAGAGTGACGGGGGTGGGGCAGGAACCATTCCGATTACAGAGTGACGGGGGTGGGGCAGGAACCATTCCGATTACAGAGTGACGGGGGTGGGGCAGGAACCATTCCGATTACAGAGTGACGGAGGTGGGGCAGGAACCATTCTGATTACAGAGTGACGGGGGGGGGGTTGGGCAGGAACCATTCCGATTACAGAGTGACGGGGGTGGGGCAGGAACCATTCCGATTACAGAGTGACGGGGGTGGGGCGGGAACCATTCCGATTACAGACTGACGGGTGTGGTGGGGGCAGGAACCATTCCCATTACAGAATGACGGGGGTTGGGCGGGAACCATTCCGATTACAGAGTGACGAAGGTGGGGCGGGAACCATTCCGATTACAGAGTGACGGGGGTGGGGCGGGAACCATTCCTATTACAGAGTGACGGGGGTGGGGGTGGGGCAGGAACCATTCCGATTACAGAGTGACGGGGGTGGGTAGGAACTTTTCCGATTACAGAGTGACGGGGGTGGGGGTGGGGCAGGAACCATTCCGATTACAGAGTGACGGGGGTGGGGCAGGAACCATTCCAATTACAGAGTGACGGGGGTGGGTAGGAACCATTCCGATTACAGAGTGACAGTGGCGGTTGAGGGGGCGGGACCCATTCCGATTACAGAGGGGCGGGGGCGGGAACCATTCCGATTACAGAGTGACGGGGGCGGGGCCGGGAACCATTCCGATTACAGAGTGACGGGGGTGGGGCACGAACCATTCCGATTACAGATTGACGGGGGTGGGGGGGGCAGGAACCATTCCGATTACAGAGTGACGGGGGCGGGAACCATTCCGATTACAGAGTGACGGGGGTGGGGGGGGCAGGAACCATTCCGATTACAGAGTGACGGGGGCGGGAACCATTCCGATTACAGAGTGACGGGGGTGGGGCAGGAACCATTCCGATTACAGAGTGACGGGGGTGGGGCAGGAACCATTCCGATTACAGAGTGACGGGGGTGTGGGGTGCGGGAACCATTCCGATTACAGAGTGACGGGGGTGGGGCGGGAACCATTCCGATTACAGAGTGACGGGGGAGGTGGGGGCGGGAACCATTCCGATTACAGAGTGACGGGGGTGGGGTTGGGAACCGTTCCGATTACAGTGTGACGGGCGTGGGGCAGGAACCATTCTGAGAACAGAGTGACGGGTGTGGGGGGGGTTGGGAACCATTCCGATTACAGAGTGACGGGGGTGGGGCAGGAACCATTCTGATTACAGAGTGACGGGGGTGAGTGGGGCAGGAACCATTCCGATTACAGAGTGACGGGGGTGAGTGGGGCAGGAACCATTCCGATTACAGAGTGACAGGGGTGAGTGGGGCAGGAACCATTCCGATTACAGAGTGACAGGGGTGGGTGGGGCAGGAACCATTCCGATTAGAGTGTGACGGGTGTGGGGGGGGTCGGGAACCATTCCGATTACAGAGTGACGGGGGATGGGGCAGGAACCATTCCGATTACAGAGTGACGGGGGTGGGGCGGGAACCATTCCGATTACAGAGTGACGGGGGGGGGGTGGTCAGGAATCATTCCGATTACAGAGTGACGGGGTGGGGGGCAGGGACCATTCCGATTGCAGAGTGACGGGGGTGGGGGCAGGAATCATTCCGATTACAGAGTGACGGGGGTGGGGCCTGTACCATTCCGATTACAGAGTGACGGGGGTGGGGCAGGAACCATTCCGATTACAGAGTGACGGGGGTGGGGGCAGGAACCATTCCGATTACAGAGTGACGGGGGTGGGGGCGGGAACCAATCCGATTACAGAGTGACGGGGGTGGGGGCAGGAACCATTCCGATTACAGAGTGACGGGGGTGGGGGCGGGATCCATTCCGATTACAGAGTGACGGGGGTGGGGGCAGGAACCATTCCGATTACAGAGTGACGGGGGTGGGGGGGGCAGGAACCATTCCGATTACAGAGTGACGGGGGTGGGGGCAGGAACCATTCCGATGACAGAGTGACAGGGGTAAGGCGGGAACCATTCCGATTACAGAGTGACGGGGGTAAGGGCGGGAACCATTCCGATTACAGAGTGACGGGGGTGGGGGAAGGAACCATTCCGATTACAGACTGACGGGGGAAGGGGCAGGAACCATTCCGATTACAGAGTGACGGGGGAAGGGGCAGGAACCATTCCGATTACAGAGTGACGGGGATGTTGGGGCAGGAACCATTCCGATTACAGAGTGACGGGGGTGGGGCAGGAACCATTCCGATTACAGAGTGACGGGGGCGGGGCAGGAACCATTCCGATTACAGAGTGACGGGGGTGGGGCAGGGACCATTCCGATTACAGAGTGACGGGGGTGGGGGCGGGAACCATTCCGATTACAGAGTGACGGGGGTGGGGGGTGGGGGTCAGGAACCATTCCGATTACAGAGTGACGGGGGTGGGGCAGGATCCATTCCGATTACAGAGTGACGGGGGTGGGGGGCAGGGACCATTCCGATTACAGAGTGACGGGGGTGGGGGCGGAAACTATTCCGATTACGGAGTGACGTGTTTGGGGGGGGGGGGGGCGGTCAGGAACCATTCCGATTACAGAGTGACGGGTGTGGGGGCAGGAACTATTCCGATTACAGAGTGACGGGGGTGGGGGCGGGAACCATTCCGATTACAGAGTGACGGGGGTGGGTGGGGCGGGAACCATTCCGATTACAGAGTGACGGGGGTGGGGCGGGAACCATTCCTATTACAGAGTGACGGGGGTGGGGGTGAGGCAGGAACCATTCCGATTACAGAGTGACAGGGGTCGGGGGCAGAACCATTCCGATTACAGAGTGACGGGGGTGGGGCGGGAACCATTCCGATTACAGAGTGACGGGGGTGGGGGGGGGGGGGAGCAGGAACCATTCCGATTACAGAGTGACGGGGGTGGGGCAGGAACCATTCCGATTACAGAGTGACGGGGGTGGGGCAGGAACCATTCCGATTACAGAGTGACGGGGGTGGGGCAGGAACCATTCCGATTACAGAGTGACGGAGGTGGGGCAGGAACCATTCTGATTACAGAGTGACGGGGGTTGGGCAGGACCATTCCGATTACAGAGTGACGGGGGTGGGGCAGGAACCATTCCGATTACAGAGTGACGGGGGTGGGGCGGGAACCATTCCGATTACAGACTGACGGGGTGTGGTGGGGGCAGGAACCATTCCCATTACAGAATGACGGGGGTTGGGCGGGAAC